>NW_027481150.1:0-367862 GCF_050403485.1 Sporobolomyces salmoneus | reverse complement strand
TCGAGCTGCTCCCCTCGCTTCGACCTCGACAACTCCTCCCTCTGACTTCTCGGTCGAATCGTATCAAGCTTCCCTATCGTCGAAAGGATCGGACCCGACTGAAGCCGACTTACTTCGACTCGAATGTAAAACTCTCGATCCTTCGTGGTTGAGTCTGTTGCAGAACGAGCTCAAGAAACCCTACTTCAGGAAGCTGAAAGAGTTCTTGTGGAAGGAAGGATTGAGAGGAACGAAGGACAAGGATTCGAAAGGGAAATTGACCGTCTTTCCTCCAGGTAATCTTTCTCCGTCTTTTGCGGTCTATCTTCCACCCGGAGGCTGAATTCTCTTGATAGCTCACGACGTCTACTCGTGGTCTCGCTACACTCCTCTCGAGCACGTCAAAGTCGTTATTCTCGGGCAGTGAGTTCACGACTCTCTTCTTTCGTTCACAGTCTGTACTCATTACCATTCTCCTTCGCGTGTCGCACCGCAGAGATCCTTATCACGATGACGGTGAGCTGAAATGAACTGTCCGTGATCGCCGCGACTCGTGCTAAATCTGCTCCCTCTCTTCTCTTCCCGTTTCTCCAGGTCAGGCCCACGGCGAGTCATTCTCTCTGTGTCTCTGTCTCCTTCTGCACCGTCTGATTCTCATAGACGCACTGCATCAGGTTTGTGCTTCTCGGTTCGACCTGGAGTCAAGATCCCTCCTTCGCTCCGAAATATCTACAAAGAGATCAAAACTGAGTATCCATCTTTCGTTGTTCCAACTCATGGGTGAGCCCTCATTACCTCCCTACACGTATTCAAAATAGCTAACTCGCTCGGATGTACAGCTCGTTGACGTCGCTCGCTCGATCTGGAGTTTTGCTTCTCAACACTTCACTCACCGTGAAACCTCATCAAGCTGGATCTCACTCGGGTAAAGGCTGGGAGACGTTCACGGACAAGCTTGTCGATTTGGTCGATCGATACGGAGGAAGTGGTGAAGTGGGGAAAGAAGGAAAAGGAGTCGTCGTGCTCGCTTGGGGAGCTTGGGCGGCGAAACGAGTCGCGAAAATGGACAAGGTGAGCAGCGATCCTACTCTCTCTTTCTCTCGTTGCGGTTGCTGACTTGTAAACCGATGCTTGTCGCTCGAACACACAGAAGAAACACTTGATCCTGACGAGTCCGGTACGCCTTTTCTCTCTCCTCTTTCGCTCCTGGAATAGCGCACCGCCAACTAATTTCGTCAACTCTCATAGCATCCTTCACCTCTATCTGCGAGTCGTGGCTTCTTTGGAAACGGTCACTTCAAGAAAGCAAACGATTGGCTCGAAGAAAAATATGGTCGTAAGTAGCCGGCTTCCCTCTATCGCGCTCTCCTGCTCCTGGAAGGTGCACACCGAGCGCGAAGCCTGAGCTGATGACTCTTCTGCTTTCCTTACGGCAGCTGATGCGAAAATTGATTGGACAAAGATCGAAATCGAAGAAGAGGCGAAAGGTGAGGATGAAAAGTGAGCGGAGACTCAGGGGGATAGGTCAGCTTGCAATGAAGTGGCAGCGCGGATACAATAGCACGATACAATCCATGCCTAGTTCTTTCACGAGGGGCAACGTAAAAAAACACGAGAACTTCGGAAGTGGGTTGGAAGGATTGCATTGAGCATGACACACCGCGTCCACCGATAATAGGTTACACAGAGCACCCCATAAAACGTACAGCTCAACGCTCGAAAGCAGATCACAGGTCAGAGGCCGAGGATGGAAGAGGTGAACGATCTCCCATTGGTCGTGTTCCTCCCAGCTCTGGTCTGTGGAGCTCAGGTCTACTTGTATACATCAACAACACCCTTTTCACCCGCCTTGTGCTTGTACCATGGCGTGCTGCTACTGCAATGTCGAAGCGTCGAAAAAAAAATGGTTGTAGGCGAGAGCTGGCGATTGAGGTCGTCGGGACCGTAAGGACGTGTGCCTGCAGAGTACTAATAGTCTGTGGTCCTTAAGCTGAATCGTCGGCGAACTGGTAAGGTCGTGAGGTGAGGCAGTGAAGAGAAGAGTCTGAAGATCCCGCTTCTGCTCTCTCTCTCTCGTTCCTCGCAGGACGGACAGTATCCCAGGAAGCAGGGAAAGATTGAAAGTCAATGGTTGAGTATGTATGACACCAGTTACCATCTGCATCAGAAGCTACGAAGATGCAAATTCTACTATTCTCGGAAGGGCCAATTGAATCAGTCTACGTACGTTCAGGAATCCATCACCGCTATCCGTAAGCTGAGAAAAAAGATCTCAGAAGCGGGTAGAGCAGATAGCACGATTCAGTTGAAAAAAGAGAAAAGAAGAAGAGAAAGAAGCAGTGCGCGTCTCGTCTCGGTTTTGTTTGCCCCAGTCGAGCTTGGATCACACCGAGGACATCTCTCTTCTACTATCGCACGCTTTCTCTGAGGCGCGAAACGCTCTACCGTAACAATCGTACACTTCTGCAGTACTAGCATTGTTTTCGCGATTTTCCGCTCTATTTGTTAGGCCGACATTCTTGCTGCCAACCAGCGACTCGAGGCTTACAAGAAGCCACTCCAAGCCGAACACTTCGTATCTGCCGCGAGCTACCGCGTAGGGTCTCATCGAGCGAATTGTGTACATTCTCTTCTCTTGTTCGCTTCATTGGGGAGCAATTTCCTCAAAATAGCTCGCTTAGTTCCAAATGAAAGCGAAAGATGCAGTATACGCAAATTCAATAGTCGATACAAAACTATTCCCGAACCTCTACGCAAGACAACCCAATCAATAATCACAAAGTCGAAGTCTCGAATCCCTCCGCCTTGAACCCTTCTTTCGATTCATACAAAATCTCCGTCCTGATGACATACTTCGCACCTCCAATTCCGACTGGAGATCCTTCGTGGAGGAGGGAGCCGATCGAAGAACCATGAGGGAACGCGAGGGCGCAACCGGCGATGGGTTTCACGGGGAAAGCGTCCATGGTACCGACGGTGCCGGACGGGACGAAGAATGTAGTGCAACCGCCTTCGAAGCCGTCGTTGAGGTAGATCTGCAGCCGAAAGGGTCGTCGTGAGTGAGCGAGAAAGAAAGCTAGAGAGGAAGCGCGATTGAGGCTTACGAGTAAAGTCAAACGAGACCATTCAGGTGCATCAGGCGGTGAAGAATCGTATAGGTATTCACCCTAAGAAACAAGTGAGTCAGATCAAGTCTTGCGGGTTATAGAGCGGGATGAAAGAAACTGACCGTTTTCGGATCGATACCAGATCTTGGCCAAGCTCCATCGATATGAGGTCGATAGATTGCTCCAGGAACGTAGCGATAGACTATCACAAACGAGGTAAGCGGACGAACAAACTTCAAGCGGGCTCGAGGGAACTCACCACGGAATCTTGGATTGATTCCCTTCACTTTCCCACCATGAATTTCTTGCGGAACCAAATGCAAGAACCTCTTGACGAATTTCTCCAGGAACCCTTCGTCGGCCAACCAGTACAAGTTGTGCGCCAATACGGAAGCCGACCTATCCGCGATGGGTTGATCCGGATGGAATCCGACTGATTCAGCGGAACTCAAGATTTCTCGACATTCGGTTTGGGACAAGACGTCGGTCAACATCATAGCTCCGTCGACTCCGGGGACGGGGACGGAAGCTGAGACGATGGAAGGAATCGATGAGAGAGGAATCGCATCGTGGTGAGAATGGAAGAGAAGTGCTGGGTATTGATTCGGGGGTAGTCGCTGAGGTCCAGGCGTCGTGTGAACTATCACCAACGCTCATCTGTCAAGATACAGTGATGTCACGAGGGAAATAACAGGACTCACGTAGTCGGAATCGCTGGGTCAAAACTTCCTTTTCTTCCGGCTTCGGTAAACTCCCCTCCTGAATTTCTTTCCAAACGTTCAACCCACTCAACTCTCGGTGTACCCATTCATCCTTCTTCACGACCGGTGGTTGCAACAGTTCATCGACATCGTAGGTGCACCTCAAGATTGAATCGAGTACCCTCAACACTTGGGCGTCTCCGAAACTACCGTCTGAACGAGATGCAGCATCACACTCGCGAACCCAACGATTGAGACTGCCGAGAGGGAGAGGGAGTTTGCGGATTCGTAGTTCGGAGAGGAGAACGAGAGCGTCGGTGTGGCGGCCCGAAGAGAGAGCCTCCGAGATGCGAGAAGTCAAGGACGAACCTGTGAACGTCGAATTGCTGTCAGTGACTAATTGAGCGCTGTACCGAGAGTAGACGAAGCTCACCAGTTCCTGAAACCGTCGCAGCTTGTCTCTGGAAATCCCATACTGCCGTTTTCAATTGTTTCAAATGTTGCCTCTGATCCTTGATGAGTGCTTCCGGGTGTTTGCTGAGCGTCTCGAGTACCCTCGCAGCCGTAGCGAGTTCTCCAGGCGAGATCAAACCCTTCATGAAATCCGTCGACGAAGGTTCCGTTCCATCACTGTTGTCAAGGTCGCCTGATACGGTCGGTTCGACTCGAGCGATCTCGGCTCGTCTACGTTTACGTGCTTGTCCAGCTTTGCCCATCGTTGTCTATTTGAGGAGAGGGGAGGTGAAAGTTGGTTGAAAAGTCCTCTGACAGGTCTGCCACGACAAGCTGTACGAAAGGCGTATGAGCCCGCTGAGCTTACGAAAGTATCTGTTTTCGTCAGCTACTCACCTTTGATCGGTAGACTTGAGGCTGTTCTCGAGGAAGATTCGGAGATTTGCTGAAGTTTCGGTTTGCTGGACTTCCGGGTCTTTCTATTCTCGATCAAGTTGTTCTTTTCCGGTCTAGTCGAGCGGCGATCGAGGACGATTCGAATGACGCAGTGACTGGTCAGAGGACGAGGATCCGTTTCAATGATGAGGTTTCGTTTCGCCTCTTTCCTCAAGTACGGCAAATCTCAAACATGCTCAGGACGGTTCCAATCGTACGAAGGAGTCTTCAAGTGCGGTCTCTACCGCTCGTACGCCGATTAGCAACTCCTCCCTTCGCTCCCCCTCCTCCCGTTCCTCCGACACCCTTGACGCCCGTAACGACTCGAGGACTAGCAGATCCCGAACCAGAACTCGATGATCGAGCGATCCCACCGGTAGTACCTGATCTCACTTTACCTCCCCTCAAGCCAAACCCAGCAAACTTGAATCCTTCTCCCGTTGCTCCCCTCTCCGACCCGAGCCAACAAGCTTTAGCTCACAAGGATCAGACTGTCCCTCGTGAAGAAACGACTTCTGCTCCCGGTCCCCAACCGGCTTCGATCCCGCCTCCTCCTCCGTCTTCCGAATCTCTCACGTCGAAAATTCCTAAACCTGAACTTCCTTCGAAACCTGAACTCCCTTCTTTCTCCGCTCCTCCTCCGCCTCCTCCTCCCAAGGGTCGTTTCCGTTCTTTCCTCCTCTCTTCAGCCCTCTTCCTCGGTACCACTGCGTTCTTCCTCTATGCCTATGATTCGCGTGCTGGAGTTCATCGGTAAATTATCCTCATTCTCTCTTCACAGCTTCAGCCTACTGATCTCTCCCTGTTTGCAGATGGCTCTCGGTACCCGTCCTCATGCAGATTACCAAGGATGATCCCGAAAGAGCTCATGAAATCGCCGTCGCTTTCCTCGAGAGCGGTCTCACTCCGAAAGATTTGGGCGTCGATGACGAGAGACTCGCATTCGAGGTATGTTCTCCTTTTCTCTCTCGTCTGATTCATGAAACTGATAAAGCCTCGCATGTAGCTCTGGGGTAAGAAATTTTCGAACCCGGTCGGAATTGCAGCTGGATTCGACAAACACGGTCAAGCGATCGATGGTCTGTTTGACCTCGGATTCGGTTACGTCGAGATTGGAAGTGCCACTCCTGTACCTCAGGTATGTCTTCACTCACTCGGCAAAGAGGCAAGTCACTGATTTATGGATTTCTCGACAGCCCGGTAACCCCAAACCTCGAGTTTTCCGAGTTCCCGAAACCAACTCAGTCGTGAACCGATACGGATTCAACTCTGAAGGACACGATGCCGTCGTCACTCGACTCCGTTCCCGAATCGAACGATTCCTCTCCCGTTACGCCTCGATCCTCCCTTCCGAACTCTTCCCTACTCCTCCTGCGAACCCCGTCGTCGTTCCGAGTGAATACGATCCCGTTTCTTCCCTCCTATCGACTCCTGCCGGTCAAGCCGCCCGACCGATCGATGATCTCAACATTCCTCGTTCGTTGAGGGATGGCAAAGTCCTCGGAATCAACTTGGGGAAGAACAAAGTGAGCGACCCGGATTCGATCGAAGATTTCGTCAAAGGGATTCGAACCCTCGGTCCTTACGCCGACGTACTAGTCGTCAACGTCTCTTCGCCCAACACTCCCGGATTGAGAAACTTGCAGAGGAAAGGAATGCTCTCCGAATTACTCGAGGGAGTTGTTTCGGCTCGAAACGATCTCGAATCGAATATCAAACCTCCCGTGCTCGTTAAAGTCGCCCCTGATCTAACGGAAGATCAAATCGAGGATATCGCGCACGCCGTGAAAACTTCCGGAGTCGACGGTGTTATCGTCTCAAACACTACGATTTCTCGACCTTCATCGGCTGGTACTTCACCGAAGCTCAAGGAAACTGGTGGATTGTCGGGACCCCCTGTCAAGCCTCTAGCTCTCAAAGCTCTCTCGGCGTTGTACGAACAAACCGACGGGAAAATTCCTTTGATCGGATGTGGTGGAATTAATTCGGGAGCCGACGCGTTGGAATTCGGGAAAGCTGGTGCGAGTTTAGTACAACTCTACACTGGATTCGTTTACGAGGGAGTTGGATTACCGGCCAAGATCAAGGACGAGTTGACGGAATTGTTGAAGAGTGAGGGAAAGACTTGGGGTGAAATCATCGGAACTGGAAGGGTCAAGCCAGAGACTGTTCAGAAGATGAAGGAACAACAGAACCCGATCAAGGAGAAGAAAGTAGAAGGAGGAGAGACGAAGAAACCTACGGAGTCTGATTTTAAGAAGGGACTCGACGAAGCCAAGATCGAACTCGAATCTCTCTTCAAGCAACTCGCCGACGCTGAACCTGTCCGTCCCAAGAAGACTTCGTCAAAATCCGCTGATTCTACACCTCCCGCCGATCTCGCGGCAACTCTCCCAGCTTCTTCAGCACCGAAACCTTCCTCCTCCTCTACCCTTCCTCCTCATCAACTCTCTACCGGTGAACCCGCCGTCGCCGTTCCTGCCCCTGTAGCAGAAGCCACCGTTTCCCCCTACGTTACGAACCCTCTCACGGATCCCACCCCAGCGAATTCTTCGACTCCTCCTACTCCCGATTCTAAACTCTCCCAACCCTCTGCAGCTTCTCCTTCTTCTCTCGATACCGCATCCCCTTCGACCAACATCGACCATGCAGCTATCGCAATCCCCGCGAATGCCTTGTTGGACGAGAAAGCGATCGCAGCTTTACTCGACCCGGCGAAATCTCAAGTCAAACAAGGATTGAATTCGACTCCTCCCCCGACCGGTGCGAAGGAGAAAGTGGAAGAGACAGTTGGAGAGGTCAAGGAAAAGGTAAAGGACGCAGCACCGGCGACTGTCAAAGGTGAAGGAAAGAGATGGGTTTGAAAGAATTAGAGATTTTCTTTTGTGTTTTTTTTTTCCTGAAAAATTGTCTTGTCAAAAGCGATGTACCTCCAAAATGCAGTTTATAATATCATCTAACTTGGTTGCTAGTCATCCTTTGTCATCACTTGCGAGGAAAGATTCGAATGAAACTGACCGACGTAATCTTTCTCTTCCTCTTCTCTTCACCTCGAATTCTCGAAAACTCAGCATGAATGCCTACGACAACGACCAGTATTAGAGACTTACCTTTCGAATTGATCGAACATATCCTCGACCTCGCTGCCGGAACTGCCGATCTCGAATCAAAGGCATCAATCGCCTCTCGAAACTCCTTCCTTCGTGAGGCGGCCTTCATCTGTCGAGACTTTCGATACCCCGCCCAATCATGTCTATGGAAGATCCTGAGGGTCCACACTCCAGAAACGGCGAGAAAGTTACTCAGTTCAAAGAGTCTGAAGTGCTTCGCGACAACGGAGCTGTCAGTTGAAGGAGTTCATTCAGGATCAGATGGGTTGAGTGGATCAACAGCAGCAAGGGTGTTGGGGAAAGTGATTGGAGTTAGGACGCTCAGGTTGATGGATTTCGGGAGATTGAGTCTTAGGGTTTTACAAAATGAAAACCTCTCAAGTACGTTCATTCAGTCTTTAATCCAGGTTCATGAAGCTTGCAGGACTGATGAGTCGCTTGATAGCCTTGCGGACACTGTATCTCATGAGTTCGTTTCCCGACAAATCAACTACAGTCGACGCCCTCACTTTCCCGTTCCATCTTCGCACATTGCACCTCTTCAACCGCGCCTACTCTTCAAACCTCCTCCCAACTCTATTCAGTCAATGTTCGACGACCCTCACCTCGCTCACACTCATCACGAGTCATTCCTCTCCCTCCTACCCTTCTCTCGTCAAAGCATTCCCATCTGTAGCTCCTAATCTCCGGCATTTATCCCTCCAGCATCGTCCCTCACCAGCATTGATCGATTCGCTCCCTCTCTGTACCCGACTCACCAATCTAGAATGTTCCTTTGCGGTCGACCTCGGTTCAACCCTCGATTCTCTCTCGAACGCCCGACTGAAAACTCTCTCGATCGAACTCGATTATAACCTCGTCGATATCGCTCAAGTATTACTACTTCGATTAGATTCGAGTACCTTGGATCGACTCGAATTGCTCAAAATCCCTCGAGCACCCGCAAAGGAAGAATTTGGAGAATTCGGTGGACAAGGTCTGTTGGAACGATGTCAGGAAAAAGGGATCGAGGTCAAGTTGGGGCAAGTCGTAGCATGGAGGACGAGGTCGGTCTTTGATTGACGACCTGAAAAGAGATCGAATTGTCGAAAACGAAGTGAACAAAGCGGAGAGATGGAACATCACTCGACGTGGTTTGGACCCCTTCATCTTCGAGAGCTCGATCATCCCGTTGACTTCGAAGGAGTCGTGCCTCCTGCATACTGTACTTCCTCCGTCGTGAGATCAAGCCACAACATTTCTCCTTCAAAGATTTCCGAGGCGAGACGCATTTTCGATCGAGTAGATTTCATTCTCGTGACCTCCTGCGCGAGTAATTACCAATTCTATTGTTATGCATTCGTGCGCTCGAAGCGGGCGATGAAATTGGGCGTGACTAAATGACTTTCCGCCTCGAGCGAAGAAGAATAGACCGCGAAATTTGCAATAACAACTCCTCCCTCTTCCCTCATCTCGCCATACTTCTTACTACCTCTTGTACAACATCTATCTTACTGCAACAGACTCAACGACACGCCGCACGGCGGAATCGAAGGGAATCGAGCACTCCACATTTTCGGCTTTAGGCGGTTTCGAATCGAACTACTGTACTGGCGGCGACTTACCTTCGAGCTAGACGACGACCCCCCTGAAGGCCTAGAGGAGAGATGAGCACTCTACCTCCCGGTTGGATCTCGCTCAAACCTCACCTCGCAGGAGTTCTCGCCGTCGGAATCGCCGCGACTCTCTCACTCTTTTCCGTGTTGGGCCTGGTGGGGTTCATCGCTCTCTTGTTGTGGAGGTTCTGGTCGACAGGGAGTGAGAACGAGAGACAGGAAAGGAGAATGGGGAACAAGGCGATCAGGTTTCTCGCGAGTACTCACGGTTTACTCTTCATGGATCTCCTCCTCGGTGGTGAGTTTCAGCCCTCTTGACTCGGTTCCGTGACAGAGCTGACAGGAGGTTCCTCCCGTAGATCTCCTACAAGCCATTGGATTCAGCCTGAACTTCAGTGTAAGCTCATCTTCCTCGAAAACAAAGTTTTCATTTTTGCAAGGGAGGCTAATTCCCATTCCTCTCGATCCGAGTAGTGGTACCGACATCAAGGACTTCCTCCAAGCGACAATCCAACGACACTATGTACGACTCAAGCGGTCCTGATTCAAGTTGGAGACACGGCATCCGCTTTCTCGTCCCTCATTATATCTTTAAACCTTTTTACCGTCATCGTTTTGTCCCGACAACCTTCCGTCAAGTTTTTATGGTGTGTTATGGTACTTCAATGGATCGTAGTAGCGATTTTAGCTGGGATTGGACCAAGATGGTTGGAAAGAGCAGGAATGCCTTTTTGTGAGTCTTTCTCATCGATCAAAACGCTAGGCGCATTGAGCCTTATACACTTCTCCGCAGATGCCGACGCTGGCAGTTGGTGCTGGATTAGCCCGGAGTACTCGGACGCTCGCTTATGGCTGCATTATTTCTTCGGTGAGCGTGGATCGTTTCTCTCCTGGAAAGAAACCGAAAGCTGAACACTCCTATGTCACAGTTTTCGTCATTGCTTTCGTCGACCTCGTGCTGTACAGCCTCATCGCTCTCTACCTCGCTCTACAATCTCGACGAACGTCTTCCAAGATTCCCCTCAGTATCTCAAGCATTTCCGGAGTCGCAAAAATCATGCCTCTCTTCGGTATCAGTTACATCGTTACCATCTTACCCCTCTCGGCATATCGAGCAGCGAGCATGGCAGGTCACCGATGGAGTCCGAATGCTCAACTCGCGGCAGGATTCGTCTTCACGCTTTCGGGATTCGTCAATTGTTTGATCTACGCGACTACTCGGAACATCGTCAGTTCGGAAAGTGTGGGAGCGATCAGGAGGGGTAGTCAATCTGCGACTATTTCTGGTCTCGGTCCAAGTGAGCCTCGGGAATTCCTTTAGAAAACCTGTTCGCGCTGATTCTCATTCTCCATCTCACAGTTGAACGGAAAAGTCGAATCCGGAGTTTCTTCTTCTCGAACAAACATCATTGGAGCACGACGTCGAAAGCCTCGACTGCCCCGTCTATGAAAGGTCACCTGAACTCGTCAGGAGGAATTCGAGTTCAAGTCGAAACTCAAGTCTACCTCCCTAATCAACCTTCGACACCTTCTCCCGTATCTGAAACTGGTGCGATCGGATCGAAAGGAAGGCTCGACTTCGAACGGGAACGGATACGAGATTGGGACAGGGAGAGAGAAATGGAATTGGATCGAAGGGAACGAGAAGGGGATCAAGGTGTTGATCGACCTTTCGCGAGTTTGAGGGAGATCGAACTCGAAGAACAGAGCTCGGCAGCTCGGAGATTGAGCGATGTGACGACGAGGAAGGAATCTTATGAATATGTATGATGAGATGGAGGGGTGTTGTTTCTTTTTGAGTCTGTATTCGACTTATCTTCTGGACGTTGTTTCTTTATTGGATGTACCGTGAACATATTCCATCTTGTAGATCCCTTGTTGTAGAGGATTCACTGTCTGCTGGAACGAAAAATTCTGGACATAGCTCGCGCTCGTGTCGGACTCGAGCGATGAGCAAGTCGAGAGGACGTGTTGATGAGTATCGAAAAGAACGGAGTACGGGTATTGCACGAAGCGCGGATATCACAAAGCCTGATCGAGGGCACAGGGGAAACGTGAGTTCTCGAGTGAAAGGTATGACGAAGAAAGGGGAACTTACCAAAAGGTATACGACGAGCGCACAGACGAGGTTCCTCGCCTACTCATCGATTAGGAAACCACCACCCATTCCCACTGGTTCGACTTTCTCACTTCCTTCTTTCTCTCGTTTCTTCCTCTCGACTTGTAACGTAGCCGCTGCAACCGCCGCGTCTTCCTCACTCGGTAAGCCAAGCTCGTCGGCCGTTGGACCTTGAGCAACATTCGAAGACGGGACCGCTTGAGCTTCTAGAGCAGCCCACAACGCTTCTTCCTCTTCATCGATCTCTTCCTCTACCTCCACACTCTGCCCCTCGGCCTCGCCATCTCCCTCGACCTTTCCTTCTTCGTTCCCTGAGTCTCCCCGCCCAGCCTGGGCCTGTTCTTGCTTCTCGACCTCTTTCCACAACGCCTCTTCGTCTGCCTGGAATCTCTTCTTCAACAACTCCAACTTCTTCTCTCTCGCCGTCGTCAACCTTTCCAGCTTATCGAGAGGCATTCCTTCATACTCGGGTCTTGCGACCGTTGGTTTCGTATTGGTTTTCGGAGTGAATTGAGAAATTTCTTCATCGAGTGAACGGAGTCGATCGACCAGAGGTGGAATAGTCTGAGCGTGTGAGAGACGTTGAAGTGCTTGAGTTGCGACTTTGTTCATGTGTTGAAACCTGACGGGTCCTAACATCACTCCTGCAGAACGAAAAAGGCGTCGAGGAAGCGCTCGTCAATTCGACGTCCGCGGACTAAAATGATCCAGATCGGAGGCAACGGGGAAGAGACGTACCTCCATAGAGCCTCGACACTACTACTGCTACGTCGACGGCGGCTTCCTTCTGTATGGCGCTTTGAACTTCTCTCGAACCCCCTTTCTCTCCATCATCGTCTCCTCCCGTCTTCACAGTCCAATCGTCTTCCCCTCCGAGTCCATTCTTTCCCACCTTCAACGACATGGTCCTCCAGGCCAGAATCTCGTGATCGCAGTCAATTGGATGACTCGAAGAACGTGAGGAGCGGATGTGGGCTTGGAAGAGGGACGCTTGAGATTCGTGGGTGATCGGACAGGCATGGGCGATGAAGGTTGATTGTCTATCAGTGATCGGAGAGGAAGAAACGATGGGAAAAGGTAGTTTTGGAACAGAAGTGGAAGGGAAGAAGGCGTTGAGGGTCGTAGCGCGTTTCGAGGGTGGTTCACTTGCTGAAGATGCTGAAGCTGATCTCTTTGACATGGTGTTCTGAGCCGAGGTCGGAGTGGAGAGGAGGAGGAGAGAGAAACGATTTCTCTTCCGGAGTTACATCATACCAATCTTCACTCTCCCCGTCGGTCGCTAGTGGGCTCTGGTGCGAACAGAGGAAGCTCTGGGACAGATGTAGAACCGCTACGAAACTCGTCCGACCTGAATTTCCCCCGTCCTGGTCCCTTTGTTCTTCTTCATCTTAGAACGACTTTTATGTCTCTTCTGGCGCTGCAAATGATCATGTATGGAGCACAAAGCGGTATGTACAGCTGTCACGCTCCTCAAGGCTGTCCTGCTGATCTTTACCTCGTGTTCTCTGTGCGCAGACGAAGGTTTCCCATTCTTCTTCGGCTTCTTGCGCTCTTTCGTGTCCGACACAATGTACGGCAAGACCACGAGTCGCTCAGAGACAAACAATCGACCTGACGCTGCCCAGAAACCTTCTTGCCCGCCCCTCGACGTCTTCCTGCAACATCAACGCGAATTACATCGCCGCGAACTTCGGAGCATCAAGTTCAACGCGAAGGTAGCGCTGCTCCAAGAAGAGTTCGCGAAGACATTTCCTCGGCGGTTCAGGCGGGCTGAATCGTCGAGACTCGACTATTTTAGGGAGGTAGGTGTCTCCGACTCAATTTGAAAGCTGGTTAAAATTTCTTGAGGGCAGCTGATCACGAAGAGATTTGCTCGTGCAGTTTCAAGAGCTCGGTCAGCATCAACCAGTTACTCTGCTTGAACAGATAGTATACCACAGAGTGATGACGGCACGTTTCGTGGAGGTCAAAGCCGAGTTAGAGGAGATCAACTACAGCGTGAAGAGGGAACAAGTGGCGTTGAACCGTCTCGCGTCAAGAATAGTTAGGAATAGCGAGAAGCTGAAATATCTGCGGCAGCGGGTCCTGGAAGACGTCTTGGACCTCGTTATGGAATGGAACAGACGAAAAATCCGGGTAGCTTAACGATTGCGAGACCTGTTTCCAGTATGTTTCTTTGTCATTTCATCTCGACATCACTCCCTTTATTCCTTGTCACTACTCTGCAACTTGCCATTTGTAGCGCACGTTCCACAGAGGTCAGCAAAGCGAAGAGAAGAGAAAGCAGGAGCGATTTCTCTTTCCCAATTCGCAGCGTCGGCACTCAAATCTCTTCTGGCGCAGCTGGAGAGGTCCAGTACGAAAATTCAACTGTGCGAGCCAGCTCACATCAGCAGCAAATGCGTCTGAGCTTCCAGTCTCGCCGATCTCGACACTTTCTGTTCGCTCATCTTCCATCGCTTCTCTCTCCCCCTTGACACTTTGCATGCTCGCTCTATATAGAGTGTAGAGTAACAGGTCGGGCTATCGACTGCTCGGAAACCTCCGCGGACACCATGGCGCATTGATCGCTCTCGAACACTCGAGTCGAGAAACGGCTCGCTTTCTCCTTCTTCCTTCTTCCTCACCCTCTCCCGCATCTTCACGCCCCGGTCGATGTCGACTAAGGCGACGACTTCGCAAAGGACAGGCAACCAGATCCAAACAGCCAGCACTTTGTTCTTCCCGCTCCTCCTCAATCTCCTCAGGCATCAACGCGAGCTCCACCATTGCGAGGTCAGCCTATGCGAGCTGGATGAAGAATTGCCGCTGCTAGAACAAAGTTTCGCAGACTTGTGGAGGTCGTACGACTTGCTGGACATGGCAGCAGGCAATCACAAAAGCGAGGTAAGTGCTCGTCACGAGCACGCTCCTTCAGCTTGGTCCCTACATTGGCGACTGATTGCACACTATCGCTTCCGCACAGATCGAAAGGCTCCTGCAATTTCAACCAGCAGACCTCCTCGAATTGAAACGAAAGGAAGCTGAAGTTGCGGCGATGTTACAAATCGAGGAAGAAGTTCTGAAAGAACACGACGAACTCAGCGACAGGTCGACGAAACTTGTCGCGCAGCAAAGCACTGCTGTCGCACGAGTCGCAGTTATCGCACGAACGTTCTACGAACTGAGGGAGAGGATTGACGAAGACGTGTTGGAGCTCGTTTTGGAATGGAAAAGGGAGAAAATGAGGGAGAAGTAGTCAGTGTCGGCTAGACCTGTCCCAATTTTGTGCTGTTCTCTTCCTATACTCTCTCTATACCTTGTTGTTCTCTCCCGCGACTTGTCCTTTGCAGTAAAAGCTCGACTGAAAAGTCTAAAAGAAATCTATTTCTCGTTTTCACCCCTTCATCGGATTCGCTGCTCCTCCTCCTCCTCCTCCAGCAAAGAACTCCTTCAATCCTCTCTGCTTATCGTCCCACGATCCACTCCCGACTCCTCCTTTCGTCCTCTTCAATCCGACCAAATGTTGACTTTGATTAAACGCGACGACTCTATACCTAACTCTCGGGATCGGGTCCGAAGTCGATAAGTTCGGAACGGGAGGTAAGGAAGGATCTCGTGTAGGAATCGGGGGAAGAGTCGGTAAGAGGGAAGCGAATTGAGGTGGTAGTGGCGGTCTTCCTCCTTTATCTTCTTCTTCATCTGCTTCGTCTTGGCCCGGCGTCGCAGCTGCTTCGGACGGTGCAGGTGGACTATCAAACTCTGTTTGTCCCCGTTTCTCATCTTCTTCGACACTTTCAACGCCATCTCCTCCTTCCGGCGTTGGACTGAATCGAGGTAAACTCCCTTCCCCTGGTCCATCCAGCTCGATCTCGATCCGACTCCATGCCGTATTCTGATATCCGCCTGAGGATTTGACGAATCGAACTGATGGATCACTCGCGAGTTTGATCGCAAAGAGCATCTCCGACAACCAGATTCCGTGAGCGAAGAGGACGAGATGATGTTGATCTCCGAAAGAAGCGGAAGAAGAAGGTACGGATGCAGTAGCGAGGAGATGAGGAAGGATGAAGTGTCGTAGAACTTGGGTTGCTCGTCGAGAGACGTCGTTGAGGGATTCGGCATTCGGTGCGAGTCGGAACGCTCGGTGATCTTCCCAGGGTAAGTGAGCGCTATGGTATTTCCCGGCATCCCAAGGCATGCCTGGAGGCGAAAGAGCGTTAGTTTCGTGCGAAGAGAGCGAAAGCGCGAAAGAGGGCAGACTCACCTTCGGCTTCTCCGAAGAACTGTTCCCTCAGTAGCTACGGGTTGCGATAATGTACGTCAGTGAAGAAGCTCACGCAGTAAGTCGATAAGACTATGGACTAACAGGTGAAACCGTGAAAGGCGGTTTCGGAGTCGTTTCATTCTTTTCATACACGCATCGAGCCGTTGTCTGAGCCCTCTTGAGATCGGACGTGTAGATAGCTGAACCACATCCCAGATCATCAGCAGCTGAACCTCCATAGAGTAGAACCGATGAGAGTCGGAACTGACCAGTGATCGGTACATCCTTGAAGTGGTCTCCCAGCCTCTGTGCTTGCGTATAACCATAGTTCGTTAACGGAGCATCACGGTGACCTGCCCACAGAGCTGTTGACGCGAGAGGAGAGGAAGATGGCGTCACGCAACTTTTGATCAGCTTCAACAGGAACGGCGAGGAGAGCGAAATGAGTGAGCGTACAGGTAAGGTTGTCGACTGATTCCCCGTGTCGCACTAGCGTTACGATCACTGGCGCCATGTCGATGTTGAACGAGGGAAGCTGGAGCGAAGTGAGGGAGAGGAGAGGTTGAGGATCGGGCCAAGCTTCGAGTAAGGCTGAGTTCTTTCGACTGAGATTTTTGTAAGCGAAAGCGTAAGGAAAGTTGAGGGTGAAAGTGAAAGGTGAAAGCGAGGGAGGGAAAATCTCCCCAGTGAGTCAGCTTCGATGTACCTCTTCGCGTCTGTCAGAGAAAGACCTCCTCTGACGACGGTACAGCTTGTTCTACGTACATAACGTGACGAGATTCACCAAACGAACGAGACGCGGGCACGGAAAAAACTATTTCGCAATCGAGCTCACCTTTGTCAAGCGGTTTACTCTGTAGCGACTCCATTCCTTTCGCTGCCGACTACTTCATGGGGAAAGAGAGACCTGGACGTGCGGTCTGCTCGACTTTAACAGCCTCAGGGTCACTCTCAAGTGAGCTTTCGTGGGGTGTTGTCTCCTGTTTCAAGAGGTTGCACGGTTTCAACTTCGTTCGTTGTCCGCCAGTCCGCTCCGAGGTTCACCTCGGTGAGCACATATACTCAATAGTCGTCGAGCGTGTCTCTAGCTCTCTCGATGAAAGCGAATGGACTGCAAACGAGCTCGAATCAACCTCTGCGAAGGTCTTCGCAACACAGAATTCTCTGTACTGACAGAAAATGAGTATTTATGTCAGACTTTCATGGAAAGTACAAGATCGACTGAGTGATGAGCGGTCAGACTGAGAGGAGACAGAGTTCTTCGGCTGGCAGGAGAACGAGGCGAGGAAACGACTTCGCTGTGCGAGGCGGGAAGAAGGCGCTGCGTATTCCGTTTTCGTTCAGAATCGGGGGGTCAATGGAAGCGGGATATGGAAGTACAAATTCTGGCTTGAACCGAGATCAGAAGAGATCGAAGAAAGAAGGAGAAAAGGAGAAGAGGAAAGTCAGGGGCCGCCTTTGAAAAGTGATCGAGAGTCTAGAGAAGGAAGTTGAAGCGCTCGCTCTCTCTCCAACGCGTTTGACCACCAACTGCTTCACTCATTCTGCATCTATACTCCAAGCTTTAACGGCAATGCCCGGTCCCGACGCCTCTCCCTCTTCACCGAGTTCGACCTCTGTCCCTCGTTCCTCTTCGACTTCAAAGGATGACGCTCCTTCGAGTTCGACTACTTCTCCCTCGACCGCTGAGGGTAGTAGCGAATCACCGAAGGGACCAGGATTGAGCAAAGAAGGAGCACCGGAAGCCAAAGTTGGAGCTGCGGCAGTTGAGGGAGAGAAAGAAGAGGAGGATGAATCAGAGGCAGATGTCGGCGCGCCGAGTACGGAAGAGGTAGTCGATATGGAGGTGTTTGGTCAACTGTTAGAGATCGTGAGTGTACTCTTACTGCTCCTCTGTGTCAGGCTGCAGCTCGCTGATCGCGTTTGCTCCTCCCTCGTACCCTTTCCTCGCTTCAACTCGTCATCTCCAATTTCGCAATCACCGATTCTCCTTGATCTGCCTGAACTTTCGATACCCATTCGGTGTAAATAGGACGATGACGAGTCTCACGAATTCTCAAAGACCCTCGCGTTTGATTACATTTCTCAAGCCGAAACTACATTCCATGAAATCGAAGACGCTCTGTCAGTGCACTACTCTCTCTCTTTCAGCTTCGGGTAGTACTGACTCTCTGATTCTCCCACATGTAGTACCGCGAAAGATCTCGACGCTCTATCTCGCAAAGGTCATTTCCTGAAAGGATCTTCGGCCGCTCTTGGACTTCAACGAGTGCAACATTCGTGTGAAGCGATGCAACATTTCGGGAAACGTCGAGACGCTCATGGAGAAGGTCCTGAAGTGTCGGAAGCAGAAGCCCTCAACCGATGCAAAGGATTGTTGAAGAGGTTGCGAAAAGAACAACAAGAAGCGAAGGAATGGTTGGAGGCGTTCTACAAAGAAAAAGCATAAAACCTACTCGACTCTTTTTTCACGACATCACTATCGAACGAAGGCACGAGAAGCGGTTCAAGATCATCGTCGACTCGCGCAATCACCTTCCCTCTTCACGAAATTGTCTATTCTATCCCATCGCTCTTTACACCTGCCATCCCCCTCCGTCAACCATCTTCCAGTCTCTTCTACTCTCTCCACCCTTCACGCTCTCCCTCCTGGTCTCCTCTCGTATCGCCCACTCTCGCATTACGCATTTTCTCTCTCCTTTTCTACCTTTACCCTTCTACTTCACATCTCTCTCTTCTCTCCTATTTCTCCTGTCTAATAGTTTAGCTAGGATCTCGCTCGAATCCCTCCCCAGACCTACCTCTGTAAATAGTCTCTGTCTTGATTCAGTAAATTCTCAACCACGTCCCGTTCTTTTCCGGTCTCTCGCGCCGAAAAGTGTTCAAGCGACTCGAGCTCGTTGAGCGAGCTGTATGGTGCGACTCAATGTTTGTGATTGCTACAAGACTGAAAGCATACGAACGAAACGAAATTGACAACAGCAAGAATGAAAAACAGGAATCTATGGTTTGTATCTACATCCGAGGTCGCCATACTCTCGCCTCACACACTTCTTCGTTACTCATCGTCCCTCAATCCAAACTTTCCTCAACCTCAAGCTCGAAACGCAAGTCCAACTGATCGCGCAAAGCAGGGTAGCCACCCAAAACACGCTTCCACTCCACCTCCCCTTTCCGACCGTATTGATGAAAGTCGTACCGAAGAGGATCGGCCCAAGGACTTGAGAAGCGATCGATTGGACGACGGAGAAACTCGCGAATAATCGACCGGAATCCCGAGGGGTCGAATGAGCTAATGCGAGGGATTGAAGCGTTGGGGAAGCTCCGGAACCAAGGGATTGGAGCAGAGTAGAGAGTAGGAAGGGGACGGGAGTCGGGTGGGAGGAGAGCGAGATCAAGGAAAAGGCGAGGAATCCGAGGAAATCGAGTACGAGGGAAAGTCGAGCGAGTCGGAGATCAAAGTCTGGTAACGGTTGGAGGTACGGATCAGAACTTGTGAGCAAGACACACATAGAGCGGTTGTTGGACGTACGAGAATCAGTGACAACTTTGAGCCATTTCTTTTCTTTCTCCCATTTCTTCAATTCGACTTGATCCGTTTCTGAAGGTTTTGGTCGAATCGGGTCCGGAGCGGGACGACGTAAGATTCGGACGAAGAGAGGGAGGAAAACGAGAAGAGCTACGACTCGAAGAACTCCGATGTAGGAGAGGAACAGACCGTCCTCTTTCGCGCTCCAGTCGAAAGTGTAATTCGCATATTGAAGCTTAACGGAGATGATGGCCTGCAAGAAACGATGTCAGTGACGTCCTCGGCGTAAGAGGGTAAAGAAGAAATGACTCACAACCACCGACATGTAAGAAGCATAGGAGAGAGCGATTTTCGTCAAACTCCAATCCCTTCCTCCCTTTCGCTTCCTCGTTTCGTCGACTGCGCCTCCATCTTCACTTCTTTTCCAGACATCCTCGGGAGACCAGTACTCTTTGAGATCTTGGCCCCAGTCGATGTTCGTCCTCAATTCTTCCTCGACTTCCAGTTCCTCCTGCTCTCCCTCCCCCTCTCTCGCGACAGTCCTCTTCCTCGGCAATAACAGCCCGAGCGGCCGCAAGAAACCAAATAATCTCCCTAGGTTCCTCGCTCCCTTCCTCGTCCAGACTTTCACTGTTCCCCCTTCTTTCGCTTTCTCATCCGCCTTGATTTCCCTCTCCTTCCTGAGCTTCAATTCCTCCTCGTATCGTTTCTGACTCGCTTCCCTCCTACTCTCGCTCAGACTCTCGGGGAGTCCCAAGCATAACAGTAGCAGATAGAACAGATGACTCGAGAGAGCGATGTAAAAAGGGATGAGGACGATTTGCGTCGGATCGGTGATGTTGAACCAGGTTTGAGCATACGAGAGGAGTAGGGAAGAGAGGATGGGACCGAGAGCGAATCCGGCAAACATGAGACCGGCGAGGAGGGAGAAGATTCGGGCGCGAGAGCCGGGGGAGGTGCAATCCGAGAGATAGGCATTCGTCGTGGCTTGTGCGGTACTGCAGTCAGATTTGAATCAGTAAACTATTGTCGCGGAGTTGAGAAACTCCTAACTTACGAGAAACCACCGAGAAGACCATCGAGGATCGGACCGAGCAGAAGGAAATTATACGAAACCAAATGGTGATAATTCACCGTACTGTACGAAATCAGCGATGACGAATCAGTCTCGGATTCTATCGACTGATTCGTGACTCGAGCTCGACGTACATGAGGAAAACCGAATCGAGCGCAACGGTCCCAAACATTGCGAGAATCAAAACTGGTTTCCTTCCCTTTCGATCCGAGTAAGACCCCCACCAACCCGTCGTCAATGAGCTCAATAGGCCCATCATTAACGTCAGGATCAACGCGAGTCGAGCGACCGAGGATTGAACGGCAGAGGAACGGTGGCATTGATTGGCCCAGTCTTGATCTCGTTTCTTGGTTTCTCGTTCTTCTTCTGTCTCTTGTGGGTTGCCGAGGTACTCGAGAGTGTAGGAGCTGGTTGATTGAGGTTGAAAGGGGTGGAAGGTAAGTTGCTGTGTGGTAGAGACGGGAGGTGGGATCGAAACTTTGGATTTGGCCGGATCCATACTTCGGCAGATGAGCTGAGTGTAGAGTTCTAGTTTCGGAGCGTATGTGAGTCCCATCGAGATTGCCATAATGAATGTTCCGGGCTGTCGGACGGCGAAAGGAACGAAGAGTCAGTGCTGAACCTCACCCCGACGGGGCAACACAAGCCGAACTAGCGACAGAGGGTGACTCACGAGTAGCCAGATCGGTGAAGGACGCTTGTACCAAGGTAATCTCTGCGTACGACGAGCTGATCTCGATCTCGAACGAGAAGCGCGAGCCGTTCTACCCCTCTCCCCCGTCTGCTGATCTTCCTCTGGCTCTGAATCTCCCTCGTCGCCGTCCAATAACCTCGTCCTCTCGTTCGCAGCTTCATTGTCCCATCGATCTCCCTCCAAAGAAGCTGATTCATCTTCTCCGACTTCTTGTGGTTGCGCTCCACTCGCCGTCAAGATCTCTTTCCAACTGTTCGATCTTTGATTCGATGGTCTCGGCGGATGTAACAGGTTATTCGCTAGCGTAGGAGGGACTCCTGCTTCGTAGAATGCCGAGGTTGAAGCACGAGGGGGGGCGTTGTTGAGATCGACAGAGACTCGGGACGAGGAGGCCGAAGTCGCTGAAGGCGATGGAGAGCGGGATCGAGTTGGACTCATTCCGAGTCTCCAGGGAGGTTCGAAAGAGAGATTCCCGGATAGTGAAGAGGAGGGAAACAACGAAAGAATCGCTCGGCATCGGTTCGTTTCGTCTAACCCGCGTGGTGTTTCAATCCAACCCCAATTACATCGACCTCCATGGCGAATTGGTCTGGAATCGCCGCTTCACTGTCTGCGATCGTCCGCCCTTCAATCCTCGAACCTCGACTCGTAGTTTCTTTCATCTCTCAACTAGATTTCCTCGCGTTCAAACAACGTGGAGTGGTTGGAGTAGTCATTGACAAGGATAATTGTATCGTATGTCCCTCTCTACCCTTTCCTGAAGGAACTAGCAGAGCTGAGTCGAGAGAGCAAGGGCAGACTGTTCCTCATAAAGATCAATTGGCTCCCACGCTGGAAGGAGCATGGCAAGACTTACTGGATACGTTCGGATCAGATAACGTCCTCATAGTGAGTAACTCGGTTGGGACTCTCGCGAAAGATCCAGCACTCCTAGGCGTAAGTTTCTCTCACAATCTCTCTCTCTTTCGCTGATTCTCTTCGTTGGCTCGTCACTGACTCGTCTCCGTCCGTGTAGGCAGAATCAGTATCACGTAACCTCAGAGTTCCAGTCCTAGCGCATCAACAACCGAAACCAGGTCCGAAATGTGTTGAACAAATCGCTCGTCATTTCGATCAACTTTCCTCTGCGACTGCTACAACCTCTTCCCAAATCGTCTATTCATCACTAGCTCAATCTCGACGATCTCTGCCTTCGACAACAGCTGTCTCGCCGGGACAACATCAGTCGGAATCGTTGAAGATTCTTGTGATTGGAGATCGACTCGCAACCGATTTAATCCTATCTCATCGACTATCCCAGCTCTCTCTCCCTCTTCCTCAAAAACCCTCTTCTATCTTATCTCGACTACTCCGTCGACAGTCAACGACTGAACCCTCGCCTTCGAAACGGAGGAGAATTGAAACAGTTGGAATCCTGACAACAGGATTGCACGAGAAAGAAGGGTTCGGAACGACATTCCTGAGAGGAATCGAGAAATTAGCATTACGCCGGCTGGAGAAGAAACGAAAGCGTTTAGGACTCGACTGGGAAACGCCATCGGCGGAGAAATGGGAAGAATGTTTGAAGGGTCACCAACCGACTCTTTCTCTCTCACCGGCAGCACGGATAGAAGAACCCCCCTCCACAGCAACTACAAAATCAACACCAAACTCCTCAGCTCCTGAATTTTCACAGCGACAATCACAACGAACTCGACGATCTTTCGCTCCGAAATTCATCGCCTCCATCTCTACCCTGTCTACCCTCCCTCATACGCTCCCTCATCTTTTCCGTCGACTTCCACACTCGATCCTCTCCTCTCTCAAGTCACTCCCTTCGACAACTTATTCCCTCCTCCGAAGGACGATCTCGTCAACTTTCGATCACTTCCTCGAAAAATTACCGTTCATTGCGGAAAAGTTGTACAAACCGATGAATAAACTCGTAGGAGTTTATACGAGACCTCAAGAGTTAGCTGGAGCAGGAGTTGGGATGGAGAGACAGGTGGTGCAGAGAAAAACAGACGGAGGACTGGGAGGTGGAAGAGTGGATAAGGTGATTGATCGGGTCGAGGAGATTGTGAGACAGGCGAGGGAGACGGTCGCGAAAAGGGAGAGGGCAAAATCGACATGAAGTCGAGGAAGGGTGACTGACAGATGGAATGGGTGAAGGAAGGAAAAAATGTAAATAAGTTTTTACCGGAGCTCCCTCTCAAAACCTTCGACACACTGCTCTCTTCGGTCGGGAGTTGGACGCTATGAAGCTCCTCTGCCCTGATCGAGCAGTTCGGGCTTGCAAGTTACATGTTCTTCGCGACTGTTGAATTCGGTGAGCATGCGAGAGATTTGGGCAAATTCCAGAACAGGCCAATTGCATCCCTCAGCCTCCCCCCGCCGTGGTTGTCTTGCTCGCTATCGATAGCTTTGATGGCGAGTTGTGGTCGAGACGAGAGAGACGAGCTTTGGAATTTCTTTCTCCTCTTCCACTTCCCCACTACCTACCAACTCGCACGCACAGCCGTCTCCAATCTCATATTCCTCAGTACCGGCCTCTCAGCAATCTCACCAGTCAAGTAAAAGGAGTAAAAGAAGAGAATGGGATTCCTGACAATCATCATCCTCCTCGCGGTCGCGATCGGTGTCGCCGCGGGTGGATACGTCTCAGTACCGAAAGGAGAGAATCAAGTGTACGTTCCAACCGCCTACTCGCACCGTTAGCTTCGAGACTGACGCAGAACCCTCTTCCCGACCTCGTAGCGTCATCCGAACATCTCTCATGCTCGCCGTAGCTTGTTGTTGGCTCATGTGAGTTCATCCTCGAGATAGCTATCGTAGCGAAAGCTGACTTGAGCACCGGAATCACAGGTGGGCGATCACGTACCTCGCCCAACTTCATCCTCTCATCAGTAAACCTCTCTCTCTCTCTCGTTCCTCCCACCCCCCAAAGCTTTCCGAGGACTGACTCGTTCGATTGTACTAGAACCTATCCGATCCGACTTGAGACCGATACAAGATCATTCGTTCGCTCCTCTTTAATCTGATTGATTTCGCACGACTGCCCATTCTTCTTTTCGCTTTCAACCCTCCCCACTCTCGATGTGAGGTCTACGTGATGTCGTTTATTGTTCCTGTAATACCCTAGTATGTGCACCTGTCTCTTCTTCTCCTTTGAGAAGAGAGGACAAACGAGAGGCGACGAGGAGCGTTTCAGAGCAGTCCGAACGAAAGCAGCTCGACGTGGACGTTCAGGATCCCTCGCTGACTGTCGTCCCTTTGCGTCGAGGAACTGTCTGCGATGACCTGACAGATCGAAGGCGCTGCGTCAGAGAGAGATTCTTCTGCGAGGTTTTATGGGAATTCCGAAACTCGTCCCGAACATTTTCTTAGGCGCCCGTCGAGCGTTCGTACATTCGTATTCTGGACGACGTCCGTTCTCGAGAGCAAAGAAAATTCGAGGTCAATTGCGAACGCGAGCGCGAAACTTTCTCTCTTACCATCTCCTTTGCCGTACTCGATCGGCGTAGCTGCGCCTACATCAGCTCAAGGTCGAATTCAACAGACTCTCCACACGCCTAGCAGGTCGCCTCTACTTCGATACGCTCAAACCTCGACATCCTTCAACTTCCCTCTCTCTCTCCCCCTCTCCCACTCGCGCAAACGACTGATCACGACGAATCATGTCGTCTCTCGACAAGTTGGCGATCCGTGGAATGTGCGTTCTCCTCCTCTTCAGATCCAGTCTCTACCGAACTGACTCTGAGGACGATGGATCAACCAGTCGTTCGTTCGACTCGAACGAGATCTCGGTCATGCAGTTCTTTAGTCCTTTGACCGTTATTGTTGGGCATAATGGGAGTGGAAAGACGGTGAGTGGCTCTGTTTCGTTTCTCTCGCTTCGAACACCGAGTGGGGCAGCGTCTGAGAGAGCTGCTGGAAGGGCTCTGTTGGAGAGGATCAGGAACGAGAAGCGTGACCCGACTAGTAGGGTTGCAGAAGGGACGACAAGCTCTGCTTGGGGAGATCGGTAATCCCTCGAAATTTCGCAAAATTCGTCTAACTGACTCTTCTTTCACCCTCTTCCGTTCGCGATTCTACGTACAGACCATCATTGAATGTCTCAAATACGCTACGACTGGAGACCTACCTCCTGGTTCGAAAGGAGGTGCTTTCGTTCATGATCCAACTGTTCGTCTACCTTTCTCCTCGCCCTCCCTTCTCTCGCTTCTTTCTCCCGGATCTGTCTCGGAGAGGTCTTCGCCAGCCTATTGCGGATCGAACTGACATGTATTATTCTAATAGATCGCCGGTACATCCGAAGTGAAAGCTCAAGTCAAACTCCGTTTCAACAACACTCGACGCGAGAAAATGTTGGTCGAACGAAGGTTACAAGTAACGAAGAAGAAGACGGCGAGTGGGTTGAGTATGAAGACGTTGGAAGGGACGATTAGTTATGCTGATCAGGAGAATGTCGATCGTAAAGTGAGTCTCTTTACAAAATTTGTTCTCTCCTCTCTCTCGAGTGCGACAGTCTCGTCTCGGCAACTTCGAGGTGCTTGTAGTGTCCAAGCACCACTTCGAGAATTGTGCTGACACTCGGCCTCCTTCACGTTTCCAGAAACGTCAAACTCTCTCAACGAAATGTGCCGCTCTCGACGAAGAGATTCCCTCTCAACTCGGAGTATCGAAAGCCATCCTCCAAAACGTCATCTTCTGTCATCAAGAAGAATCGAATTGGCCTTTGTCGGAACCTGCTGCGCTCAAGAAGAAGTTTGATGATATCTTCGAGGCGAGCGAGTGAGTTGTCTCTGCCTCCGTCCGTTCTTCTCGCGGGATGACGAGAATTGCTGCTGATCGGAGCCATTTGAGTGGCTAGCTATACGAAAGTGTTGGATGAAATCAAGAAGTTGAGAAAGGATCAAACGGTCGAGATCAAAGTTGACAAGGAGAAACTCGCTGCCCTCAAAACTGATCGTGATCGAGCTTTCAAGGTGAGTCGTCTGCGTCCCTCAGTCTTCTAACCCTCGACTGACGTTCGAAGTCGGCGTACAGCTTCGAGAGAACGTGAAAAAGGTATCCTCTTTGATCGCGACGAAAGAATCGACTCATACCGATCTCGAAGACCGAATCGTCAATCTCGTCAATACGAATCGAACCTTCTTCAATCAAGCGACAAAGTATCAGGATATCCTTGGAAAAGTCGATACTTTGAGAGAGAAGAGGAAATTGCATGAGGATAATTTGGAACAGTTACAATCGGGAGTCAAGGAATTGAGAGGTGCGTCCATGGATCTTCTGTTCCTTCTACTCGATCTAGAGGGGAGCTGAAGCTTCTTTTGGGATCGTCACAGACACGGACGCTGAGTTGAATTCGAAGATTGAAAACCATCGACAATCTCTCGAAGATGTTCGAGCTGAACGAGAATCGACAAAGACGAAACTATCTGACGAACAAGACTCGATGGCGGCGTACGAAAGGAAGAGGAGCCAAGCTCAGACGAGTCATGGACGATTACAAGCTATGAAACAAGTTAGTTTCCCTTCCCTTCCCTCTCTCTCCATCAGAACTGTGACTGACGTGAGCTTCTCGTGCAGCGTCACCTCGATCTACTCGAAGCTCGTAAAGTTCTCGTTCGAGATCTCTCAGAGAAACACAACATTCCCGGATTCAATCGAGAACTCCTTTCCGAAGCCGACATGAACGAATTCGAAGAGAAACTGGAAGAGGCGATTTCGGCTCAACAAGGGAAAATCGAAAAGATCAAGGTGAGTGTTCTCATCTACCAATCAGTATTCCGAGTAAACGAATTGATCGGTAGTTGAGAACAATCACAGAGTGAAGCGAGAGCTACGGAATCAAAGTTTCAGGAAGAAATTCAAGCGCTCAAGAGTGCGAGAGCGGCTGATGATCGTGCGAAGAGGACTATCGGAGATCAAATCGTGAGTGGGAGACTTAATTCAATTCTTTCGAAACTCGACTGAATAGCTTTCCATCTCGCTTCTCACAGCGTCAAGCTTCATCCCGCATCGCTTCACTCAGTCGACAACTCGATTCGACTACCGCCACCGTCGCCGACATTACATTCGCCGAATCTGCCTTGAAAGACGATGTCGATCGCAAGAAATCTACCGAAGAAGCGCTCAACAAAGCCGATTATTCCGGTCAACTCTCTCGCAAAGCTCAAGAGTTGAAACAACTCGACGAAACTCGAGATTTGTTACATCAAGAATTGGCGAGTTTGAACGCGCAAGCGAGTACGAGGGCGAAATTGCAATTGAGGAGAACGGAGAAAGCGAGAAAGGAGGAAGCGGTACAGAGTTTGGTCGATAGGAACAGAGCGGTGTTCAAGAAGTACGCGAAGGCTGAACCGTCGAGGGAAACGATGGAGGGAGAAGTGAACGGTTTGATCGCGTGGGTTCGGAATTTCTCTACTTCGATCGAATCTCATCTGAGTAAAATCATCCGTCCATCCGCAGTACTCTCGACGCGGATCTCTCGATTGCCGAACGAGCTTCTCGAGATGCAACGAGGGAACTTCAGATGGTCGAATCGGGAGTCGGATTCGCCAAGAAGAAAGTGAAAGAACTTCGACAAGCGGCTGACAGTGGGTCTCTCTCCAAGTTTACTCCAATCAGCCTCTGTGCTGACTCTCTATCCCTCATACAGCGGCAAAGGCCAAAATCTCGCAAGGTCTCAACGATGCCGACACCGACTGTCAAACGATCGAAGCTGCCGTCGCTGAAGCCGAAGACGAGCACTCTCTCCGTCAAAGTAGCATCACGAGTCAAGGAGCCGTTCAACAGTTCTATCAGAGCATTCTCAAGAAGGCGAAAGATTCTCACGTCTGCATGGGATGCGATCGAGGTTTCTCTGATGCAGAGTTGCCTGATCTCGAACGCTACGTTCGTGGTTCTCGATCAACACCTAGAGTGCTCGACGGAAGTTGATCAAATGCTTCGTCCGTACCAGGTCAAACGTCGAATCGAGAGAGCCCCGCAAGAACTCATCGATCTCAAGAACGAACTCGCTCTGTGGGAGCAACAACTAACGAACCTCAAGAAACTCATTCCCGTCGAAGTCAACTACAACAAACTCGTCAAAGAAG
Source organism: Sporobolomyces salmoneus (assembly GCF_050403485.1). Taxonomy (NCBI): domain Eukaryota; kingdom Fungi; phylum Basidiomycota; class Microbotryomycetes; order Sporidiobolales; family Sporidiobolaceae; genus Sporobolomyces; species Sporobolomyces salmoneus. The sequence goes on along the minus strand of NW_027481150.1, from coordinate 339,737 downwards.
AAATCCCTGCCGCTGAGCAAGCTGCGCAAACTCAGGAAGACAAACTCGCTCCCGCGAAACTCAAAGCTGAAGAGGTCAGCGAACCGTTCTTCGATCGCTCATCGCACGCAACATCGTTCGCTGACAGTGACTTTTTCGTCTGAAGGCTTCGACTACTTTGAACGAGCTCAAGGATCGTCAACGAGATCTCCAGTCGCTCAAGAAGACCGCCTCGGATGTCATGCGTCTTCACCGCGAAACCGTCGATATCGGAAGGGACGTCGAGAAACTCGAATCTGAACTCTCTGCTACCGGTTCGACTGCAACTTCCGACGAAATCCAAGCGAAACTTTCTGAAATCGCCGAAAAGATGTGAGTCTTCGCTATCGCTCTCGCTCTTGATCGAGTGAAGAACGAGCAGCTGACGGTCACCTCATCGAGTAGTCGATCTGCGAAAATCGCTCTCGACAAGATCCGATCCGAACAACAATCGTCGACTCGAACGATCCAATCCCTCTCGAGTTCGATTCACGCTCGAGAGATGGAACTCAGTCGTAAACGTCAAGAGTTGAAGGACAAGGAAGCACTCGAAACGAGACAGAACGATACGAGGGAAGAAGTTGCGAACCTTGAGAAACAAGCCAAGGTATGCGGATCTGCTTATCCTCGAGCTTGTATCGGTCTACTCACTCGTGAATGATCGCATCGCATCACAGGAACTCGAACAACGACTCTCCGAATCTGTCGCTCCGATCCGTCAAAAGGAGAACGATCTCGCCGCGGCTCGAAGTCAGTTCATGGCGGAAGAGTCTGCTGCAAGTCGTGAACTCCAATCGTACAACAAGAGTGACGAACAGATTCAACTCAACAAACGAGACATTCAAAAGTACGTCCTCCCACCTCGACGAGATACCTCTAGAAACTGATCAATCTCGTTCGTCAACAGCTACATCAGCCGAGGAGGAGATGCCGAGCTCACAAAAGTCGAACGAGAACTTCAGAAGCACGACTCTCTCATCTCGGAGATGAAACAAGGAATCTCGAACCTTCAATCCCAGATCTCTCAATTCGATCAAACTCTTGCCGATTCGAAAGCGGTTTTGCGCAATTTCCAAGACAACATTCGATTGAGGCGGGAGGAAGCGGCACTCACTGCGATCGATAACGAGATCGATCAACTCGACGAAGATAGCGCGAGGAAAGCTTATCGAAAGTTCGAAACGGAATACAACGAGCAGAGGAGGAAACAATCAGAGTTGCAAGCCGAGGTGAGTTCGAAGCAAAGAGATGAAGTTGCCTTTGATCGGCTCGCTTATCCGCTCGATTGTTACAGCAAGCGAAACTGGGAGGAGAAATCGAAACTCTGAAGAAAGATTACGAGGACAAACAAGAAGAGCTCAATTCGGAGTACAAGGACATCGATGACAAGTACCGTCGCGAATTGATCAACGTCAAGGTATGTCCAGTCGCCGTCGTTACTGAGAGAGGAGCTGACGGGGTTCACTTCTACAGACTGCTGAAATGTCGAATCAAGATCTCGAAAAACTCCAGAAAGCTCTCGATGGGTAAGCCTCTGCGATCCTGTTCCTCTTCCCCTGTGTTATCGACTGATACAACACTGTTCACAGAGCGATCATGCGATTCCACGGACTCAAAATGAAAGAAATTAACGATACGATCGGTGATTTGTGGACCAAGACCTATCAAGGAACTGGTAAGCTCTCTCCTTCCTGAATACGTTGACAGTGAGCTGATAGGTCGCTGTGCTCGTAGATATTGACAAGATAATGATCAAATCGGACGCCGAAGGAAAAGCTACTGGAACTGCTCGATCTTACAACTATCGCGTAAGCTTCTTTGCTCTCTCTATGGTCGACCATGCCTCACTCCCCAGCTCTCTTATAGGTCGTCATGTTCAAAGATCAAACGGAAATGGACATGAGGGGTCGTTGTTCGGCGGGACAGAAAGTTCTCGCTTCAATCATCATTCGACTCGCTCTCGCAGAATCTTTTAGCGTCAATTGTGGTATCATGGCGCTTGATGAACCTACGACGAACCTCGACAAGGACAATATTATCGCTTTAGCTGGATCTCTCTCCGAGTGAGTCGCTTTTCCCCTCTCTCGCTCTCGGTAGATCCCTGACGAGTTCCTCCTCGCACAGTCTGATCAAAGAGCGCCAAGGCCAATCTAACGTAAGTCTCCATATCTCGGGTTCGCATTAATCGTGCTCACTGTTCGTTCAACAGTTCCAATTGATCGTTATCACTCACGACGAAGAATTCCTCGAGACTCTCGGAGGTTCAGGAGTCATTGACAAGTGAGTCTTGCCCCGCTCTACTCGTTGCACTGTCGATTCTGACGGTTGGATAATTGATAGGTACTGGCGTGTTTCGAGGGGAGACGGAGGACAAGTCTCGACGATCGAGAGGCAACGCTTGAATTAATCATCTATTTCTGTCTATACTATTCCCCTCGTTTTGCAATCTCTTTCTCCAATGTTGTCTTTCCTCGCTTTCATCGCGTGACGAAGTCTGAACGAGGGAGAGCAAAAAGTCGAGGCGGATGATTCGATCTGAGATTCTGTGGTGGAAGCATACAGCGCGAAGAATCTTGTGGCGAGAACAGTAAATTACACCGGACCAAGGCAAAACGATTGGAGAGGAGCCAGCGCGCAGAGCAACACGAAAGGAGAGCAAGGACGCGAGGGCAAAAAGAGGAGTGCTCCCATCGAGGATCGAACTCGAGACCTCGGGATGACACACGCCAAGCGCGCTCAAGGATAGATATGAGACCCACGTGATAACCAACTACACCATGGAAGCACTTTCGAGTTGAATCGGCGGGATTTAATGGTGAATATATACATTATTGAAAAGGCAAGGGAAACTGAGATTCTCTCCAGCGAAACAAGCCGCTCCGACTGGACCCAGCAGTTCAGACACGGGCTCTTTGACTCTGGTAGAGTTGACTGTAAACGAGGGCCGGTAGTTGTCGCGAAGTGGTTGAACAGGTTGATTGCTTCTTCCTTTCCTTCCCTTCCCTTGCACTCCTTTCGAACTTCTCCACCTCGCCCGCGGATCGCCATGGACGTAGCAGATAGCCAGAATGGTCAGGTATGGCTCAGATACTCGTTCCCGGTCTCTCTATGAAGCTGACACTGCTCTCGAACTTTAGATCTCCCGAATCGATCATCTCTCAACGCTCCCTCACGAACTCCTCGAAACCATCTTCCGGCTCGCCTCCGATAAGGAACCTTGTGGCGGTCCCCTTTCAAAGAGACTCTTCGCCTTCTGGGAGAGAGAACTTTACCGCAAATTCGACAACTTCTGGCAGGGGTATCGTTCTTTCCCGCGGTTTGTAGCGAAAGTTCAGCATTCTCCCCGACTCTGCGAGCTCGTCGAATCCCTCAAGATTATCACGACTGACGGCCCGGAACAGGAGGAGGAGGAGATCTCGTCGCTTTATCTCAAGCCGCTTGAAACACTTCTACCTCTCCTGCCAACCCTCAGAACTCTTCATTTTGGGATCAATGGTCACTTCGATACACTTGTCAAGGCGGTCCGAGGAGGCTTAGCGCTGCGTAACCTACGTTCCTTGAACCTTTACCGAAGTACGAATCCTTCGCTCGACATCTTAGCCGACTTCCCTTCGCTCGAATCATTATCCTTGGACGGTACAAACTCGCTGTCAGGTTATCAGGGTAGCCCGTTACCGATGCTGAAGGCTCTGAAGATCTCCACGGATTTCCCTCCTGAAGACGACTACCAAGTTCTGGACTTGATCCGAGCCTGTCCGGCACTCACACGCTTCGACTTCGACTCAAGGAGGCCCGACACACTTTATTCAGTCATGGAACAACTCCCACGCGACCTCAAGGTGCTCAAACTTACCCTGCGACGCGTCGCCTTTCCAAACATTGATCTCCATCTCCCCCGATTCCAAACTCTCGTTCGTCTGGATGTCGATGGAGACATCGCCGCCGAAAGAATCCATCTCGCCCTCGTTCAGCTCCCTTCTCTCGTCTACATCTGCCTCGCATTCTGTAATTACGATCCAGCTGGACTTCAACTTCTCGTCGCCGGACCTGATCGACTACCCCTCCTCCGCACTCTCACGCTCCATCGTTACCCTGCTGGACGTATACCAGATTTCATCGAGCCTCCCTCAACTCCAGGGTTTGACTGGGACCGGGTGAAAAACCTACCGTCAATGGAAGCCCGTGGTTATTTTCCGCTCTGGGTCCGGGATGATCCTTCTAGGGTCAGAGCCGTGAGGGATCTCCAAGCGAGTGGGGAAGAGTACGGGATCGAGGTCGAAGGAACCCTGATGAACGCTATCGAAATTATCGACGACTTTTTCCTCGAAGCCAACAATCGGTCGATCCTTCACGCCTATTACGACAAGGACTTCTACAAGCTCGAAAGATACCATCTCAAAGCCGTCGAATACGGCTGTATTCTCCCGCCGGCGGTCGATCGCCGCTCTTTCAGGAAGAAACGGATCGACTTGGTTGAAACCGAACTTCCGGAACAAGATTGGTTCGTGCTATCTCTCGTCCCCGTTCCCAAGGAGGAGGACGACAACGCCTCGGAGGACGACTCGAAGGACGACTCGGAGGACGACTCGGAGGAAGACTCGGAGGACAACTCGGAGGAAGACTCAGAGGAAGAGGAGGAGGCTGAAAACGAATGAGGCTGAGTTGTGATGCGGCCCTTCAGGAGCGCAAGGAGACCATTGGCTAGGCGAATGGCTATCGGAGAGACGAGAGACGAGGTGCAAGGACACGAAGGAAAGTCGCGAAAAGGAAAGGCGGGAGAATCAAGGAAACGCGGTGTCGTTCAGCTCGTTCCGTCATCATTCGTACGTCTTTCTCCCTATGCACATGCACTGCCGCTTCCCCGTGGTTTATACCTGAGCAATCGTAGTCTCTCAGATCAGGTCGAGTCGAATCGCGAATGAGAGCGGTCTCGTCGCAAGCTGTTCTCGGGAAGGCCCTTGATTTCAGCCACATGGAACTCGACTCGACACCCGAATCAAATTCTTCCTTGTTTCAAAGCTTGTACTGTTATGACTGTTTCTTTCTTCGAAGTCAAGTCAGTTTCGTTGCGTTCCTTCCTTCACTTTTTGCCATGTCGTTCTCGAGAGAAAAGCCTTCGGACCGATTCTCCATCGTTTTCGACCTCTGCTTCATAATGTCGATCTAGCTCCAGCTCAGGAGAGTCCCGCTCGCACTCGAGAAGGTACTTGATGAGGAGCACGGTGCAATCAGACAATCAGTTTCGTTTCTTTTGACCCCCGCAAACACAGATTCTTTGCTCAGTCTCTTTCTCGTCTTCGCGATTCTCTGAGCTTAGAGCACGACGAGGCGAGCATCGATGACGTGCTACGTTGAGAGCGCTCACAATCGAGGAGAGACGAGTCGCGAAGGAGACACGGAACGAAACGAACCCCACGAAATACAGAAGAATCCCACGCGACGATCCGTTACAACACTACGATATTCGCACAGACTCATCCTCAATCGGCGCCTCGAGAATCAGCCAAACATATTCCCGAACCCTTCACCTCCTCCGCCTCCGCCTCCGAATCCTCCTCTCGATCCTGATCCTGATCCGAAATTTGGTCCTTGTCGACCCGGTTGCTACACTCAGTACGTGTCAGCTGTTTCCCGTTGTACAGACTCTCTCTGTGAGACAAGACGACGACTGACCTCTAAATCAGGATGCACTTGTCTCCCTCCTCTTCCAATTCCAAACGTTCCTTGAGGTAATCCCGCGCTTGGACCCGTTGATCCAGGTGCTCCATTCTGCAAACTCGATCGAAAGCGATCAGTTCCATTTCCATAGATACTTATCGCGAGGGAGCTCGAGCGTACCTCTGGCCCAATCGGATCGAATCTCGCTCCAGGAGGCGCTCCAATTGGTGGTAAGAACCCATCTCCACCCCATCTCCTTCCACCCTCCCCGAATCCTGGGTCTCCTTCGAATCTTTCTCTGAATAAGGGATGATTAGGTCCCATGTACATTCCACCTCCTTCTCCTTCTCCATCGAATCCTCCAATTCCTCGAGGTAATCCTCCTCCGAAAGTACCTCCCATTCCACCTAATGGCTCTAAATCGTTCCTCCCAATCTCTCCGATAGGTCTACCCCCTCCTCCACGACCTCCTGAGCGAGGGATTCGTAAAGGATCATCCCCTCTTGGTCTAGGTTCTGGATAAACTCCCTCCGGTCCTCCTCTATCAGGTAAATAATCCCTCGTCCCCGCTAACCTCCCTCCATCACGCTGTCCACTTCCCGACGAACCAGAAGAGGAGGTTGTATCGAGTTCCTCGTAACCTTCTTTCCTCAATCCGGGTACCAATTTCTGTAAAACATTCAATCGATAAAGAATCACGAAATCCTCCAACCTCGTTCTGGTTGAGAACGGTCTGGTGGCGAGATCGGAAGGCGCTAGAGGCGATGAGGAAGAAGGAAGGGAGGAAATGGAGAAATAATCAGATTTCACTACTTCGAATGAACTCGAACGAGCGTTCTATCTCACTGTGGAGTCAGCGATCTGGAGAGAGTAGGAGGGAAAGAGGGGAACGTACGTTGAGAGCGTTGCCGACTATGAGAAGTTTGTCTCCGAGATCGACGACGGAAATAAAGAATTCGAGAGAGGATTGATCGTGTTTGTATTTGAGACCACTTGTAGAGGTCCAGTTCGAGGGGAGATGGTTGTCTTCAATTGGAGCTGGGTCGATTAGACGGAAAGAGAGAGAGGAATGAATCGAATGAAGGAGGAGGAGAATCGCTGAAGGGAGAGAAGTGAGTGCACTCGAGGGCGGCGAGAGGGATCCGCACAGGGAAAGAAGGCGATCAGTCGAGAGGGGTGATTCACTCGACATCCTGCAGGCTGAAGTGGAGAGGGAGAGGGAGGAGGAAGAGACGATGACGAAAGTGGGGATTGAAACGGAGACTTTGAGGCTTGCGCTGCTGTGTCAGAGTCACGAGAGAGCTGTTGAACTCGTCGAAGAGACTTCGAGGCGTCTCGAGTGATTGGAAGAAGAGAGAAGAATCGAAACTGTTTCCTCATCTCTTTTCGCCTCTTGCTCTTCGCGCAAGCATTTCTGACATTGGTGAGGGCGCTGGACTAAGACTATATTCCTGCACTATCGGTCTATCCTTCTCTAAAATTGACACGAAGAATTTCGCAACGATCCAAGCTCTGATCTCGCTCTCCCTTCTTTTCGAACGACACAACGGGCGGGCACGTCCAGCTACAAGCCACGCACGGAATGATCTCTCGGCGACAGACTATAAACCTGAGAGGAATGAAAGGGTAGTAGTGATAAAATGATATTGAATTCCCGAATCTGCGAAACCTGATCCAAAACGATGCGAATAGCGGCCAGTAGTAGTACAATCAATCGTTAACCAGTCCAAAATAGTCTAGTGTCTATGCTCCATCTCCCCCTTTCCTGTCTCCCTCTGGCGCCCTCGTTCCCTCGTTCCCTCGAGAGAGCGAAAATGTGTTTTACTCCAAGAATTGATTCAAAAACTCTTCATAATCCAACACGACTTCTTCTTTCATCCCACCTTCTCCCGCTGCAGTGTTCTCATTGATAGGTACTTGTATGAGGGATTGAGGCATGTGTTGTTTCAAGAATTGTAGAGAGGAAGTTGGGAGGGAGAGTCGAGTGAGGTCTAATTCGGTTACGTAGCCCTGCAGAGTAGATCATTGGCCGAGGTTGTCAGTACTTCGTAGACAGGGAGGAGGGAGATGAGATGGGGAAACGTACTTTTTCGGAAGCGACGGAACGGAAACAGGATCGAACCTTTTCGCCGGTTAGACGATCTTCGTTACGAGCGGTCTATACAGATCGATCAATCGAGAAGAGGTCATCAGGATCAGGATTCCGGATACAGAACGTCGACGAGGCGGAAGAGAAGAGAAGAGAAGAGACGGGAAGCGATGGAACTTACGAGGAATCGAATAAACTCTTCAAAGCTAACTTCCTCGTTCTCGTCCTGCTTGATCTCCTCAAGATTCTGTATATCCGTCACTCGATCCCCATTCATCAGCTTCACCTTCTCTTGGAGCGAGTCTACGCCACGCGAAGAGCTCCAAGGGAAAAGATAGAAGGAACTGGAGAAAGGGAGAGACATACGATTTCCGCCACTCCCAAACTTCCTAACGCCCCAACGAGTTCATCCAGACCTAATCGGTTTCGAGAGTCTTTATCAAACGCTCGGAAGGCCGATTCAAATTCTTCTAATTGTTCGGGTTTGAGTGAACTACTTTTACGGGCTGTGATCTACTCACGCACAGCGGGCCCACTTGATTCGTCAGCAAGATACTCTACTACGAGAGAAAGAGACAGCGAGGAACGAAGAGAAAGGAAGGAATGGAACGCACTTGATTTTCGAGAAAAGCGATTTTCGCAACAAGATTATCGGAAAGTCTTTCAAACTCCCATGCCAAACCTTCATGTGAATGAATGATCACCTCATCGTCTTCATTATCTCTTGTTATTGTGGAGGAGGAAGAAGATGAGGAGGCAAGGAGAATAGGAATCGGTACATCGTAATTTCGACATTGAGTTTCCGCATCTTCCAACCACGTCAACAACTCGTTCAAGCGTGGGAACCGAGTGGATTGGAGAGAACGGAGGTGATCGATTTGTACCTGTGATAGGGCAAAGTCAAGCAAGGAAACCCATCAGCTTGTTGAAACCGACAAAGATCTCCTTTACAGCGAATCGCCCCTCACCTCCAGTGCTGTGCCCACTCTCATCTCCGCCACTTCCTTCTCCACTTCCTTCAACCTTCCTTCAACCTCTCTGATCGTTCTCTCCACTCGTTCCCTCGCTTCATTTCTCAATCGCTCCACTTCCCTCCTCAATCCCCCAACCTGTCTCTTCTCCCCCCTCTCCAATTCTTCCCACTTACTCCCAAGATCTCCCAGTCTCAACCCTTCAGGTGGCGTATAATCCCTCAATCCATAAGTCCTCAATTTCTCCCGAATCCTTCCCAATAAACCCTCGAGTTCAAGTTTCTCTCGCTTCCAAGTCCTCCGAGTTGTCGTATAGTAATTCGAGGAGAAGGATTCTAGGAGTTTTAGGAGGGTTGGGTAGGGGGTCTGAGAGGGAGAGGGGAGGGCGTGAAGAGTTTCTAGGTGGGCGGAGATCGAGGATAATAACTACTCGGAAGGGGAAGAGAGAGTTAGTGAGGGAAAAGATGGGAAGAGGGAGATGGGGACGTACGGAGGAGAGACGTCGTTCGTAGGAGTGAACGGAGAGCATTAATTCAGACATGTTTTCGACGAAATGAGAAATTACTCGAGATTCGGATTCTTGTTGAGCTGTATAACCGACAAACCGCGATTCACATCATCAGCCTTCTGCTTGACTCGATGTGGGAACCAGGTTATGGTTACCTTTCGAACTAAAAGCGTGGAAAAATTGAGCGACATAAGTCATCAAACTCCTTTCATCCGGTCTACCCCTCGTCATACTAGTCCCATTGATTCCGGCAATATCTTCGACGTCGAGTAAACGAGGGATTCCGAGATGAGTTTCGGCGATCGAGAAGGCTAATTCGAGGTTGGAGATTGAGGATTGGAGGGAGGGTTCTTGCGAAGCGAGAGGGGCGTAATCGAGTAAGTCGGGACGGTGTCGATGGATGAGTGCGCAACTACAACCGAATGAGAGTCAGTAGACTGCAGAAACAGTAGAACGAGCCCTCAAGAGCGACAGGAGAAGGGGAGAATGAGCTCGAAACGTACAAAGCCAATCCATCTACCCAACTCTTGGTAAAATCCCTCACCTCGACTCTCTCATAACCGTTCGTCTTTCGTTGACACCACAACAACAATCCATCCTTCGCATGACTTCCTTCCTCGTTAATATCCGCAATCGAAAACCTCAACACCAAACTCCAAATCATCCCCAATATCAATTTTCGATTCCCATCGACTATATCTTCGGGACCAATGTTGGTGAGATGGACTCCCATTTCTTTGATTCGGTTGAGAGCTTTGACAGTGTTTTCCATTTTTTGAACTCGGAGGGAAGGGGATTGATTGTATCGTCCTAGACTGATCTCAGTGAGTACTTCCTAGAGGAGCGCACACTCGAAGAGAGTCAGTAGAGAAAAGGAAGAGGAGGAGAAGGGAGACGTACGATGAGTTGAATTAGTCGAGTTCCATCTGAAAAATCAGTTCCTAAATCCGTTACAGGTGGATAACCATGAGGTTCTAATCTCGCATTCAACCTGTCGTAACTCTTCACCACCTCATCAGTTTCGCATTCAACAACGATGTAGATAGAGCGGAGAGGAAGAGTCTGACCATTTAGCAAAAGTTTTATTTTGAACATGTTCAAATTCTTTCCCTACCCCATTGTTCTGATTACTTGGATTCGGTGACGAGTTCCCTTGAAACGTTCCCCAATGAAGGCTGGGAGATCTCTCGAGTCCCCCATTTGTGTTGGGACTCTTTGGTGAAAACATGGGTAGAGGACTGTGCGAACCCCCTCTCTCACTCCCTCCTCCATTCAAATTCAACTGCGCCAAAGACGATAAAGATGCGGTTGATCTGTGACTTGGTCTACTACTCGCACTGGAACGAGTGGAGGAGACGGTCGAATCTGGGGAAAGAGGTCGAGTGTTCAAGTTGAATGAGGAGGAAGAAGAGGAGGGGAGCGCGAACGAGAGTGGTCGAGAACGTTTGATCGGTGAGGAAGGTTCCACCATCGGGATAATAGAGTTCAGTTGGTCGCTGATCGAGCAGGTGGAGGAGAGAGAGAGAGAGAGGGAGAGGAACGTTTGTTTGTTCGCGTCTCTTCCTCTCACCAACTATTACGCTAACTTTGAAAGGGATGTCTACCCCTCATCAACCTATCGCATCCACCTCGCAAGCACCCGCCATGACCGCCAATTCAGCCGGAGGAGCAACAAATGGGAATCAGTCGGAACCTTACTTTGACACGACCTCACAAAAATGGATGGTAGAAACTCCAGATGGTGCCGAATTGGAATGGGACGATCAGAGGAAAGCTTGGGTACCTATCGTGAGCTGCTCTTTGCTTTCTCTCTCTCTCGACTCTCATTCTCTAAGCGTTGAGGTCATTTCCCGGACTGAACTCTCTCTCCCTCTCTCCTTTCGCTGCGCTGTGAACGACGTGGATGAGTAGGTAGATGAAGATTTAATGAAGAAACAACAAGCGGCTTATTCCGTACAAGGAGTCGACGAAACAGTTCGTTTTCTCTCTTCCTCTCATTCTGTCGCATTTCGCAACTCACTCTCCTACTTTTATATAGGAAGAGATTATTCCCCTAAGTAAGGAGGAACGTAAGCAAGCCTCCAAAAAGCGCAAAGCCCCTTCCTCCGAGAAACCCTCTACAAACACCTCAATCTTCGTTTCCTCTCTTCCCTTATCCCCTCCTCCCTCGATTTCCCTCCTCTCCTCCCTCTTCTCTAAAGCCGGTCTCATCCTCCTCGATCCAATAACCTCACAACCTCGTATCAAACTCTACCATGACCCTACCTCGGGACAGTTCAAAGGGGAAGCATTGATCGTTTATTTACAGAAGGAGAGTGTAGAGTTGGCCAAGAGGTTGTTTGATCAGACGGAATTGGAGTTGGGGAGTGGGAAAGGGTTGATTAATGTTCAGGAGGCGAAATGGACCCCGAAAGAAAAGACGGAGGGTGGAGATGGGGAGGGACAGGGAAAAGAGAAGAGAAAGAAAACTGATGAGGAGAAGAAGAGTGAGGAGAGAGCTAAGAGATTGGGAAAGAAAGCCGCGGCTCAGAGACAGTAAGCACTCACTTCTCACTCTCTTTCTATCCTATCAGCTGAGAGAGAGAGAGAGAGGAGTGGCTGATTAAAGTTGTTTGGGAGAGAATAGGAAATTACAAGATTGGGATTCATCCGATGAAGAATCTTCCTCTTCTGCTACTGCAAAGAAGTTCAAAGGTGTAGTAGTACTAGAAGGGATGTTTACACTTTCAGAACTCGAGGAAGATGCGACCTTACTACTGGATTTGAAAGAGGATGTGAGGGAAGAATGTGAAACTTTGGGAACTGTTACGAACGTGACTCTTTACGACGTGCGTTCGGCTCTCCTCTCACGTCATGCTTCGATACTGGGTACTGATGTGTAGGAGTGCTCTGGGTACAGAAAGAGGATAGAGGCATCATGACCGTTCGATTTCGGGAAGAATTATCTGCGAAAGCTTGTATAGCCGTCAGTTCACTTCCTCTCCCTGCCCTCTCTCCTGTTTCCCTTTTCTTTTCACTGACGCTCGAAAAACTGGTGCGTAGAAAATGAACGGTCGATTCTTCGCCGGTCGGACGATTCAAGCCTACCCAATGAATGGGAAACATAAATTCTCGAAATCTGGGAAAGGGGACGATTTACTCGAAGGTACTGGGCTAGAATCGACGGAGGGAGACACTGGAGGAGGAGGGGGAGAAGCGGAGAAAGAGAAAGAGAGGTTGAAAGCTTATGCTGAATGGTTAGAAAAGGGAGGAGAATAAATAATTTCTCACTCGACTCTATCTTCCTTCTTGCATCTCTCCCTCGTTCGCGTGATATCCAATCGAAGTAGAGTAGAAAAAGAGAAACAACATGATCTTTTCATCAAACACAACAAGTAACCACGATAAAGAGAGAGAAGGCTTCGAGATTTAATACATCCCCTTCCTCGCACTTCTCGTAACTCTCCTTCCCTGACTCCCCTCCTCCTCCCTCTGTCTTCTCTTCTCCTCCTCCGCCGCCTCTCTCTGTCTCTTCAAGATCCTCTCTTTAGCCTCGATCGCTTCCGGTTCATTAAACATTACTCTCCCTCCACCACCTCCTCCATTAATCTCTTCGCCTGTGAACGCTTGGGATTGAGTGTATTCGACGGCGGATGAGGACGGCGGATGAGGGAGATTGAGGGATTGAGGTTCGTCGGGATGAGGATGAGGATGAGGATGGGAAGGGGAGGAGGAGGGAAGGAGAGTTGGGAGTGAAGTCGTTCGGGTTGGGGAAGAGTTTTTACGCTTCGAGGGAGAGGTCGAGAGATGAGGGATGGATTGATGCTAAGTACACACGTTTAATTAGCATTAAACACCTTTTGTCAGAAAAGAGAGAGAATTGGAAAGGATGACTCACTTTCTTGAACGGATTCAATTTACTCCTCCCTTCCCCATTCCCAATAGGCGCCATAGCTTTCTTCAACATATCCGTCTGAGCTCTCAATAAATCATCTTTCCTTTTCTTCTCCTCCTCCCTTCTCCTCTCCAATTCTCGTTCATCCGTTTGTCGAGGTGGGATCGCCGATAAAGGTTCGAGAGTCGAATGATCTTCTTCCTCATCGTCGTAGTGAGGAATAGGTCGCGATGAGGAAGAGGCGTTCGTGGTGGTTGAGGTGAAAGGGTTTCGAGCTCGAGAAGAGGAGGAAGCAGATCGATTTTCTAAGTTTTCGGCCTGCTGTGGTGGCGGAAGTTTCGCTTCTTCTTCTTCTTCTTCTTCCTCGACGGCGACTTCGGTTCTCGTACTACTACTATTTGATCTCCTCCTCCTCCTTGGACTCGGTGATCGCATCCTTTCGTCCTCTTTCTCCTCCTCCTCTTGATCGAATTCTAATTGTTTTCCTTTTCCTTTCGAGGTCGAAGGAGTTCTCTTCATTTCCATCGAGGTTATCGAGCGCTCGGCACGAGGAGGAGAGTTGCGGGCAGGCGGTGGTGGTGAAGGAGCCATCGACATTCCAACCTCGAACAATTGTCCCCCTTTCCCCGAATCGAAAGTCGAAGGGAAATCTAATTCTTGTACTTTAATTCCTGTTCTCCCACACTACACGCACTCACTCATACTATCAGTTTCTCTTTTCTCAGAGCTAGATAACGTGGAAGACTGGTAAGACGTACCTCTTCAACCCATCTCGGATGAACGATCCTACAATTTTTATTCGTTTTCGCCAATTTCAAGTCTTTGTGATCGACTCCCGCTGCCGTCGCTCGAGTTCCTCCTTTACTGGAATGATTCGAAGCGATAATGGGATCGGAATAGACGAAATGAGTGATTGATTCACTGTATTGTCGGGCAGCAGTACCTCCTAAATCTTTGACGATGTTGGCGAGATGTTGACGATCAAACTACGAGCGAGAACGTCAGCGACGAAGAGAGAAGAGGAGAAGGGAGAGAGAAGGAGCGTACATTCGATTTCGTCGAGAAACAAACGACGCATTCTTCGAGGGGTCCTCCCAATTTCATCGATTCTTCCTCCTCCTCCTCTCCTCTTCTCTGATTCGTGATCTCCTTCCCGCATTCTCTTTCCTTCCCTTTCCCCTTTCCCTTCACGCTCCTCGTCTCCTCCTCCCCCTCTTCCTCGCCCATCGCGAGTCTCTGCATTTCCTTCCTGAAATCCCTCATTGAAACAACTCGTTTCCCCCATTCTCTAGCTTTCACTAGTTTTCGATTACCATTCTCGTCGATTTCTGATAGCGAGAGAGAAGGGTTCTCTTCGAGATCGTAGAGGATCAAATGGGTACAGGATCGATTGAAACTCGTCGAGATTTCAACACCTGAACTCAAATTAACTCGATGTGAGCTTTTTGTTGATGAGGAGAATGAAGGGAACAAAGAAAAGACGAACCGACTGCGTGGAGGAATCGTCGATTGTGATGCATGTATGGACCATCATCCTCCTGCCATCCGGAGAAATGAACCAAAAGATTCTCCGCTCCTGTGTTCAGAATTCGACTTACATCAGCTTCGTCGTCTGGCTGGCTGCGAGTCAAGAAGGAGAGAGCTCACCTTTGACGGGACAAGGATAAGGGATCGGTCTATCGAGGATCCGATCCAAGAGAGGAACGACTCGTTCTTCCCAAATACAAACTTCGATCCAACAAACCGAAACGACTCGTTCATCTTTCGAATTCATGAATCGTTCTGGCGGTCTACGAGAGCCACGAAATCTATCCATCAGCTCTCTGTCAGAAGAAGGGGATCGATGATGGGAGAGACTTGGAGACTCACTCTACGAAATCAACGACGATCCAATCGACCGTTTCGAGTTCTTCTTCCGTAGCATCGATCAGACATGTTCCGCCTCCTCTAGTGATGATACCAGCGATGATCTGTGGATCTCTAGCTTTGATCCCCATCACGGCCAACGTTAAGCCCGTAAAGATGTTCCCAGGAATCGAATCCGTCGAAGAAGAAGAATTCGAAGGGATCGGTAATCCTCCCCCTTCTCCAAAGGCGGTCGTGTTATCGAGGAATCCTGAATCGTCCTCCTCCATTCCGACAATCTTCTGACTCTGAGCTTGAGAGAAAGATTTCGGAGTTTTCTTCTCGACTTCAGAGATTGAACGTTTCAAAGTGATCGCTTTGATCGCGGATTTAGATTTCTTCGTTCGTTGTAATCCGACTTGTCCTTCCCTCATTTCGTAAACCATATCTTCGTCTTTGAACCCGATTGGTGGGATGGGTAGTTCGAGTTGTTGATCGTCAGCTTGAGGAGGGAGATTGAAAAGTGCTTGAGCTGAATTCAGATTCGGATTCGGATTCGGATTGAGGGCGACGTTATTGTTCTGATCGACCGAGATTTGACCAAAGATGTCGAATAATTGTTCAGGGTTCCCTTGAGAAGCGTCAGGAGCGAGATTATTATTCGTTCGTCTTCGTTTCTTGAGGATTTTCCCATGTAAAAGATCGTGATTCGTCTCTGCAGCAGCCGTGCGACGACTCTGTTCCTCCTCAACCGTATCGATGATCGATTGATCGTATCCCGTGAACTTTCTCGTAGTCGAATCTCCTCCTCCTCCTACTAGTCTTCCTGTCAATTCTCGAGAAGTAGTTTGCGAAAGATTCTTGACGGGATTCGAGGTTGAAGTTTGAGTTTGTTGTGTCGAAGGTCCAGGAGTAGTACTCGCGATCCCACGTTTCGGAGGTTCCTCAACTGTCCAACTCAGATCCTGCTCCGGTTCTCCCCCTCCTTCTCGATACCTCCAAACCCTATCCCTCTCTTCCCTCCTCCCTCCAAACTTGACCGCCTCTCTCGCCCATCCTTCCCACATGACCTCGAAGTGAGGATGTAAATGTCGTCGACTTTTAGAAGCGTGCAGGAGTTTGTCAGAGGCGGGAGTTTGGGAATGAGGAGAAGAGGGAGAGGCGACGATTAGATGGGTTACCGAGGCGTTGAGTTTCGAGGTGTAGGCGGCTCCGGCATCGAGGAGGAGCTCTTTGAAGGAGTCTTTGTAGTCGCCTGTAGACGAGGGGGAAGTAGAGGTGAGTGGTTCGGAGGAGAAGGGAGAAAAGAGAGAAGAAAGAAATCTTACCTTGCGCGAATTGAGTCAGACAAAAGACTACATCTTGGAGAGGTTTCAGGCGATGAGCAAGCTCGAGCTGTGAGATTTAAAGATCCTCGATCAGGTTCGTAGGCGTCGAACCGGGAGAGGATGAGCAAAACTCACTTGATCCCAATCGATTTTCTCTCCACTCGTCCAAGCTTCTCTCACTGCGGGTAACCAACTCGGTAGCATGATCGCCATCTTCCTCTCTAGTGCAATCTACCATTCTCACATCGTCCAACGTTAGCAAACACAGCGTATTGACAGACTCGAAAAGTGAAAGTTGGCTAACCTTGTATTTCGCACCCTCTGGTCTATCCGTGATTAAATGAGTCGTATCGATATGTAAAGCCCCTTGTCGTTCCGCACCATACTCTTGCGCAATCTCCAACAAGTCCTGTTTCAACTCCCTACAGCCCGAGACTGAGATCCTAAACCCTGCTAAAGGTCTCCGATCTTGTTGAAGCGATTCCCTGTATCCGTACTGTTCCGTGTCTTCTTCCTCTTCCTCTTCTTCGTGTTCTTCCTCCGAGGGGTCCTGAGGGTCTTCGGAGGTTGATCTCTCTTTCCCCTTCTTTGATTCGGGAATGGGAGCAGGTCGTAGAATGATCTTCTTTTGATGTTTGCCAGTCACTTGTCGCATCCCTTTCTTGCCTCCTCCATTCTTGAAAGGTGGTCGCATCGTCGTCGAGTTGAAGAGGGAAAAGGAGAGAGAAATGAACTCGCGACGCGACGGAGTTTGAGATCTCGAGATTTTCAATGTGACGTGACGAATTGCTAGTAGTAGGAACGTAGTCAAACAGCGTCTACAGCTGCAGGAGAGAGCTCAGCGGGAAAAGCAAAACAAAATCGGAAAATGAAAGTTCTCTCTTTTCCGCGCTTTGTTCGCTCGCTACGTCCTTGCTCCCGACAGACAGCGAGGTCACAGGCTGACAGAGCCGAGCAACGAGCTAGTTCTCAAGGACGCAGAAGGTCAGAGCGGCGGTAGACGTCTCAGCTCATTACGAAAGAACAAAATTGCACACAACCAAAGATCGAATCCGACTGCAAAGCTGTATGGAGAGAGATAGAGCAAGTCCCACTGACGAGTCATATAAATATATCTATGTACAAGGTTACCCTCTACCCCTCCTCCTCCTCACGACAAGACGGAGAGGAAATTCTCTCTTTCCTCCTCGTTCGAGTTCCCCAAACTCAAATGATCTTTCTTCCCTACAGTCTTTCCCCAAATCCCTTCGTAGCAAACCGGCGTATAACTACCTTGTAAGTCGATCGTCCCCGTCGTCATGGAGTTCATCGTTGAATCCCCGATAGAGATATCCCATTCGTCCTCGCCTCGAACGAACGAAGGTGAAAAGGGTAAATCGATAGGAGCGGACGAAGCAGAGATTGTTGAACAGACGGTATCGATCGTGTCTTGGGAAGCTGACGAGAAGGTTGATTCGGTAGGAGAGATGAGAGCTGGGAGGTTATCCGAGGTAGTGTTGTTCGAGAGGAATGAAGTTGCGGTTGGAGAAGGGTTTAGGGAGACTGAGGTAGGCTTAGAGGAGGAGGCACCGCGGATCATCGAGGAGAGCGAGAGAAGTGAAGGCATCTATAGGAGTCGAGCGTCAGTCAAAGCAGAGAAATGAAGGGAGATGGCGGACAAACTTGTCGAAGTCGAAAGCGTGAAACTGGTTCTTCCTCTTCCGCTTGATGCCCAAATCCGATCCTTCGCTCTTCGTCTTCTGGAGAGTCGTATGCAGTGGTCGGGACTGAGCGGCGAGCAAACTGTCGATGAAGGAAAATTAGTTGCTTTCCTCTGCTTTGACGAGTGAGGACGACTCACTATGTCGAAAGCTCCAGCAAAGATGCTCCTAGTCGACCCGGATCGCTTCAACATGGGTCGGACGGGACTGCTATCATCGAGGTATCGGGGTCACAGTCAGCTTCGATTGAGGAAGGAAAGGCGTGGAGAAAGACTCACCGAGGAGGTTCATTCGTCCCTCGACTTTTCCTCGTCAACTTGTTCGGTCTCTCGCCTGAACGACTCACATTCAACTTTGAGTCAGCGACGGATCTACAACCGAAGAGAAATAGGAAGAGAGTGCTCACCAGCGAGAACGTCCGAACCTCTCTTAGTATTCGTCGGTACAGTTTGATATAGCGACATCGTAGTTCCTAGATATGTTGCTGTTCAGTGTGTGTGTGTGTGAAAGGGTGCAGGAATAGCTAGAAAGGAAAGAGAGAGAGTCAAAGCCGAGAGAAACGAGTTCGAGTAGATTCGTGGCTGAACAAAAAAGATTTCGTTCGTGACTGGAGTGAACGAGGGAGCTTGAAAAGAGGCGAAGGAGGCCTGCAGGAAAAGCCGGTACGGAGAGAAAGTGGGAGAAGAGAAGCCGGTCGGAACGTCGATCGGTTGAAAAGAGAATTTTCGTTGAGCTTGGTTGTCATCGCACGCCTCTCGCAAAGACAGGACGGAGGAACGAGTATGAATTGTGATGTCGAATGCTGTACAACTGTGAGATAGAAGAACTCCAAGATTACTTCTCCAATCCGAGGTCCTTTCAGAGAAGATAATGTCAGTGTTCTCGTCACGTTGGACTCCAAACTCCTGATCGCGGTAGAGTTCAACGAGAGAGACTGACCCTTGCAACCATAGTCCTCGCGATCGGGTGCAACAAGTGTTTCGATTCGAGGAACGTCTTCTTCGCCAACTCGGGTTCAATCTCGAAGATCGCGCGGTAGATTGGTCGAACGTACTTGAGTCGACCGACAGTTCGAACGAATGCTGCGGCTTCAGTCGCGTAGAGGCCGGCTTTGAGGGAGACGAGGAAGTTTCGGAGCTACGAATGAAGACGAGGTAAGTTTTGTCCAGAGGAACAATGGAAAAGAGAAACTCACCTTGATTTCCGGGTTCTTCGTTTCGAGGAAACCGTAGACCTCTTCCATGACCTCGATCGCCTCTTGGTTCTTCTCGAACGAATCCTTACCCGCTAGAGTCTCGAGGAAGACGATAACCTGATTCGTTTGGAATTTCTCGATATCGGCTTTCGAGAATTTCTTGACGAGTTCTTCTCGAGGGAGTGATCGAGCCGAATCCCAAGAAGCGGCGAGAGCGTACGAAGCATCGGCGAGAGACGTGTCGTACTCCATTTTGACGGGTAGATCGAGTCCTTCACCGTTGAGCCAGGCATCGAAATCGACTTTTTCTTTCAGGAGTTTCTCCTTTTCAGGGAATTGAGACCAGTACGACCTGTGCGAGCCCCTCGTCGTTCACGTCACTGTTATAGTAAGGTGAGTCGAGGGTTGACGCACCAGAAGTGATCGAGCCAGTCTTGAGTCGAGATCGAGTGACCAGAGAATTTCTTGACGAACGCCTTGTGGTAAGCTGTTTCAAGTCGCGACGCTACTCAGTTTCTCTTCGGGTAGACTGCAAAGTAGCAACGAGAGCTACATACGGTTGAAGACTTCGAGACCTCCAACGGTTTTCTCGAGACAGTAGAGGAAATTTGCTCCTTTCTGCAAACGAAACACTCATCAGCTACTGAATCTTCAGTACATGATAGTGGCACTCACATCGTAAGCGACCGACGAGTAAACATCGTCCGGATCGACTCCCTTCTCGTACGGGATATGTAACCTCTGTCCAAACCTGAGACCGTCCTTATCGAACCGTTTCAAATCGTCCTTCATCGCTTTCTCCCCGATAATGTATTCGAAATCACGAGACGCTGGGTTGCCGTGTAACTTACCCGTAAGGAGGCGCTCCGTGTAAGTTGTCCATCCTTCGTTGAGCCAGAATGAGGCCCAGTCGGAACAAGAAATGAGGTTGCCGTGCCAGCTGTGAGAGGCTTCGTGGCCGAGGACATCGACTTGAGAACGATCTCCAACGATGAGGGCGGGAGTCAACTGCGAGAGGAGACCGAGTCAGAGGGGTTCATCTTCGGGAGAAAAGGATCTTTTCTCTTACGAAAGTCATCTGTGACGAGGGCGCGAAAGGACGGAGGTTAAGTAAGGACGAAGAGCGGACGAAAGACGAAGACGGCGAGCGACGGAGGTTGTAGAAGGATGATGAGAAAGCTCAGCTTGGGCGCAAACGACGAATCAGTACAAACCGAAAGAGCTTACGTTTGCGTTCTCCATACCTGATAGCGGAAATTGACAGGGAGAGTTTGAGATAGTTGATCTAAGTGCAGGTGAAGAAAGACGTACCACCGTAAGGGAACGAAGCCGGAAGAACGAGCGCATCGTATCGACCCCAAACATACGGCGTGACGAGTTCTTCGAGACCCGAGACGATCCTAACGAGCAGCATCTCGATCAGTCAGTCGGTACAATCACGTCTGAGATTGCGGGCTGCGCTCACTTCTCGGCATCCTCTTGGAACTCCCAAGCACTCCTCTCTAGCATTCCCGGTTCCGCCCAAATTCCCGTCCTCTCCCCTAACGCCTTGAACGCCAATTCTCCTCCCGCAATCGCGATCAAATACGAAGGGATCGCGATCGATTGTTCGAACTTGTAAGTGTGGAGTTGTCCGTCGATTTCGGGTTGAGGAGCAGAAGGAGGGGGAGAAGTTCGACGAGCGGAGAGAAGGATCGGGAGCGGCGAATGGACGACGGCACTATAGGTCGCTTTTACAGAGGGGGTGTCTTGACACGCTGTCAGACGGAAGAGGTGAAAGGAATTGAGCATTGTTTCGCGAAAGGTGGAGAAATGAGTAGTCTTACGGATTAGGGAGCGACAGTGGATCGCTTGACATTGACTGTACAAGAATGCGTACTTGCCGCTATCGGTCTAGAGTGGAGTTGCAGAGTACAGTCTCAGTCGAGGACAAAAACGAACTGAACTATGCGATCTCCTCACCTGTTCCGGAGTCAACCACCCAAGCGCAGTACATTCATCCGTCGTCGAGTATTCAATCTTGACCTCGACATTGTCTCCCTTCTTCAACTCCCTTCCGAGCTCGACTTTAAGAGCGGATCCCATCGATTTGTTCCTCTTCGGTAAATGCCACTTCAATTCACCGATTTCTTTCTCGTCTTTAACTTCGACGATTCGCTTGATCGAAATGAACGAAGAATCAAAGACGACTTGGTTGATTCCGTTCTTCTTTGCGAGGAGGGAGTGAACGACAGATCCTCGGATGAAGGATTGCGAGAAATCGACAGTCCAGTCGAGATGCAAGTGTGTCGTAGCGATGTCATCGTAGTTCGATTGGGTCGCGGGCTAATCGTAGAGATGCAGGTCAGCGAAGGAAGAGGAGAGAGGGAGGAGAGATGATGAGGGGGATCGGCAAGGGGGAGGGGAAGGAGAGCGCTTACATCGTCTGAAGGGTGAAGCACTAGTTCTTCCGTCATAGCTGATTCTGGCGTAGCGTGGGTGAGCGGGAGAAGAACAGAGGGAGGAGGAAAGACAAGACCCCGTGGTTCATTCTAGTCACGTGACAAATATCAAATTTCGACTTTCAAACTCGCTTTTGGGGCGCAGCCAGTAGCTCTACTAAGCTCATGTAGCTGCATACTGAGCTACCGAGCAAGCGAGACAGGTCGTTCCGAATTTATCGAATTGATGGGGAGCGATTTGCTTCCTTCTCCACTCCCAACACTCTACTCACGATGTCCAGCACACGCCTACTATCAACTGTATCAGCCTCTCTACCACGCGCCTCGACGAGCTCCTCCGTCTCCACCTCCCTCCCAGTTCTCCGATCTTTTTCCTCATCTCCTTCATCTCCCGCTCAATCAACCGCGTTCCGCCCGAAACGAGACGAGACGAAATACGGAGTAACTGGTACTCGAATCCCTCGGTCACAATGGCCGAAACAATCCGAAACGAACACAGATGGTCATCCATTGTGGAAATTCTTCCACAACAAGGAATCGCTCGAGGAACCTAATCGACAGAAGGATTACTCTAGTACGCCCCTACTCTCACATTCAGTTTCGAGTGAGCGCGAAACTGATGTGTTCGGGGGAGTGTTCAGGTCGTTCGTGGACTTCGTTTGAATTGAGACGTAAATCGTTTGAAGAGTTGCATGCGTTGTGGTACGTGTTGTTGAGGGAAAGGAATGTGTTGTTGACTCAACGGGAAGAGGCGAGGAGATTGAGGGTTGATTTGACGGGATTTACTGCAGTTCCGGAGAAATTGAGAATGGTTAGTCGTCTCTTTCTCTCTCTCTTTTGTTCTCCCCGTCACTCTGTCCGTGATGGCTCAGGGCATGGCTTCAGCCGAGGGAGCGGCTTCGAGAGGAAGAAGAGCCAGTTGCTTTTGGTGTCGGAATAAACTCTGAACCGAAAACTGACTCTCACTCGGTCTCTTTGTTCCACAGTGTCAAAAGTCCATGGCTCGAGTCAAACAAACAATCTCAGAACGACGACATGCTGCTCTCGAAGCTGCTGAAATCTTGAGAAATGAGGGAAACGCCGAGGGAGCGGAAGCAATGGAGTTAGATGCGAGGAGGATGAGTGACGCTACGCGGGACAGTGCATAGGCACGTGGTACTGGGGGATATGTAATATTGATTGAACATGAGGGAAGAACGGAGGAAGCAACTCCAAGAAAAGAAGAGAGAGGAGCTCGCACAGAAATGAAAATCGACTCTCGAGCATTGCCAGTTGCGTCTGGCTTGCTCCTCCGCCCTTTCCCTCGCATAGATCTCACTCAGTCTACAGACTTGTCCTGACGTCGAGTTCAGTCTGACTTGCACCGAAAGACGCAGCGAAATTTGATTTCCTCCTTCTCTCTCTCTTCCCCACCTCACTTCGTCTCTGCACCATTCCTTCCCGACCCAAGAAGTAGTTGGACTACTTGAACTGCCTCAGATGGCGCCTCCCTCAATAGAATCGGCATCTCGGCTCGCTTCCCCGTCCTCATCAAGCAACCGAAGCATTGACGACAAGGCAGCTCGTAAAGTCGTCCGGCTCGTGTTCATTGCGCTTCTACTCGATTTACTAGCTTTCACGATGCCGTACGCTCTTCAATTCTCCCAACAGACCTGCTCTTTGACTGACAGAACCAACTCGTTTAGGCTCCCCCTCTTTCCTCGGATCATAGACGATTTCGTACAACGAGAAGCCTCCCAGTCACTCACTGTACGTCCCTAGTCCCTTCGGATTGAATCCCGGAAGGCTGGAGACTGACGAAACCTGAACCTTTCTCAGTAGTCCCCAACTCTTCTCTCTCGCACACTCTCGACCGTCCTCTTACTCCGTTCCTACCTGACCTCCTCCCCTCCGTCCTCTACAACGACCTCTCGATTCGACCTAACCCTCCTCGGCGGTTTACTCGGCTCGACATTCTCTTTCTGTCAATTCCTAATCTCCCCTTTCCTCGGTACTCTCTCGGACAAATACGGCAGGAAGAAAGTATTGATGGTTAGTATGATTGGGAACCTCGTCAGTGCGGGGCTGTGGCTGGGATCGGGAGAGAGGTTTGCGGTTTATGCGGCGTCGAGAATCGTTGGAGGACTCTCAGAGGGGAATGTGAGTCTCCCTCTCCTCTCCTCCTCTCGAGCTGAACATTCAGCTGAAACGGGGTGATGTAGGTTCAACTGAGTATCGCGGCAATCTCGGACGTGACGACTCGATCGAATCGTTCGAAATCCCTAGCGCTCATCGGTTTGGCTTTCGCGATCTCTTTCACCCTCGGTCCTTCCCTCGGCGCCTACTTCGCCTCGACAGATCTGTTCCACCTCTCTTCGTCGCCGGTCGTGAGAATACCGTTACTGGGAGAGATCAAGCTGAATTCTTATGCTGTGCCAGCGGCAATCACTTTGGCGCTCTTGTCGATTGAGACGCTGTATTTGGCTGCATGTCTACCGGAGACGAAAGGATGGAGGAAGGAACATCAGGAGGAGACCGTGGCAGAACAGAAGGAGGGAGAGAAAGTGAGGAGGACACCCGAGGAGAGACGAGAAAGGTTGAAAGAGTTGGAATGGATTCATTTCGGATTCTTGTTCTTCTTTTTAGGTGGGTGATTCTCCTTCCTGTGTGATATCGTGTATGTGCTCACATGAATGACACGCAATCAATCACAGGAGCTGAATTCACAATCACGTTTCTAACAAACAATTTATTCGATTTCTCCAATTCCGTGAGTCCACCTCTTCGAAACCGAAATCGTTTCGTAGGAGGATTATGAGCTCACTCTCATACGAATAGCAAAATGGTCGTTTATTAGGATTTATCGGAATCCTCTCTAGTCTCCTTCAAGGCGGTTACGTTCGACGCTTCTCAACAACTCCCTCGAAAACTTTCTCCCTCGCCTTGTCCGGTATCAAGACGTGTCAAATTTCCCTCCTCCTCCTTTCCTCTTTACCGTCACTCTCGAATCGGTGCTCCTCGAACCCGAAACTCCCTCTCTTGGTCCTTTACCTCGCGGCAGCTGGACTCGCATACGTTTCAGCGACTGTCGTTAATTCCCTCAATTCGTTAGCTTCGCTCGAAACGGATCAAACTGAGCTCGTCGCAGGAGGAGGAGGTGGAGGAGAAATCGAGGAAAAGAAAGGAAAAGCGTTAGGGAGGTTTCGATCGAAAGGACAATTGGGAAGAGCTTTGGGACCGTTGTTCGCGACAGGAGTGTATTGGGTCGTTAGTCCTGGAGTCGCGTATGCGTGTTGTGCGATTGGGATGGCGATTGTGGCGAGCAGGATGAGTCGATTGCGACGGAAGGGAAAGGGAGAGGAGCTCGAGGAACGGAGGAAGAAGGAGTAACGGCGGGATCCGTCCACTTGGAGGTGTTCGTCTCCTCAGGTATACATGCTCTCTGTTGTGTCTCGTGTAACTAGTTCTCGCATGACGAGTCATCTGGAAGAGAGGTAAGAACGACCTCTTTTTTTTTCGCAAGCTCGAGGCTCTTTCCGAAGCTTGTCACTCGCTCTTCTCTCGACGCTGCTCGAGTCTCCCTTGTGACAACTCCTCGCAGGAGAGTTGTTAAGAGCTGTCAGGTGATGAGCGCAAATACCTCCTTTTTCACGAGAGCCCAACTTCAGGGGAATTTGTCGTTCAGAATCTCATCCCAAAACTCGTCACTGACTCTTTCCTCTCTTCTCCTTCCTCTCTCATCACAGACTTTCACACATCACTCTATACTTACCTGAACGTCTTGTACGCCCGCCTGCTCCGACAAACTTCAACGAATCGATAGTGACTAGGCTCTCATTCATCTTCTCCACCTCATCCGATCCAACTCAATCCATCTCTTCTTTCACTCTTCCCCCTACGCTCAAAGGAATGACTCGTTGAGTATGACGCGTCCACCGAATCTATCTGACTGTCTCGCCACCGTCGAGGGAGGAGGAGGAGGGGAAACAGTATCAAAGCCGATTGAAACTCATGAGAGACGAATGACTGCGAAGGGATCTCTCGAGGCGATTTATGATAGTCTAGAGATGGGAGAAGTGCGACAGGAGCGAACTGGACAAGGGGGGTCGAGACCAGAGAGGCAGGAGGAAAAGGGAAACGAAGTAGCGATGGGAGGAGGAAACGGATTGACTCGACCGGACGGAAAGGATGTGAGAGATGAGGGAGGTGAGAGTGAGGAAGAGAGGATTGAGAGGGAGTTGAAAGAGGTTCGTACGGAGGTGAGTCTTCTCTTTCGAAATTTTTCGCAACAAATCAGCTGACACTCCCCTTCCCTCATTCCTCAGTACCGCCAACGAGTTAGCTCTATGTCATCCGACAACTCTCTCGCCTCAGAGCAACCTCAAGCTTCCTCGTCGAATCCTCCTCCTCCTCCTCCTCGCCCAAACGCTTCAACTTTGAAACCTGACTCTACTATCTACCTCTACCGTTTCGTTCTCCCTTATCCCGATCTCGTCCCCGCTCTTATCGGACGTCGAGGATCCGCCGCACAAGAAGTTCAACGTCGAGTCCGCGTCGAAGTCGTCTACCTCGGTGCCGATCTCGTCGCCACGATTCCTTCTCTCTTCGGTTTGATCGTCCCTGGTCAAGCTCACAATCTCGGATTACTCCAAGGAACCATCTCGGACATTCAACGAGCTCTCGAAATCATCAAAGACGACCTTATCGAACGAAGGTTCTTCTCGGAACTGGAATTGAGTCGAAAGAATTGTTTCAAGTTCCTCGAATTCAACGAAGAGATCTTGAAACCGGCAATTGGGGAAACTTTGATCGGTCGTTACAAACCGGAGGGGAGGAGGACGTTCGCTTCGATCCCGAATCGTCATCCTTCCTCAATTGCATTCCCTGACCCAAGGAACCGTTGGGCTCTTCCTCCTCGACCACATCAAACCTCTTGGAACTGGAATGGTTTCAACAACAACGGAGATCGAACTTGTTACAACAACGAACGTGATCATCGTCAAGCTCGATCAATCTCTCCTCGTTCGCGTCGTGATCGTTCAGTCATTCGAAACTCTTACTCCCCAACGCCTCTCTCTCCTGACTCTCATACCTCCCCAACTCTATTCACGAAGAGTGAAATGGACGGAATCGTCAATGACCAAGACGAGATGATCGTCGAAGAAACTCGAAAGAGCCCTCCTCTCCTATCTCAAAATCTCAATTTCGAGTAAGTTTCCATCTTTTCTGTTCTTCTCAACCTTCTTCCCTAGAGTACTGAGGAGCACACTCTCGATTGGGTAGGATCCCACTCGCTGCCGCCTCTGCGTTCTTCGGTCCGACCTCTTCCCTTCCTCATCTCGAACGAATCACCGGGTTCAAGCTCAAACTCGAAATTTCTACTACGAGCGCGAGATTGATCGCCGTCTCTCCCACTCTTCCTCTCAACGACGAGGTCGTGCTTCGTGAGAAATTAGGGAGGTTGAGAAATGGAATTGAGGAGACTGTTAGAACTGTTGAAGGGTGTGAAAGTTGGAGTATCGATCAGATGGAATCGGAAGGTGAGCTTTCAATTATCCGACTGTTCGCTCTCGAGACGAGCTGACAGTGTTGCCTCACGTACCGCGATAGATATTTCGAAAGCTGCTCAAGATGATTCTTCTTCGCAAATCACGACGAGCGCTCATTACCCTTCTCCGATTTCGATTCGTCAACGTCCGTCCCCGGAGATCAGTCGTCAAGACTCAAGCTCGAGGATCTCGCAGCGACAATCGACCAAGATCAAGTCACGAGCGACGGAAGAACAGCAAGACGAGTCGAGGCGCTTCGGAGAGGAAGAGCAGGAAGCGATCGAACTCGAAAGCAACGGACGAAGAGACCCTCGCCACTTCGAGTATAGGAGATACCGAGAAGACGAATCACGAGACCGAGGAAGAAGTCGTAGAAGGACTTCTTCGCCAGATCGATACAACGAAAGGAGGAGATCCGAACGTTCAAGGTCTCCAATCTCGACGTACGCTTCCAATCGAGCTCACCGAGGACGTGAACCGTCATACTCAATCTCAGAGGTGAATTTAGATCGTCTCCATCCCGCCTTCGTCGTCGTCGAGGAGAAGGAGAACGAAAAGGAGAAGAAAGTTGAGAAATGGATAACTGATCAAACCCTCCCGCTTTCCACTTCTGATCAGGCTCACGAACGTTCTCCTCGTCACCAATCATTCCAATACCGTTCTAATCCTTCTGAACGATTCGTCTACTCGGCTCGTCGTCCTTCTCCGATTCGTACCTCCGATTTCTCGCCTCCCCCTCCTCCTCCTCCAGCTCAACGATTCGAAGGCGATTATCGACCTCGTCGCATTGAACATCCGAGTCATTTCGCTCGTCCTCCTCCTTCACGACTTACGAATTACGACTATAACTCCTCGGCGGAAAGGACTTATTCAGCGTCAGATTATCGAAAGTCTCGTGATCGTCTCCCTTCGTGGGATCGTGATAGTTCGTCTGATGATTGGTTCTCTCGTCGTTACTGATGGACAGAAGGAGGGAAGAAGAGGTAGTTGGTCGTGTGTAGTTCTGGGCAGTTGGAAAAGGAAAAAGGAAAATAAAGGAGTTTCTGTTGAAAATGTAAAATTTCAGTAGCAGTTTGCTTGCTGTCCGCTGTCTATCTCCGTCCCCAGTCAGCACGAGGCAGGAAAGCTAACGAACGTGAGTGAATTGACATAACAGAACGAATGAGTGGACAAGTCCAAGAAACCGAGTGACCAAGCTCAAACGCTCCCTCCTGGAGATCTACTCGCTCGGTCCTCTCCTCCTACCGCGAACGGATGAACCGCATCCCCGTGATAGTTTCCGGCTTCTTGTTCCTTCTCGACTGGAGAGGAGTAGAACGGGAGTTCTTTCTCGGAGATCGTTGAGGAGGGAAGATAAGTTGACGAGTGAAGGGCCTCGTCGGCGATGACAGATCGACTAGAGAGACGAAAGACATTAGTAGTGGACGTGAAGGGGAAGAGAGGA
Source organism: Sporobolomyces salmoneus (assembly GCF_050403485.1). Taxonomy (NCBI): domain Eukaryota; kingdom Fungi; phylum Basidiomycota; class Microbotryomycetes; order Sporidiobolales; family Sporidiobolaceae; genus Sporobolomyces; species Sporobolomyces salmoneus. Next base: position 311,138 of record NW_027481150.1, on the reverse strand, counting down.
GCGAGGACGAACTGTGTCGTGACTTGAATTCCGTTATAACGCCCTCCATCAGCCGGTCTCGAAGAGATCTACCGTGTCAAGAGCCAGATGATCAGTCCACGAGGGACAGCGTGTAGAAGCGGGGTCGTTACTCACCGGAGACGCGATTTTCCCTCCTCGTGCTTGCAGAGGAAACGCTCCTCCAGCGATCGAAAATTCTGCGAGACCGTGCGATTCGTTCCCACTGTGAGATTTCACCATTCTTTTCTCCAGCGCAACACGGGCGTTCACTGCAACCACCTCCGAGTCAGTTCGACGAAACCCGAGCCGAAAAGTGAAGAAACGAAGGGAAACTGACGGGAAACCAGTAAAGAGTTGAAGTATAATTTCGGTAGTGCCAAGTTCGGAGAGACGTGAGCGCTATTGTCCATCGTAGCGAACAAGATTGCGTCCAAGATCGCGACGGAACAGGTGAGTCCGTTCGTTGAGACGGTTAGTTCGATGATTCGATTCAAGATCCTTGTATTACCACGACGACGACAGTCAGTTGGGGAGGGGGACGAAGATGGGCAGGATGGGAGAGAGCAAAAGAAGAAGAGGCTGACGAGTTAGTTCCGTTTAATCCGGTTTTACTGCTGCTGAGATAGAAAACGAGAGATGCAGTGATCAAAACATCTGCAGCGGCAGATCCAGCTCTATCTCACATCACCATCTCGTTGACTGTCAATCCTCGCGTGCAGAGGATCGACCAGAGAAGCACTCACAACCAAATCGCGACTCCATAAGTGAATTCCTGAAAGCGACCGAATTCCTTGAGATGGAAGATCTGAACAGTTGAAGCGATCGCGAACCCGAGAGATACGGCGGAGAGAGTGAGGATACAGATTGGGAGCAACCATTTGCGTTTCCCGACGATCCAGACGCGGTAGGCGTAGAAGGTTTGACAGGTTGCTGCTATCACACCAACGATGACGGGATCCACCTGAGAGGTTCAGAAGGGAGCAGTGAGAAAAGGTATGAGCCGACCAGAGGGAGGAGGAGGAGAAAGGATGGTCAGAGATTCGCAGAGAACAGAAACAAAGTGAGTCAAGGCAACTCACAGCGAAGGACCAAGGGCTAACGAGCAGATGTTCAACGTCCCCATAGTTCGCGACACACCAATCCCAGATCGTGACACTGAGTGCGGTCGAAAAATCCTCAGCGAGAGATCAGAAAGTCGACTGAAGAACGATTCTCGAACTCACATGCAAATCGCGGTATGGGTCATATCGAGCACGAAAAGCCCCAGGACGAGATACTTGTACAGAGCTCGATCTTTCGGGAAATTCTCCATGTAGTAGAAAGCTTGAACTGTTGTTACTCCGGAGAGGAAACATGCGACAACTGGAAGAAGCGAGGAAAGATCAGCTGGGTCATTCAGTTCGACGACGAGAGGGAGATCGCTGACCTGTACCGATGATGAAAGGACCGATGGAACCGTCAAGAAGCCCCATCTTGGGTGAGGCGAAAGTCGAAGAATGCGAAAGAGGAGGGAAGGAAAAGTACAGAAAGAGAAGAGAATCGAGTACAAAGCCTTTGAGTGGGTCGTCGAGCAGGTGGTAGCTTCTTTGTCGGATTCAAGCCGAAGACTGCGAAACGGAAGAAGAGACTGAGAAAGGAAGAAGAGAAGAAACGCTTTGACTTTCTCGATTTCGGGCCGCATCAATCACCGCACGTCGTATCTACTCCTGGCCTCGTCTCCGTTCCCCATCTACAATTTGACCTTAGCCGTTGAAACTCGACGAACGAAGCATAAACACTGGAGAGGGTCGGTCAGAGTTGTGAAGTGCCGAAAGATCGAGAAGAAGGGCATCGACGAGGTACGAGCTGAGCTAGCGACAAGCGCGGCTTCATTAGAGAACGATTTGTCAGACTTTCTTCGGCTTCCTGAGCGTCTTCGAGACGGTCTACAGTCCGACGGGACAGGAGGCAGGAGGTCGAGAAATTGGTGGACCTAGAAGAATTCGAGCTGAGCTGAGCGAGGCTGACGAGAAGGCGCCTTCTCCACCGTTTCCGAGCGTGTAGAAGTTGTTCTCCGTGGAAGTATCAGAGTCAGGGGAGTGGCAAGAAAGAGAGAGACTCGCGCCCAAAAAAACAGCTCTTGGTATCTTGATCTTCAATCAACAACTCCGCCCCGATGGAGGAAGACGACCTACTCGCGTTCGGGGATTTCGAGATTGATACCTCTATTGCAGATGCTCGAGCTGCCCGAATCGCCGCTGCTCGCGCTCAAGCGAAGGAATACTCTGCCAAAATCGAGGAACCTGGAGCGAGTCTCTTTTCCCCTCTGTAGTCAATCGTGAGCTGACTGAACGCTTTCGAGATAGTGGTTCAATGATCCAAAAGAGGCAGCAAGGCTCAAGGACCCGAGTCGAGCAGTCTTGTTCTCTCTCCATCATCTCTATTTTCAGAAAGAATGGGACAAAGTCGTCGAAGGTGGACTCGAACTGTACTCAGGAGGACTGAAGGAAGAAGGAGAGACTATGGACTTGATCATGAGGGCGTGGCAGAAAGCGGGAGACAAATCAGAGGTGAAAGAAAAGGAAGTTGTGAAAATCGCGAAACGATGGAAAGAATTCGTAAGCGGTTGTTCCCTGACTGAGCTAGTCTCGAGATCGTGACTGACTCTACACGAGAACTCCGTTATCACTGTAGCCGACTCAAGCTTCGATCTGTCACATCTCAGCTCAAATTCTACATTCCGCCGTCGAGTCTCCCGCCAATCCCCCCTCTTCGAACCTGCAACGAGAGGCTCTATCCGCATCTCTCGCCTCTCTTCGACTCAACCGCGCTCAACCTCCATTCCTTTCGACACTACAGCAAATCCTCGCTTCCTCACATCCTCTCCTCGCTTCCGCTCTCGAGGATCGATCTGTTGTCACCGTCAAACGGGAAGACATGTTCCAGGAGGTGGAGCTACTCGAGCTGAATGCGACAGAGCGAGATACGCTGGAGCATGTACTCGGATTGCATGGAGAAGAGAAGGAAACAGAGGAAGATGCAGGGAGGGACGTCAGGAGTCTCTGAGCTCATTACTTGAATCGTCGGGGTACTTGAAGAAGATACTCTCGCTACAGAACCGAATCAGACCGAGGTCTGATCAGCGCAACGTGAGTTGGATTCGCACGATTTTTCTTGATCCGTTGGATGAAATGCTCACGCGGTTCTTCAGTTGACCAGACTTCGAGCCAGCTTATGTAAATACACGCCCTAAGCCTGAACGATAGCCCAAGCTGTGGAGGAGCAACCGTTCTCGTCAAACCGAGAATCAGGCGACTTGGTCCGACAAAACGAGAGCTGCAAACCTCCTTGCTCGTCGAGAACCCGCCATTTCGAACGACCGCAAGACGCGCCACGATAGGTGCAGATGTTGTTGTAGCTTAGAAAGGGATACTCTCGCATAGAACTGTCAATTCTCGCTTTCTCATCTGTTTGCCTACAAAACGATCTAGTACGCGATTTTGAGAGTTCGCATCGACGTCACAACAAGGACTAGCAAGAGTGCAAGATGATCTACCGCTTCTCCAGTCCACCTTTCAGTAGTTCTGCCACTCGATTCGCCTCGCTTGTACGATCACTCGTAGACCTTGCAGAGCAGAATGCGTCAGTTCTCATTGCCTTGGACGCCGAAGTCAGGAAGCTCCGGAGCAGAGCTTCGACTTACCAGCTCGTCTCACTCAAAAGAGCTTCCAATTCTGTAGCATCGTCCTCGAGCCCGAGAGCTGAAACGACTCCGAACAAATCGTCCGCAGTTTGTTGTCGTAGCTGTACATTCCACCGGGCCAATCAGCTCAGCGTCGACCTCTGACTGATTTGACGGGAACAACCTTACCCAACTCAGGTGCTGCAGCAGGAAGAGAGGAACTTTATCTGCTGCGAGAACTCCGATCGAAGGAACCGCAAGGAAGGAAGTTACACTGTGTAGCAAGCTCATGTGTGAGACCTGCGATCAATACCCGAGTAGGGAGAGTACGAGGGAGACTCACACTTTCGAACTTGCCCCGACTCTTTGAGGAGCTTTCATTTTCTGAACCGAGTTTGTCGCGATCGCTAAAAGCGACTTTACACATTTCTCACCTTCACCGCTTTCTTCCGAGACGATCTCTTCGAGGGATCCAGCTTCGGCGAGTGAGGAGAGGATGAACAGGAAGGGGACGAAGATGCGATTTGCGGAAAAGTTTCGACGGGCAACTGAGTGGAGGTCGCGGAGGGCTTGGAGGAGCGAATAGTCGGAGGGATCGACTGACGTGGGAGGGAGGAGGAGGAGGTAGTCGAGGAAAGGTGTCGACGAAGAGTGCTGATTCTGTGAAGATGGAAGGAAGCATCTCAGATCAGTCGGATTTCTCACCTCATCCCCTCCCATACTCACCGTAGCGAGAAGGGCTCCTTCAAGTAGAGGCGATCGATATTCTTCAACCTGTAGGAGTGGCAAGATCTGCTCCGAAGACCAAGCGATGTTTCTCCATTTTGACGAATCTTGCCTGCAGAGAAACGAGCGGGTCAGCTCTACTCTCTCCGCACGAGACCAAAGAACTTACTCGGATACAATCTCGGTCAGGAGCCCTTTCCCCTTCATCGTCGGCCTGCCTTCCTCGACTTCAGACCTCGCAATCTCGACTAATCCGATTCCTGCCGCCTCTCTCACCGTATCTATCCGCTCGACTGCAAGCTTGGCGAAGGATCCGACGATCGTATCGAGTTTCTCCTGAGTCAAGGTCGGCGCGAATGGACTACTACTGGCGAGAAGAGGCGGAAGTAAGCTCGTGAGAGAACGAAGAGTCGTCGCTCGGACCCAGGACCCGACATCTCCTCGTTGATCGTTCGTGTAATCGTTCAATCCGGGTATCAGAGCGTCGAAAGCGGTTGAGAAGCGATCTTGTGCTGCGAAGCTCAACTAGGGGTCAGTGAAACGGTGGTGCGGAGAGAGGAGAGATCGAGTCGTCTTACTGAGAGGTTCAAGCGTTGATTGAGCACGCAGAATCGAAGCGAGCGCTTCAACTCCGTTCTGACGTGCTTCGATCGAAACAGCTTTCTTGACACCCTGAAATGTGTTCAACACAGAGAATCAGCTTATCGAGGACAATTGACAAAGGAGAAATGAAGCGTCTTACCTCTCTCGATATGAACGGGATCATTCGTTCGACCACCGTTACAAGCATCGACTGGTTCTCCAGGTCGTAAGAGACTGCACCGAGCATCAAGGCGGCAGCTTGTTGTCGAGCCCCGCTCTTTGAGTCAAGATCTGCGATTACTGTGCACTTCCGGATTTTGCTGATAAGCACGAGGTACATCATTGAGGAACAAAAGGGAAGAGACTCATCTTTGGATCTCCTTTGAGCAATCTCGATTTGCAGAAATTCGTTGAATCGCTTGAGCTGCTTGACGATGAACCTTGTCGTCCGAATGATCGCCTGCGTGATGTAGGAGGTCTATCCATCTAGACTGTTCTGGATGAGACAAGTCTGATCCTCGACCAGGTGCTGAGTTCGAAAGCGCGAGAAGCGACGCGAAAATTACGAGATGCGAAGTCTTGAGGAGGCGAGCGGAAGCTGGAGTTTTGAGCAAGTTGACGGTTGAGATGAAGATCTACCCGAAGGGTGATGCCTGTGTCAGGAAGCCACTGCAGGGAAACGAAGGAAAGGGACTGACCTGAGATCGAAGCTCTTCTCGTTTCGATTCCTCGAGATTTTCGATCGATTCTGCCAACGCTGCCAAACTCAATAATATTCCATGAAGTTTCGCAGAGTCTTTCGTCGCCAATCTTACGAGCTACTTGAGCCAGATTGATCAGCCAGCGCCCTTCGAAAGTTTCGAGAGAACATGCTCAAACGCACCTGTTGTCGAATCAAAGACTCGGCTAGATTTTCAGCATCCAGCGAGGTGACTTTCCCGAGAGCTTTCGCCGATAGTTCACGAATGTCGGGATCGTAATGAGTCACTCCTGTCGTCAAGAGGTGATCGAGAATAGCTGGTCGATACTCGATGTGTCTGTCCTCTGACAAGGCGTCAGTCTTGAAGAGCACTGACTTCCACGATAGAAGAGATGGTGTAGACTCACGCGGCGACGGAAGGTGCAGCGTCGAGATAAGCTCGATGTCGAACACTGACCGTGAAGAAATCGATTTTCCTCAAAACATCGATCCCATGCGGGAAGACTCCCTACGATCGCAAGACGGAAGTCGATTCACAAGAGCTTACTCTGGTGAATGAGAATCCCGAACTTACCCATCTCCCTACCGCTTCTTGGAAAGCGGCACTCGCGGCTCTTCGAATACTGACTTCTCGATCGAACACTGCGACGCAAGCGAGCCTTTCGGCGAGTTGTTGAGCGTAGGGTTGAACTTGAGTCGGAGTGAGAGTGCGGGCGAGTGACCAAAGGACGTAGGCGGCTGAATCTCGGACTGAGGCTCCGATCGTTTGCATGTTTCTTCTTTTGTCGAAGAGCAGGGCCTGAAGTCTCAATGACGCTAATCAGTTCGAAGGACGCTTCAGTTCAGAGTTGAGAGAGGCCGGAACTGACCTTCATGACCCCTCTCAGCAGTCTCCCGATCTCTTCTTCCCCCTCAAGCAATTTCCGTCTCCCGAGTTCTCCGAACGCGAAACAAGCACCTTGTAACCCATGTTCGGCTCGATCTGATTCTTCTAGACATTCTTCGAACATTGAAAGAACCGACTCGACGACGGTTGAAGCAAAGTCGGAAGGTAGGGGCGAAGTGAGGCGAGAGAGGTATTTCGCTGCTGACCATCGCACGATCGTATCCTATGAGAGATAACGTCCGAGTCAGCACGATCTTCGCAGTGGTCAGAAATCATGTCAGAGGCTTACAGGATGCGACAGTCCCTCGATGAGTTCCCCCAGAATCACCTCGACTTCCTCCGGTACGTCTTCCTCCCTCGACCTCTTTCCCAGTTTCATCAACGCCAGTCTCCCCGCCATTTTCACCCGATATTTCCCTAGCATAGCTCCACCTTTTCCGTCTGAAGGGAGGAAAGAGGGGAGATGATACAGAGATGGGAAATGAGCGTCGAGGATTTCGGGCGAAGCGTCTTTGAGTACGATACATAGAGTTTGTACGAGACCCGATGACTAGTCAATCGAATGTGAGTCGTGAGCTCGATGACGTGGAAGGGAAGTTCGACGGCAACGAGCTCACGAAAAGTAGATTATCGTCTTTTTGTAATTCTCGTTCGCATTTCTTGATCAAGTTGTCGAGCGGCGCGTCCTGCCTATGAGCTCATAGAATGAGTCAGTCCTTTACTTCGACGTGTATCAAGATAGTAGACTGCTCACCTTGCGTAATACCTCGCAAGCACTTCAATCCCTCCCTCCCTCTCCTTACTCCCTCCTCTGATCCATCTTTCCGCACACTGCTCAATCCGTTCCCCCGTCCCGCTCTCCAATCTCGATAAATCGAACGGTAGTCGAACGCAGACTGATAGCCATAGCAGGAGAAGGAATCGAAGTTCCCAAGTTGTCGAAAGTAACGGATCTGTCTCGTTTGAAGTCGAGGGAGAATCGATCGGCGAAAGGAGCGAGAGAAGATGAATCAAGTCTGTTACTTCATGAGGGAAGAACCGAACTGTTTCACTCACGAGGGAGTGAGCTAAGAGAGGTCTCGAAGGAGAGAAGAGGGAAGCCAAGAACTGACCAACAACTTTGGCTCCCCTCACTTTGGTCAAGAAGTATAACAATCTAGCTATCCTCTGTACCCTGATCCGACCCAATGCTTCGCTAGAGAGGGAGAGGATTTCATCTCTCAACTTTTCGATCAAAGGACTCGCTAAACTTTCGAGGCATGGGTCCAAGAGGTAAGACTGCTCCTGGTACTCGTCGAGCTATACTCCAGTGATGTTAGTGAGCGCGTACAGACCATAGAAGAGCGTGTGGACTGACCTGATTACACAACTCGTTCAGGATTCGATTCTCCTCGGCGTCTTCGAGGACAGTAGTTGGCACGGCGTAGTCAAGTGAGCAGAGATGGCACGATCCGGCGAGGAATGAATCGACATAAGTGAAACTCGACAGTTGAGGTGAATCGTCCATGTTGAACGAACAAAACTTCGCTCTCTCCTCTCCCTTGTCTCTCTCAGCAATTACGGAGATTGTGCGTGCGGAAAGCTACAGAACTTGCACATGGAAACGACATGAGAGTGTAGAGCTAGGGAGAGAGAATGAAAACAAGCGACGACTCCATTTTCCTTTTTCCTCTACTCTTTCGAAGTCTTTTGCTTCTTCTTCGCTGGTTTCTTGACCTGATCGACCATCGGATCACTCGCGTTTCCTTCGTCGTCGTCACTTCCATCGGAATCTGAAGTTGCCGATCCACCGTCCGAGGAAGAAGCTTGGAAATCTTCATCGACTATTTTCACATAAAACGTCAATCAGCGAATGACCATCACCCAAGAAGAGAGAGTGTAGAACGTACCTTCAGAGTCCTCATCATCGTCTGCTCCCATCTGTCCAATCGTCGTTGGTCCACTCGCTCCTTTCGCACTCTGTCTCTTGTTCTTCTTCCTATCTCCATCGTCATCATCCGAATCGATACTCATCGCGTCCTCATCGTCCGAATCGTCCGCCAATGCTCCTCCAAGCGCTTCCGCTTCCGCCGCCGCGAGTTCTTCCATCTCGTTCTTCACTTTAATCTTCTTCATCGTGAGGAATTCAGTGATTGAAGTTAATTCTTCTTTGTTGACCGAGGAGAAGAGAGGGTTTCCAGATGAAGCGTCTTTGAGTCGGATTTGAAGGTCGAAGGTACGGGCTGAAGGGAGTGCTCCTCCGACACTAGCACGAAACGGCGAGATTAGCCCGATTGAGGAAGACGAGAGGGAGTGAGAGTTAGTCTTACCGAGCGAGAATTACAGCAGAAATTTCGGAGAACATGACGAGAGTAGGTTGTTTCGAAACGAAGAGCATTTGTTTCTCGAGGAAATAGAGTTGTCCTTCGTTCGCTTTCAGGTTGCATTTCACCGCGGCTTGTCCTTCGTGACTGCAAATTCCAACCTCTCATCTGTCAGTATTGCGCAGTGAGTGAGGAGAGAGTGAGAGTGGACTTACGATTGGTAGTTGCCGGGAGTTGTGACACGTTTTCCAGTCAATACTCGGAAAAGTAGAGAAACTACTTCGTAAGCTGGATCATCGTATCGTTGTTTCAAGTTTCCATCGTACTTGTCTCGAATCGTTTCCCTGATCAACTCCAACTATAAGTAAGTGTCTCGGGTGAAATGAGTGAGTTGACTTACTCATCGAGGTTCAAATCCAATTCCATCATTTCATCTTTCGCGAATTGCATGACCAAATAAGGGTACCTCGTTTGACCTTGACGAATCGGAGGATCGATATTGACGATGAGTTGGGAATGAATGTCGTCGGGTTTCGGGAGGAGGAACAATCGTTTGATCTGTTGGTACGTGACTCGGTAATCGTACGTTTTACCTCGGAGTCGCATGAATTCAGGGTAGATATCGATATCTACTCGAACAACACAATCAGTTTAGAAGAACGAAACAGATACGAAAGAGAGAGAGAGTTGGGGAACTGACCGAATCGTCCACGAGGAGTCACGCAAAGAACTTCTCCGATCGTACAAATCGTATCTCCGACGACTTGTCCAATTTCTGCCTTCTCCTTGACCGCATCATGGAACGCCTGAGCCGCTCCTTCTTCGCCTTCATCCTCCTCGTCACTTCCTTCTTCCTCGCTCGATTCGGCGTCTCCTCCTTCAGCTTTCACCTTCATCTTGTCTCCCTTCTTCTTCATCCCTCGAGCACTTCCAGGAATGTACAATCGCATCTCCGAGATCTCGTCCGGTAATTGTCGAAGTCGTTTCTTGCGAGCTACGGCATCTTCGTTTGAATTGTTCGAGGGAGGAGGGGGAAGAGAAGAACCGAATTCCAAGGCGACTTCGGCTTTCGTGACGGAGGTGTTTTGAACGAGAGAGAGGGGAACGGTGAAGGAAGGTTTTCCAGCGACTAGGAATGCCAAATCGTCGGCTGTGAACGAGAGAAGGAGAGTCAGCGAGAGAACAAGAGAGAAAGAGGAGAGAGGTTTGGAGGTTTTACCTTGAACTTCTGCTACACCCCAATTCCAACCTCGTACACTCGTATCTTTCGTTTCAATCGTAATATTGTAGTACTGTTTGCACAGATTCGAAAGTCGTTCGTGATCATCTTTGAGGAATCCGTCGAAAGTAGTTCGACTCTTTTGAGTCCCAATTCTCATTTGATAGTTCCTCGCGACACTATGAGTCGCATTTCGAGTATTCAGTCGCGGCTCTATCCGTTAGAGAGTGTTCGAGGGAGACAACTCACCGAATCCATTGAATCCATTTAATGTCACTTCCAGGAACCGTTACTACCGCTTCATTCTCATCAGACGATTTCCATCCCAATCCAGATTGTGCGATACGGAGTTCTACAGAGCGTTCGATCGAGAGAGACGCGAAACGGGTTGATCAGTATTTCGAGTTTCAAGACGCGTCGAAAGGTGGAGAGGAGAGGGAGGACGTACTTCCAGGCGCGGGACCCAGTTCATGATAGATCTGTTCGAATTGAGCGGTCGCCATACTGGGCGAGTCGGAATCGAGTGAAGGGTAGAGATCAAAGGTTTCGTTCGTTCAGAATCGCCTCTTTCCTCTTTCCTTACACCCATTCACTCAAGTTCGGCTGGTCACTTCAAATCTCACTCTGGTAGTGCTCCATGAGACGCGCACTGGATAGGAGAGGTCGCCCTTTCGATTCTTTCGCTATGATATCGTTTCTGAATGGATCGCATCTCCTCAAGTCGGCGAGATCGACGTCGACCAAGCTATCGATCCAGTACATCATTGTCCTCAGTAGCTTGGGCCCAAACTGCTTGCAGAACAGAACCCAGCGCAAACGGAAGTTCGCCCAATCTTTGGTCTTCGAATCCAGTCTCACTCAGGAGTTCAGGAGGACTCGAGAAATGCTCTTGCCTGCACAATGTACCTTTCGGGCAAGCCCGTCACCGAGACCGATTAGTTAAGAGTGATGGATTAGGGAAGGAACCTGAAAAAAGAACTTTTGCGAAATGGTCCGTTTCCTCCTCACGCTCCATCTGCCTCCCCGTTCGAAGTCGAGGCTGATGAGCTGATTGGGGAAGTGAACAGGTTGAATGCAAGGTCGGAACCTCGTCGTTATCCGACTTTCACCGACTTGGGGACTGATTTGTCTGACGGAATCCGTTTGATCCAATTGACCGTTCATGTCTTCCCTTCCCCTCTTACTAGCCTTCTCCAAGGCAGAACAGCGTCTCTAAATTCTTCGATTGCTCGACGTAGAAGATGTAGCCGGGACCAACGGAGCGAGTATGATGAGAGGTAGACTGAACGAGAGGAGTTTGATGACTTATGTCGCTCAGTTCTTTCATGCGTTTAGTTCCAAAGGTGATCACACCTCTTTCTCACATCGACTCAAGTAGAAGGGCTGCTGATGTAGGAAGCGTGGTGGATTGACAGCTCAACAAGAATCGGAATCTCGAGTAATTTCCCATTTCGTCGAAAACATGTCTGAATTAATGCTCTCCGTTCATTCCTACGAACGTCGTCTCACCTCCGTATGTCCCCCGCCCTAGCTCCTCTACTCTCCCTCTCATCTCCGCTCACTGACTTCTTCCTCTCGTTTGGGTATAGTTACTTTCCTCGATTTCCGCCCACTTAGAAACCCTCCACGCTCTCCCCACTCCCTCTCAAACACCCTATCCAACCCTCCTAACCCTACTAGAATCCTTCTCCTCGAATTACTATACGACAACTCGGAGGACCTGAAGAAAGAAAAGCTCGAGCTCGAAGGGTTATTGGGGAGGATTCGGGAGAAATTGAAGACTTATGGATTGAGGGATTATACGCCGCCTGAGGGATTGAGAATGGTCGATCTTGGGAGTAAGTGGGACGAGTTGGAGAGGGGAGAGAAGAGACAGGTTGGGGGGTTGAGGAGAGAGGTTGAGAGGTTGAGAGCGGAGGCGAGAGGGAGGGTCCAGAGAGCGTTAAGGGAAACGGAGAGAGGGTTGGGGGAAGTGGAGAAGGAAATGGCGGAGATGAGAGTCGGTACGGCGCTAGAGGTGAGTCGAGATCCTGATCGCAAGCGCTTCTCTCCGCAAGTTGACAAGTTCCTTGTAATCCGTCCCTTCTCACAGGTTCAAATCGATCACCTCCGTTCACTCCAATCCACTCGATTCCCCCGCTTGAACGAGTTATTGACGAAGTTGGAAGAAGCGGAAACTCACTGTCGAAAGTACGATGTACCGATTCCGATCCTCCTTGCTTCCCCTTCCTCTTCATCCACAAAAACAACAGGAGGTAACGGGGAGGAAGACGAAGAAGTGATTATTCACTCACATGAAGGCTTGGCCTGGGAATCCGAACGACTTTCAGAGAATCTCAAGGCGAAGATTGCATTCCTCGAAAACCAAGTAGGTCTCCTGCCTTCCTTCTCCTTTCTCCTCTCCCTGTCCTTTTCTATTCTCGTCGAAGAGTATCTTGCTGACGTTCGGAATGAATCTGTTGTGTGAGAGTAGATCACAGCCCGGAAAAGTAGTTCCCTCAAACCCGAACAATTAGAAGAATTTGAATCCGCCTTCCGAGCGTTCGATAAAGATTCCCGAAATCGGTTAGAATTAGATGAGCTAGTTGGAGCGCTGGGGAGTCTGGGAGTGGCGGAAATCGTATGTCTCTCCCTTTCTCCATTCCTTGAATCTTCTTTCCTTCGAGCTCTTCGCGTGGCGTAGACTCGTTCCAAGAGAAAGAGAAGCTGATAAATGGGTTGAGATTACTGGCCATACAGAACCTCGAGGAAATACAACAGGATGAGAACGAGGAAGTCAGTTTTGAAGAGTTTATTCGATTCCTCGTAAGTTCCATCGCTTCCCGTCTCTTCTCTTCTCTTCCCTTCCGCCTCGTCGACGTTCTGTATCCGGAATCCTGATCCTGATGACCTCTTCTCGATTGATCGATCTGTATAGACCGCTCGTAACGAAGATCGTCTAACCGGCGAAAAGGTTCGATCCTGTTTCCGTTCCGTCGCTTCCGAAAAAGTACGTTTCCCCATCTCATCTCCCTCCTCCCTGTCTACGAAGTACTGACAACCTCGGCCAATGATCTACTCTGCAGGGCTACGTAACCGAATTAGACCTCACTCGACTCTCCCTCCCAACTTCCTCTCTACAATTCTTGAAACAACACATGCCTCAATCCCTCATACAAGTACCTATCAATGAGAACGCTGCAGCGGGAGAAGGTGGGACCAGGGAAGAGGTGGTGTTGGATTATGAAGAGTTTTTGAATCAATTCTTGGAGTGAAACACATTCTCCCTCTCTCGAGGGAACGAGGGAACGAGGGCGCAAGAGGGAGACAGGAAGAGGGGAGATGGAGCATAGACACTGGACTGGGTCGACTGGATTGTACTACTAATGGCTACTATTCGCATCGTTTGGATTTGGGTTCGCAGATTCGGGAAATCAATATCATTTTATCACTACTACCCTCTCATTCCTCTCAGGTGATACTTTGTCGCCGAGAGATCATTCCGTGCGTAGCTTGCGGCTGGACGGACCCGCCCGTTGTGTCGTTGGAAAGAACGGAGAGCGAGATCAGAGTTTGGATCGCTGCGAGAGTCTCCAACTGTCAAATTTCCCCGGAGGTCCGGACGAGACAAGAAGGATCGATAGCGAAGGACTGCAGTATAGTTTCAGCGCCCTTGCAAGTCTCAGAGATGCTTGCGCGAAGGGAACGAGGCGAAAAGAGATGAGAAAATCGAATCGACTTCTCTCTCTTCTACAACTACCCAAACCGCCTAGAAGTCTCTCCGACGAACTCGGCAGCTATCTAGCGATTTTGACTCATCAGCGCCAGCCTAGAACTCTCTATTTCGACCCCCACTTTCGTCATCATCTCTTCTTCTTCCCCTCTCCGTCTCCACTTCACCCTGCAGGATGTCGAGTGAACCACCCCTCTCGACTGATCGCCTTCTGTCCCTGTGCGAATCGCTCTCCCCCGCGGACAGTTCCCTCACTTCACTCCCTCAAGCTCTTCTCCTCCTCCTCCATTCAATCCATTCCTCTCTCTCATTCCGTCTAATCGATCCCTCACCCATTGAAGACAACAAGCTCCCCTCAGACTGGACCTCCTCAAGTGGTCTCAAATACAAACACGATCAATCCTCTCTCGAATTCTTCATTTCCGTCGTCGACCTCGGAGACAAACTTCTAATCGTCGGCAACGCTCTCAACGTGTGTCTCTCTCCCTCACTCCCTTTCTCTTCCAAGCTGACACACAAGGGAGTGAGATAGAATGCACGTTCGAGTTCATTCGAAGTAGTGAAATCTGATTATTTCTCCATTTCCTCCCTTCCTTCTCCTTCATCGCCTCTGTCCCCATCTGATCTCCCCACTAGACCGTTCTCGACCAGAACGAGGTTGGAGGATTTCATTATCCTTTATCGGTTGAACGTTTTACAGAAACTAGTACCAGGGTTGAGGAAAGAGGGTTACGAGGAACTCGATACAACTTCCTCTCCTGCGTCGGGAGGGAGTAGCGGACAGAGTGGTGGGAGATTAGCAGGGACGAGGGATTATTTACCTGATAGAGGAGGACCGGAGGGAGTTTATCCAGAACCTCGACCTCGAGGGGATGATCCTCTTCGAATTCCTGGATCTGGAGGCCGCGGAGGCGGAGGTAGACCGATCGGAGAAATAGGGAGGAACGATTTAGAGCCATTAGGTGGAATGGGAGGTACTTTCGGAGGAGGATTCGGTCGAGGAATCGGAGGATTCGATGGAGAAGGAGAAGGAGGTGGAATGTACATGGGACCTAATCATCCCTTATTCAGAGAAAGATTCGAAGGAGACCCAGGACTAGGAGAGGTTGGAAGGAGATGGGGTGGAGATGGGTTCTTACCACCAATTGGAGCGCCTCCTGGGGCGAGATTCGATCCGGTCGGGCCAGAGGTACGCTCGAGCTCTCGCAATTAGTCTCCGTGGAAATGGAACTGATCGGTTGGTTGAGTGCACAGAATGGAGCACCTGGATCGACGGGTCCAAGCGCGGGATTACCTCAGGGAGCGTTTGGAGGAGGAAGAGGAGGGAGACAGGTGCATCCTGATTTAGAGGTCAGTCGTCGTCTCGTCTCACAGAGGGAGTCTGTAGAGCGCAAACGACTGACACGTATTGAACGCAGCAACCGGGTCGACAAGGACCGAATTTCGGATCAGCATCAGGCTCGAGAGGAGGATTTGGACGAGGAGGCGGATTTGGAGGCGGAGGAGGGTTCGGGAACATGTTTGGTTGATCCTCGCAACGAGGATGTGTGAATATCGGAAGGAGAAGTCGCTACAAACGGATTCGTGCGGAGTTCTCCTGTAAATTTTTTTGGATTCGTTTCGTCTCCTTCCTCTTTTCACGACTTGTCTCTCCTGGTTTTGAGCGCCGCGAGACCGTGATGATCATTAATACTCGTCTCGACGTGCTTTACGCTCAAGTATCGCGATGAGAATGACAGTCAGGAAAGAATTTGGGCTTTCAAACGAAACGAAACGAAAACTACCTCTCTCATCGCCTGACTTCTGGCTCGCTTCCTTCTGATATTGTACGGTCAAAACAGAGTTCGAACGATGCTGAAAGGGGAAGAGAAAACGACTGGAAAGGAGGGGACAGTCGAAGTGGCCTTGAAGCGTTCGCCCTCTCCAAACTGACGACGACGAGACTGAAGAAAAGCAGAAAGGATATAGTATAGTTATTGTTATGACAACAAAGAAGAAGAATCGGAGAACGAAACAACGACATTCAATTAAAAACGTACAAGGTAAGAAGCAGAAGATCAAGAATCGATCATTTTGTGAAAGTTTCGGTTTTTATTTTACTTTCCTCCCTTCCTCATCGTAATCTTCCGGATGAGTTCTCCTCAACAACGTTTGCATAATCTTCTCATACACCAACAGTGTCACTGCGGAGGAAGGTACCGTTCTCAACAAGTTTACTCCCATTCCTCTATAAAAACCTTTCACTCCTTCCTCCCCTAAAATCCTTCGGAACGTCGGTAACAATCCTTCGAAGAGTGCGGGTTCGAGATGGGATTTTGAGGATTGGGATTGAGATTGGAGATGGTTCTTCTGAATTTGGAGTCGAGTTCGTAAGACTTCGTGAGGATAGGTAGCTACTGATGCGATCATTTTCGATACGGAAGAACAGAAGAGGATCGTCGAAGAGGGAATATCGGATCCATCAGGTGGTCCTGAACGTTCCTTATCGAACATCAGGTCCCTGTTCCAGAGGGAGATGCGAGATAGAGAGAACGTACGATAAAAAGTTTTAAATTGTTCATAAAGAGGGAATTGAACGGCTACGTGAGCGACCCCGAAAAGGGAGGGTAACATTCCTCGATAAAACGCTTTCGGACCTTCTTCGCGATAGATTCGTACGAGGGCATCGCCGGTATGTCGATATCGAGGGTCGGAAGAATTCGGTCGTTGAGTCTAAACGAACGAGACGGGGAAAGTCAGCGAGAGGAAGGAAGAAGGAGGAGGAGTGTGGAGACATACCATGAATCGAGTCTTGACTACCCAGAGAGGATTCGTAAGGATCGTACCAGACGCTCCAGCTGTCATTGCCGCCGTGATGTGAGAAATCGCATCATCTGAACCTAAACACCGACGAAAACGAAGAAATCTCTTGTCAGTTCCTCGTTCCCTTGTCATTCAGTCTCATTGTTCAATCGAATCAGGAGGAGCAGAGAAGAGAGTCGAGGAAGAGGGTAAAAGAGGAGGGGATCAGACGCCCCTTTCGGGAATTTTGTCTAGATTCATGAGCATCCATTGTTACTGGAAGGTTCGTCAGAGGTCTAAGGATACGTTTACACGTGAATGTTTGTAGTCATCAAGTCCCCCCCTCTAATGCCTTTTTCTCCTTCCTTCCTTCTCGCTTCCTCCAACTGATTCGATCGAAACAAGGGGGAGAGGATGGGAGAGACTTACCTCTTATCCGAGAGAGACGACCTTTGACTTGATCGTAAACGAAGAAGTAGATTGCCCAAGTAGGTAAATAACCAATGATCGTAGGTCCTAAACCTCTATACAATCCTCGAAACCCATCGTGAGTCCAAATTTGAGTGAATGTTCCTATTCATCATCGATTATCGAGTGTCGAGTTGGAGTGAAGTGAGAAGAGAGAAGAGAAGAGGTGAAAAAAGTCAGTCGCTGTTTTTTTTTCACCCTCTCCTCAAAAAACCTCAATTCCTAATGAGATTAGAAGAAGAGAACTAACCTATTAATCCACTAGTCCTCCCCTTTCCCTCCTTGACGGCCCCACCAGCCTGTAATTTAGTCTTGATCACATCCAAAGGACACGTAACTACCGAAGTGACCAATCCAGCTCCGGCACCGGCCAACATTGATTCGGCACCTTTGAACCAATGCGCCGATTTGAACCGCGTGTGGTGAGGATCTCGGTCAGAGATCGTTATCCGCATCGGAGAGAGGGTCGTAATCTTGAAACGAGGGCTAAGGTGAATGAGAGAGGGAGGAGGGAACTGCGAACGCAGTGAGAGGAAGGATGGGGGAAAAGAGCGAGAGAGAAGCGAGGGGGGAACCGGACTAGATAAAGTCGGCAGCGTGTATCAGTCTATTGTAACGCGTGGGCAAGTCGATTAGTGAGATGGAGATAAATTGACGTACCCGACTCGAAGACACGGAATCAAAGAGAGAGAAAGGGGACGGGGGAGAAGGGGGGATATGGTATAGATACGAGAGAGAGGTGGCACTGTCTATCGACTATGTGACTAGATCAAAGAGATCTGCGAAGACAGGCGAGGAGGGAGGGGAGAAACGGACCACGCGAAATTCTCGAAGTCGTCGAACGAATCGCGGAGAATACCTCTCTCGTCTTCCTATAACTCCGACAGCGACTTTGACGTGAACTCCGAATACTCAGGTCCAAGTAAACGGATCCCGGCCAGAGCGGAAGTAGATCTCGACGGTAGAATTTCTTCGGCTACCTCGACTCCGAAACCATTCGTCCTTTACTCCCGACGCACACACGCAGAGATCCGTCCTAGACCGTGGATCTCGAGGAGCAAGCTCTCACTCATCTGCCTAGGCCCCGTCCCCTCGCGCCGTCTCCCTCTTCGACCTTTCTTCCCCACTACCTCTCTCTTCCTCTCTCCCCCCTTCCCCCAGGTGCCCGAAACTAGATAACGATGTCACGTATCTCCTCCGCCTCCCAGTCTGCACGCCGTCGACTCCCCTCCACAACAAGTTACCAACCTCTCTCGTTCGACGGTCCCTCAACTTCTTCCCAAGCTCCTCCTGCTTTTCCAGATAACTACGACTCGGGTAGCGGATTCAGATCGAGATTATCCACGACGGAAAGGAGGGAAAGAGGTTCAACACCAGGAGGTGGGGGATCAAACACATCGAGTCGTAGACAGCAAACAGAACTCGAACGAGAAAGAGGACCTCCCTCTGGGTTCTCTACCTCTTCACGCAGTAGACGCCATCAAGGACAGTCAGGAGAAAGAAGAGGAGGGTATGGATCTGGATGGGAATCTACCGCGGCGGCTAGTGAGAGTGGAATGAGTGGATTCTCAGTTTTATCCGCTTTCCCCACGTCTCACGGGAAGCATCGACATCCGTATGATTTGGAGGAGAAAAGACGACGTAGAGAGAAGAGGAGGGCTGAGAAAGAGAGTAGGAGATTGTTTCAGGGAGAAGAGAGGATCGAGGAGAAAGAAACGGAGAGGGAAGATCCGACGGATTCACCATTGAGAAGAAGCGTGAAATGGATGCTATCGAGTGGATCAACGAGGAAGACGGTCTTGATCTGGGTAGCGGTTGTCGTGGTGGTTAAATGGATAATTGGGTTAGGAGGGTATTCCGGTACGTTCTCCTTTCCCTCCTCCTCCCTTTCCCTTGAGCGCCGTTCTGACAATCGAGGTGGAGAGATTGGTAGGGTACAAAACTCCACCTTTGAGGGGTGATTTCGAAGCCCAACGACACTGGATCTCCCTCACTTCTTCTTCCCTTTCCTCCCTCTCCTCTATCTCCCTCCCATTCACTTCCCTCTCCCTTCCCTTCTATCACCCTCTCTCGATCTCAAATACGACAGCGGTGCCAATAGGGGAATGGTACTCGCACGATTTGAGTTATTGGGGGTTAGATTATCCTCCTTTAACGGCATATCATTCTTTCCTACTCGGTTTCATCGCTCGTCTTTCCCCTTCTACGGCTCAATACGTTACGTTGAGGCCGAACTCTGAGAATGGGACGAAGGAGGAATTGGAAAGATGGGAAGAAGGGATGAGGGAACTGGAAGAGGGGGAAGGGTTGAAGAATTGGATGAGAGGGACGGTCATTGCGGGAGACGTCGTGTTGTGGATGAGCGCGGTGGCGTGGTATTGCTTGAAGAACTTTGGGAGTGACTCAGCAGCAAGCGGGAGTAGGAAATCGAACGAGAAAGCGGTCAGGAGAACCGTAAGCACGACTTCCTGGAGTCACTCTTAAAGCAGAAGACTAACGATAAATTGTTGTCACGATCAGCTCGTGGCGGCTTTGACGATCGTCTTTCAACCCGCTTTGATCCTGATAGATTCCGGTCACTTCCAGTACGTTTCCTATCTCCCTTCTCTCCCTTCTTCTGTGACTGACTCCCTTCCCTCGACGATAGATACAACTCAATCATGCTGGCCTTGACCCTCTGGTCAATTAACGCTTTCCAATCGGGCCACGATCTCGTCGGTTCGATCCTTTTCGTCGCTAGTCTCGGATTCAAGCAAATGGCTCTCTATTATGCACCCGGAGTGTTCGCTTACCTTCTAGGGAAGTGTCTATGGTTAGGCGGTCGAAACGGGTGCGCTACATTCTTTCTCTCTCCCGTTCTTTCGCTGACATTGAGCTCGATCCGCAGTCTGAATCTTTTCCTCCATCTCGGACTCACCGTCACTCTCTCCTTCCTCCTTCTCTTCCTTCCCTTCCTCTCACCCTTTCCCACCGCCCCTTTCCAAGCCCTGCATCGGATCTTCCCCTTCGCTCGAGGGTTGTTTGAAGACAAAGTCGCGAATTTTTGGTGCACTCTCAACGTTCTCATCAAACTACGAACCCTCGCGAGTGTCGAAACTTTGGCGAGGTTGAGTTTGGGGTTGACCGGGTTGGCGGTCGTACCGAGTACGGTAGGGGTCGTTTGGATCTCGTACAGACTCGGTCGTAACTCCTCCTCCGCCTCCTCTGGCTCGACGAAGAAGGACGATTCGACCTCGACACTCGTGAGGAAAGATACGAACGATCCAGCTCCGACAAGTCATCTACTCCCTCATTTACTCCTCACTTCTTCACTTTCGTTCTTCTTGTTCTCGTTTCAAGTACACGAAAAATCGATCCTCTTACCTTTGATGCCTCTTACTCTTCTGATGGGTGGGAGGGAGAAAGGTTATGGGAGGTTGGATTGGGAATGGGGAGTATTATTGAATAACGTTGCTATTTTCTCGTGCGTTCCTCCTCTACCCTACCTCTCTCTTGCGTGTCGCAGGAAACTGATGTCGGGAGGCTGGAACGATACCAGGATGTATCCCTTGTTAAAAAAAGACGGTTTAACCATTCAATATTTCATCCTGACCCTCTTCTGGAACTTCCTCATCGGTTACAATCCTTTCCGACTCCGTTCAGGCTCATTCGTCAAACTACTCTCTCTCGTTCGTTCCTCTTCTCTCCTCCCATTTCCCCCCTTTTTTGCTAACTCTCCTTCTTTCTGATTCAGACCGCCTACGCTTTGATCCTCACCCTTCACGTCCTCGAATGGATAACAACCCCTCCACCTCACTTGCCTGATCTCTTCCCTGTCTTGAACCTGACGTTGAGCGCGGGAGTCTTTGGGTTGGGTTGGTTGTGGGGAGGGAAGAGGTTGGCTCAGGAAAGTTGGGCGATTGGTGGGTTCTGAGTAGACTCTGAAGGCGAGAGGGATGCAGGAGGAGAGGACCGAGGTTGGAGTGCTTGAGGAAGAAATCTAAAATGTGAATTGGCTCAACGAAAGGTCTGCGAGCTGATGAGGGCTTGCGCACGATATCGTTTCGTGTCATCGAGAGATGAAAACCTTTCGAAGCGAGAACCACGAGCCGGTATAGCTCAGGTCTACATTTCAGCATGAAGCGATTTTGCAAGGCGTGGATTCTCTCGTGGAACGAACGGATTCGTAAGTGTGTACTTCTTTCTTTGGCACAGACTTGATTTCCTTCTGTACTTCTGAACTTCTGATCTTCTACTAAGCACTAGCGACCATATTCCTACTCTTCCGCTTAGACTGATCCATTCCCGCTATCAAAGTCAGCTCAACATCTTCGACTGCACACGAGAAAACGTTGAAAACTGACCAATCGTAAGCTTGACGGGAACGTTGCCTTTGATCGCGCGACTGTAGGGGCACATATCATGCGCTCCTTCGACGAGTTTCTGGATTTGTTCAGACGAGAGTCCGATCGATTCGAGGGGTTGCTTGTGGATCTATCGCAAGAAGTTCGATCTGGATCAGTTTTTTCGGGGGCAACCTCGATGGATAAAGCGGAGTCCGTCTTACCCTGAGTTCGACGGAAAGGTGGAATCCCTGTCGTGAACAGAAGAATCAGTTTGAAGCGTCGAAAACGTGCGAAGAAACGAGAATGAAAACGACTCACGGGAACATCCGTTTTCCCAATCGAAACATATCCATCAACCCTCGTATCTTTCGGTAAAGGTTTAGCTCCCTTGTTCTGGTTCCCATGTACGGCATTCAGCCTGAGCCCCGAGTCGATGGGTCAGTCTGCGAAAACTCGAGGAGAGGTTACGAGACTCACGCGGAAAGGTAACAAGCGGCGTAACCGGCTCCGAAGAGCTCTTCGGGGTTGTGAGTGTTGGGCTTTCCGGATCCACCCATCTCTATCACGGTTCAGAACGAAGGAGAGTCAGCGCTTTCAGGAAGTGGGGAGAAACCATGTCCAAAGGAGGGGATTGCATCGAACCTTTGGGCATCGCTAGGTCGAGCTTCAAGCCAGTATCTTCGTTGGAAGCTACTCCAGCTGCTCGAGAGCCCGAGGCGGTCGAGCGTGCCGTGTAGAGAGTTTCTTTGAGGCCAGTCGAAGCGTGACGGACTGAGGTACGGGGTGCGAGAGAGCGGGCAGTACGGAGGATGGTGTTGCGGAGCATGGTGAATGAGAGGTGAAGTGGTGAAAAGAAGAGAGAAAGAGCTGTGATTCTCGCATCATCGTTTCCACCTATTTTTCGCTGTGAAGCTCTCTGATACAAGTATATGGCCTCTAGTGTCGTGACATCTAGGCGAGCTCGGCGAAAAATCCGTAGAGAACTGGGAATAAGTTCTATAATATACATTTTCTCTCGAAGTGTCTACTTCTCTTCTCTCGCCGCTTGTCGCCGCTTCCTGATCTCCAGAATCTTCGGGGCTGATACAAGCGCGCACGACAGCGTCGACAAAGCAGCCGCATAGAAAATTGCAGGTCTATCTCGAAGAGAATCGTCAGCGAAAAGGTCGAAACTTGCGGTCAGGAAGTGTGAGAGAACCGTACCTAAACGCTTCAATTCCACCTTTTGGACCTTCAGCAGTTTGTGCTCGTACGAGCATTCCCGCGAGAGGTGAACCGAAAAGGTACGCAGGGGTCCAAGCCGTGAGGAGGAGGGTGAAAACGAGGGTGAGTCGGGTTGATCTTGACGGCGAAAGATCCTGGGTCAGCTCGGAAACCTGGGACTCATCGACTCGAACGCACCCGAATAGAGAAGAAACGACGCCGGGGATGAGGGAGAAGAACCCTCCAGCCGCGACTCCATTAACGACGGCGAATACGGCAAGCGCTGGGATCGTCGCTGGACAGCGCGGATCATGTTCAGCTACGAGTCTCTTTCGAGGATAGACGAGAAATCACTGACTCGAGAACGGCCAAATAAACCCTGTCAGGAAACGAAGGCGATCAGACAACATTTGCGTGTGAAGAATCGCACATCTGGCTCACACATGGTGATCGAAACACTTCCCAAACACACAATGAGAGAGTTAAGAGACCCCAATTTGGCGTCGGCGAAGATTCCAAAGACGATTCGACCGATCGCGGATGCGAGATTGTACCCAGCGAGAACGTAGGAAGAAGTCGATTTGCTGAGACCGATAGAGGTACCGTAAAGGGGTAAGAAGAAGGGAGGAACGAAGAGGGGAAAGATTCCGACGGAAGTGCCGAGGAGGAGGAAACAAAAGGAAGGGTCCTTGAAGAGGTTGCTGATCGTGAAAAAGGGTTAGATCTCAATTTTTGACTGTGAGCATGTTGAACGGGCACGACAGATAGGACTCACAAGTCAAAGATCTTGGCTCCGCTTCTGAACGGCTGACGAGGAAGTCGCGACTGGATTATGAGTGCTGCAGGGAGCGAGACCGACGTGAGTATGAGAGCGTATGCTCTCAATGTCCATGCGATGCTGAGATGTTTGAGTAACTGTCCAAGGGCTAGGGAAAGAACCGCTCCACTGTGAGCATCATTCCGGAGTGTCAGCATCTAGAAGTATCAGCTGAAAACTGGAAAGTCTACACGCTGCAAGGGGAAAAGAGGCTAACCCGATACCTCCTCCACTATACGCGATCCCGGTGGCGACGTTCCGTCTCTTGAGGAAGTAAGAAGAAGGGAGAGTAGCGCTTGCGAAGAATAGCAATGCCTCTCCCATCCCGAAGAGAACTCCCTCTGTCAGCGCCAAACCGATCAACGAATGGGTGCAGAAGCTTCCCAGCAGAGGCCCTAGTCCAAGTAGGAGAGAACCAACTACGGCGCATCTCCGCTGAAGTGAACAATTTAGCTACCAGCTCTTCTCTCGGGCGAAGTTAGGAGGAAAAACTTACTGCACCGTAGTGGGCGATCAACCTCCCAACAAGCACTGCGAAGACCGCTTGGACAGTGGCTTGGCTACTTCCGATCCAAGTCAATTGACTTGCTGTCCCTACTCCAGCCGAAAAGAGAGCATCCGATAACACTCCGAAGGAATAGATCCCTCCGACTCCGGTTGCGAACAGCACGGCTCTTTGAAACGACACTGGGTCAGCACGACTGCAATCTTTACTTTAACGAATCAGTCGCGGGGAGGATAGTAACGTACCGGCTGCGACTTGGATCCACGCTTGAGCGTCTTCGGGGTAAGATTCGAACTCTATCGGAACCAGGCAAAAGGTCAGCAAGAGGAGCAGAAGAATGTTACTTGATCGCCCGCAGACCATCTGAGGGCCTCGGCTGTTGGCAAGAGTTGGAGACGGGTCGATGGAGAGGGGGAAAGAGTCAGCGGGACAAGGTGGGACCCTTTCTCCTCGCGCTAGGAAACGCCAGACCCACAGATCACTCCAATCCCCTCTCTTGAAATAATGGTAGCTAGACTCACGCTCTTTATTGACTGGCGGTACCGTATCTTCGAGATTTTGATGAGATTCAGAGTCGACCGTTTTGACTGATTCGACGAGACGGGGACTTCTCTGTGTGGGATTGGTCGACAGTGTATCGAGTTCTATATCGTTTTGCGTCATTTGACGGAGGAAAGAATGAGATGAGGAGGAGGGAGAGGGAAAGAGAGAGTTGATTCGAGTTTGGTGATCCGCGTGGGTCGAAGAGTTTGACTCTTTCGAGGCTCGAAAGGGGCATCTCATACTCTCGAAGGTTGCTGAGCTCTTAGGTGCTCAGCTGGCCGATGTGTGACGGGCGAGACGACGTTACCGAGCAGTTTTCGTTTCTTTGCAATTGAGCTGTTCTCGTTTGCAACTAAAGTAACTCAGATTTCAAGCTCCGCTCTGTATCAGAGTCCAACCAGCCAGTCTCGTACAGACGCCTGATCTCAGGTCGCTCCGGCTCCCTTTGAGGCCCAGGGTAAGTTGCGAACGACATTTTCCATTTTCACAGATATCCTTGATCGTATCCTTATATACTCCAGTCTATCTACTCCTACCAGTAGCGTTTTTCCAAGCCCCCTTGATCAATTCCGCAACTCCCTCGACTCCTTCACCACGTTTGACACTCGTGAAGAGGGTAGGTCCGTGATCTCGCATCTTGTCGGCGTCGCGCTTCATCACTTCGAGTGAGGCTCCGACGTATTCGGCGATATCGATCTAGAGGGATCGAATAAGTAGCAGCGTAAGTAGAAGTCCTGCTGGCTCGAGGCAGAATATAATGAGGAACAGAAAAGAGGGAAGTGCTCACTTTGTTCACGACGAGGAGATCAGACTGACGGGACGAAGGAGGAAGATGTTCAGTATCTGTGCAGTCTCAAGAGGAAAGAGCAAAACCGCTTACTTGAGAGATACCGGGTCCACCTTTACGAGGGATTTTGTCTCCTCCCGAAACATCGATCTGTCAAGCAAAGTGTGCATTGAGTCAGCGGCCTCTCCCGGCATCGAGTCGGAGTGTATCCGATACGCACGACGTAGATGATCTGGTGGTAAGAAGCAAGCGCGTCAGCTTGAAAAGAGCGCACACAAAAGCAAAGGAGCAACTCACGTAGTCTGCCAATTCTCGAGAATAGTTTGCTATAAGTCGACAACGATATGATCAGTACATCTTGTCACAAAGGTCGTCCGGGAGAGACAGAGGATGGTCGCAACTAACCTGCCAAGTTATCTCCTCCGGATTCGACAAACTATCGCGACAGCACCTCCAAGAATCAGCTCACACTCTGAGGAGAGGCTGGCTCTTGTCGATACTCACGAGAAGGTCACAGTTGTAAGTAGCTTGAAGATCTTCGAGAGCTCCCATATTCGCACTAATATCTTCCCTGATTTACGTTTCGACATACCCTCACCGCCATTAGTTCTCGCTGCATGAGCCGCGTGAGAGGAGTTGGAGCGTACCGAATAGCAGCATGAGGACATCCACCTGTCGATTCACGTCGACGAGTTTTTCAGTCATAGCGCGGAGAAAGCGGAAAATTGAGTTGAACTGACCAGTTTCAATAGCCCTGATCCTCCCTGGATCCGATAGAGCTTGGTTGCGAATCAAGAACTCCTGATCTTCTTTCGTGAAGATATCGTTCGTGACGACAGCTGTGCGTCGGCACGAGACAAGATCAGTTTTCATTTTTCTCGGTTCGAACTGAAGGTTCGCTCTCGACGCACCGATGTTGTGAGTATCTCGGAAGTATCGACACAGAGCAAGAGTCAAGGCAGTCTTTCCAGATCCGACGGGTCTACAGGCGAGAGAGAAGCGGGAAGAAGAGCGAGAAAGAAGTTCAACCCACTTTCACTATGTAAAAGAGAATCAGACGAGAACGTACCCTCCGATACCGATTGTGAATCCACGTTCATCCCAGTTCCTCTGTGAATAATCCGGTAGATCCCGCTCAGCGAATTTACCTGAAGCCCTCAAGTTGCTTATCTCGTCAGCTTTCTACACACGCGATAAGCAGACTTAAGGCTGACCTGGATGTTCCATGAGTTCGTGAGTGTGTCCATGTTCTTGTGCACCGTGATCGTGAGAGTGTCCGCCCGAGGGAGAATGAGAATGGTCGTGGTGGGGAGGCGCCGAGGAGAGGGAAGGAGCGGGAATAAATTGAGCGGTAGGCATGATTACTGAACCTTATCTAGGTCGGTTCCGAGTGAGTTGAGCTGAGATCAAAGTGAAAGGAGAGAGGGAGAGCTTCGAGCGCGCGAATGTCCAAGCGAATCGTTTCTTCTATCTCTAACCTCGAAAGATGCCTCGCAAATCGGATGAAGATTCAGAAGAAGTAGATTCGAGCGCACCACTCTTACCTCAACCCGTCTCTACCCCTTCAAACAAATCTCCCGAACTCGCTTCTCCTTCATCTACGAATCTTCCTTTCTCCTTTAAATGGTATCACCCAGTACTAGGAGCGGCTACGATCGTACTCCTATGGACTGCAATCTCCGTGTCTGGTATCAACGGAAGCACTAGTCTCGAAAGTTTGAAGGAGGATCCGAAATGGCCGAGGTTCCCTGAATACCGAGGTCCAACTCCTACTGTCAGTCAATCACTTGCGGGAATCTGGTAATGACCAAGACTCACGATTTGCTGAGTTGATTGTCGGCAGGGTTCCGAAGCACTCGCGGCTCAAACTTCGTACCCCTCGAATTACGATTCTTCGCCTCTCAACCCACCTCTACCGACAGAAGAGTTCAACATTTTGCATTATTTGGGTAATTTGAGTCCGTGGAGAACGGTGAATCATGGTTTGAAGGGAACGGCGCAAGTTCCACTCGGGTGCAGTGTCGAACAGGTCAGTTTGCATTTCTCTCGCGAAGCATAATTTGAAGACAGGCTATCGGCTTTGGCTGGACAACGTTAAGGATTAGAGTGGGGGCGCTTGGAAGTCAGCCTGAGTAGCGGAATCGGCGGGAGCTGGAGTTTAGACATTATTTTGAAGGAGACCATCTCGCCGACAAACGAAAACTCGAACATCCGCTGATCTACTTCTTGTTCCCCTCAGGTTCAACTGCTACATCGTCACGGTAAGCTATCTTCAATCTGTTGGCATTGAAGCCGATTGCTTGAGCTCATGTTTGTCGATTCGTTCGTCGGATTTTGCAGGCGCGAGGTGAATCTCGGTTTCTTCTCGTCTCCGTCGCATGTCTCGGGAGCTCATTCGTCTCTCAAATCGCTCGCAGGTATCCAACGACTGGATCTGGAACTGAAAGTTTCGCACGCAAAGTTTCGGAAGCAGACCACTTCAAAGCGTGAGCTCTCGTGCCCTCTTTCTTCCTCCTCCTTCGCGACTCATTCCGCTCGTCGTACAGATCCGGGAACCTCTCCTTTCTCAACGACTGGACGTATAAGCTCGGCGCTGAGTTGTTAACTCCATTCGGTCGAGAAGAACTCTTCAACCTCGGAGTCAGTTTCCGGGTCAAGTACGGACATCTACTCGAGACTGGAACGAACAAGAAGTTACCCGTTTTTCGAACGGAATCGCAAGATCGAATGTTGAATTCTGCGAAAAACTTTGCGGCGGGTTTCTTTGGTTGTGAGCTTCTCTGCCGTTTGATTCGGTCTGGATAGTTACTGACGAGGACTTTGGTGTGTAGTCCCATTCGAGGAACAGTATCATCAACTCGTGACGATCGAATGGCCAGGGTTTAACAACACGCTCTCTCCTTACAGTAAGCTTCACTCTGTTCCTTTCCTGCTTTTCGTTGATTTCGCTCATCTTCTGCCTCGCCTTAGTGACTTGCCCGAACGCTGGCAGCCCCAAGTTGAATCACGGTCACGCTGATATGAACACCTGGATCAATCTCTACCTCAACGAAGCTGCTCAACGAATTCAGAAACAAGTCGAAGGAATCGAGATTACGCCTCGAGATGCTTTCAACGTTGGTCTCCATTCCTTCTCGTTTGTGCTCTGTGACTTACCATCGAAGTCGTTGTACATAGATGCAATTGCTGTGCGCATACGAGCTCGTCGCCCTTGGAGGTTCAGAATTCTGCCCCCTGTTCACTGAAGATGAATTCCGAGGATTCGAATACGCTCACGATCTCCAGTTCTACGGAGCCTACTGTAAGTCTCGTCTCTCTTGGTACGTACAGACGAATGCTGACTCGTAAGATCGTCTCTAGCTTATGGACAGCCTGCGCAAGTCGCGATGGCGAAAGGTTGGGTTCAAGAATGGCTTGCACGAACTCTTCGCCAACCCATCACCGAATTCAACTCGACGACGAATTCGACCTTGCACAGCTCGAAGTATTTCCCTCTCGATCAGAATCTTTACGTCGACGCGACTCATGATACCGGTACGTTTCTCTCGCGTTCTGGCTCTCTCTCTCGACTTTGACTGACTCCCTCCTTATAATGGCTAGTCATTTCGGCTGCGATCACGGCTTTGAACTTTTCCCATTTCGCTCAATCTGGTCCTCTTCCCAACGATCACATTCCATCCGACCTCTCTTTCGTCACTTCTTCGATCGCTCCGTTTTCCTCGAACTTGCATTCCCAAATCCTCAATTGTCCTTCGCATCCCCTCATCCCAATGGGAAAGAAGGATACGAGATTCGTGAGATGGATTTTGAACGACGGAATCGTCCCAATTTCGAACATGGAAGGATGTGAGGAGAATGAGGATGGAATGTGCTACCTAGAAGCTTATCTTCCCGCGTTGCAAAAGTGGATTGAAAGTGTGGATTACGAGTTTGATTGCTGTAAGTAACTCTGACGCTCTTCACTTTATATGACTCGGTTTTGACTGACGACGTTCGCTCTCGCTTTCCAGACGGTGATTACGAGGTACCTTCTGAACCGATTCTAGATGGGAGGTCACCTCGTCATCAGTAAATAGACACTAGAAACGTCGTGTTCAATGTTGTAAAGTATTGCTCGACTTTGCCCCCCAACCTTTCACATCCTATCTAGTGCTGAGGGAGGAAGTTGGGGACGTGGAGGATGAGGAGGAGATAACGAGCGGGATCGACGTCCGACGAACGTGACTTTTCTTCTTTCGGGGAGTTTTTCGTCCCCATTCCTTCGCGCGAGCCGAAGTCTCCGATTGCCAGCTCGGGTCTCGTCATCTTCTCCGGTCGCTACTACACAGCACGATGACGGCAAAGAGTCACGAAAGCTGTTCAGTCTAGAAGGAAGTGAGGGAATTGTGCAGCAGGTCGGTCCAAACTCGAGTCGAGCACTTTGTGGTATCGTTCATCAAATTATCATCGAAGAACCTGATCTGCAGTCGGCTGTCGTGGAAAACGATGGAAAAGGTCAAAAACGCCGCGGTTAGCGCTGGTTGCTTGGCTGGTTGAGTCCGAACGAAGTCAACTTCGTGACAGAGTTCTGGACTCGAAGCTTATAAAGGTTGATTCAGAGCCCGAGAAAAAGTTGTAAACCAAGTCCGAAGTTTCGAAAAGAAGAGGAAGAAGTGCCTTTTCTCGAGGAAACACGGTCATCCCGTCGTCATTCTTCCCTTCTCTCCTTCACGTTCTTTCAACAGATAAACCACAGAGCAGACCAAAACGACCCTAGCTAGACCTCCCTCAAAGCAAAAGACTCCTCGAACAAGCCTCAAGCCTACTTGAGCTCCTCGAACCTCAGTCAACGAAAACTCTTCTCCAACTACATCAACCTCTTCTCAATGAACATGCTCGAAAGACCTCCGAGAAGCCAATTCCTCAAGAAGCTTCACTCGTGAGCTTTCCCTCCTCTTCTTTTTTCTCAACTTTCTATCCGAATGCTCATCTCTCTCCCTCTCTTGTAGCCTGCTTGAACGCCCTACGGACCCGTCGGCGCTGAGATGGGCCTCAGAAACTACTTTCGAGATTGCGATTCAAGAGGATATCGCTATCGCTGCTCTTCGACCGGAGTTCGATTTTCGCAGTCTCGGTTCTTTCGTTGTGCGTTCTCTTCGCTTCTGTTGTCTTCCTTCTTACCTCTGAGCTAACACATTCTCTTCAAAAACAGCGTCAACTGTCGTACTACAACTTCAAGCGTCTATCGGATCGTCGTCGATCTTCGGAAAGAGGAACTGAGAAGAGAGGCTTTATTCGTTTCACGTAAGCTCGACTCTCTCCCAGACCCCTCACAATAGGCTGAGACTGACGACCAGAGTACCCCACTAGGCATCAATCGGGTTGGTTCAGTCGCGGAGACGCTTCGCAAATCTCTCGCATCACTCGTCGACCTCGCACCCAACGAACTCGACGTTCTTCGACCACCTCTTTCGTCTCGAACCTTTCGGCAGCAGAGTCTGAAGAGCGTGAAGGAGGCACCTTCTCGGCCTTTGCGTGGGCTCCCTCGACTTCTTCGACGAATCCAACTTTGACTTCGAACGGCGACTTCCCAAATCAAGGTGCAGGAGAGTCGTCAGAATCATTATCGACGAGATCCCAAGCGTTCCCTACCTTCACCCCAGTCCCTGGAGCTCGACCGAGTGGCGACTTCGCCGTAAAATGGAGGAACTACTCTCCCGCGACGGCCGGCTTTATGAACCCAGCTCGAGACTCTGCCGCGGCCGAACGTCAACGCCGGGCGAGTACGCCCGTCCTCGACTACCCCACGGCGTCTACAATTGAACAACGTCGCGGAGGAGGAGGACAACAAGCACGAATGATCGATTGTTCCGGTTCCACACCTCTTTCTCACGCTCCTCTTCCTTCGAGTCTCGGTGGCGATCGTCCTCCAATGCACCGAGCGAACTACTCAACGAACTCGATCCCAACCTTCTCTCGTCTTACTGAGATACACCAATTCCATCAAACGTATTCTCGACCAGAAGAGGAGGAGGAATTCGAAGAAGAGAAAGAACAAGAAGTTCAACAACACGCTTTCCGCGAGTACCCGACTCCTTCGTTCGATCCTTCGACGAACGTCTTCTTCACCCAGCCTACTTTTGTTCCGCCTGCTCCTCGAGGCGCGACGAACCTTCCGAGCGTTCCTCGCACCGGTCAAGTGAAACACTTCTTGCCCGAGCTCAAATCCGATCCCGTCTACTACTCGCCTCATCACGACCACGAAGGGATCTCCCCGACAGCGACTCTACCCTCCCCAGTCGATCACACGAGCCCGATGGGATTCCCTTCTCCTCGACTCTCGCCACCTCAAGAAGTTCCTCCTCTACAAGCTTCTTACGTCTCTCTTCCTCCTCAATCTCCCCCGACTTACTTCCAACACTACTCGAACCTCGAGTACACGAATCATGTTCAAGCTCGTCAACCTCGCCAATTCGAACATCAATCGAATGAAGCACAGCAACAAGGTTATTTCGAGTATCAACAACACGGTGCTTCGAGTTTCGCTCCGATCCTCTGGAGCCCTGAGATGTCCTGAGTCGTAGCTCGTTCCTCCTCACCCATACCCCGTTTGCCGCCCAGTTACAGCTTTCCTTCCCTTTCGTTCTTCACAAAAAACTTCACTTTCCTCTCGTACCCCTTCACATCTCCTAATCTTCTCCCTTTGTCATCCTCTTGAGCTCTTCTTGTTCCCATTTCGCATTTACTCGTTCTCCTCTCCCTTCCTCTACCTTCTTGTACGGGGTTCATTCCTCCCTCCTGTCTCCACTTGTTCTCTGCAACGCCTCTCTATCTCTCTCTATTTTCGGAATGTTTGTATCTTCGTTCTTGTTCGCTTGTTGGTTTGTGCTTCGTTTTTGGTTGTTTACTTCGCACGGCGAATCTCTCGCTAGCTTTTGTTTCTTGTCTTTCACCCTAGTTTTACCGGAATGTCACACATATATTTGTTCACCTCTCTCACTTCCTTTTGCGTCAAACGCTTGAGTCGAATGAGAGAAAGAGAGAAATGGTTGCAAATGGTAGAGGAGAGCAATGCGACAAGGTTTGCGAGGGTAAATGTGGTTGTACGACAGCAGAGGGAAAAGACGGGAAAATAGTGAAGAGCAGAGGGATCGAGAGGACTCTGTACAGTGGGTCAGGAGAGGAGGAGGGGAGATCATTCGAGAAGAATACCGAGCTCTTCTCGTCTCATTTTCGCGAGTTCGGCTTTACTCATCGTTCGACCTACACTCATTCTACTCCGACACGACGAGTCAGTACGTCACAGCTAGAACGCGTCAAGACGAGAGACGGTGACCTACTGAGCGAGATCCATTTTACGTCGCTGGATTTTGAGCATATTCGCTTCGATCGACTGTTTCATGATGAATCGAACGGTTTGCACGGGCATCGTTTGACCGAGACGGTAAATTCGATCAACGGCTTGGTTCTATGGAGGATGCAAGAGAAAGGTCAGTCAAATGGAAAGAAGAATGAGGAAAGGGAAGAATCGCACTTCGACAGCGGGATTCCAGAAAGGTTCCATGAGGTAGACTCGTCGTCCAGCGGTGAGATTGAGGCTATAGAAGAGTCGTGTCAGTAAACAATCGACAGATAGAACGAGCCAGATACTTACCCAACACCACCAGCTCGAAGAGAGACGAGCAAAACTTCGCATTTCGGGTCGATCTTGAAGGCTTCCATCGCATCGTTTCGTTGATCACGGTTCATCGATCCATCAAGTCGACGATGAGCGATGTGTTCCGCATCGAGAGCGTCGCTCAATCTGCGAGTCAAGAAGAACAATCAGTTTCAAGCTTCGACGAGTGAGATTACGCGAAAAGCTTACCGATCGAGCAAGGCAGTCCATTGCGAGAAGACAACCGACTTGACGATCTCGCCCGTGATAGGCTGTAGACCGATCGTCTGCATCGGCGGGTGTTCTTGACCTTCGAGAGGTTTGAGAGCGTCGGGATCGTAATTCGGCGATGAAGGGTTCGCTTGCGAGAACGGGAGGAGATCGAGTAGTAGAGCCCTAGTGGATCATCGAACGGATCAGCAGGGAACGACGTTAGAGCGAAAGAGAATCTGCTCACCTCGTTTTTGTGCTATGCTCGAACAATCTCGTCGCCTTCTTCTTTCCTTTCTGCTTCTTGTCCTCGGCGATCTGTTGATCAAGAGCCTGCTCCAGAGATCGTTGAAGTTCCTTCGCTCCAATCTCGACCGCATCGAGAGCCGGGACGAGTTCGGTTCGACAAGTCGTGCACGCCGCCGTATCGTCTCCCGTCACCTGCGGCCAAGCCGCACAGACTTTCGACTTGAAGCATTCGTGACAGAAGATGTGTTGACATTTCGTGACGACGGTCGAAGGGCTTTCGGAGGTGCAGGTGTTTGAAGGAGTCTCGTCTTCCGAATTGTTCGCAGTTGAAGGTCCGGCAGAGGCGACGGCGGAGGCGTTCTTGCGTGCCTTTTTACTCGGTCGTTTCGGTTTCACGTCCTCCTCCTGGTCGAGATCGTTCGCGCTCGACTGATTCTCGATACTCGAGAGAACGATTCCACATTCACCGCATTCTCCTCCTCCAACATCAGCCAACAAGGCGAGAAGTTGGACGGCTCGAGGTTTACTGATCCCGTGCTGTTGAATGTTCGAAGAGAGGTCACCGGCGGCGGCGGATCGATCCTCCGATTCTTGCAAGAGGGCAGGATGAACGCAAATTTGTCGAAGTTTGAGTAGTTCTTGCAAAATCGTGCAGTAGTTCTTTCCAACCGAGTCCGTCTTTTCGAGTTGAGCGAATTCGTGCTTGTAGCGAGTGTGCCGACTCGCGTAGAATGCGGATTCGGTCGGGTTGAATTCGAGTTCGATGAGTTTGTTGTCGATCGGAGGAAGGGAGAGGATCGGTTTGCCGTTGTCGTCTTTCGTGTCCTTCGTTCGACGCAAGGTGAGGTGACGCATAATGACCTTGAGTCGTTCCGTTCCGAGGTTCTCGTTGATCTGAGATTCTCCTCCGTCGCCAGCTTTGTCGGTTTTGATCAAAGTTCCGATGTGTTGGTTCCAAACTGCACGCTCCGTAAACGGCTCGAGACGAATGAACTTGATGAGTGAGAAGATATCGTTGAGGTTGTTCTGTAGCGGTGTACCGGAGAGACAGATTCGTCGAGAAGTCGAAAGATCGCATGCGGCTTTCGCTTGAATCGTCTTGTGTTCTTTGATGATGCTGAACGAAGCGCGATATAGCGATGTGAGTCGAGACATCGAGTAGGAAGGAGATGGGAAACTCACTGAGCTTCGTCGAGAACGACTCGATACCATTGCACCGCTTGAAGAGGACTGATTCCAGTCCCTTCGCATCGCTTCCTCTTCCTCTTCGGTTTCGGCTTCTCTTCCTCCTCTTGCGGCTTCTCGAGAAGTTCTCCGTTCGGACCGAATCCATAGATGACTTGGATTCCGTTCTCTTGTTCTTCTCGTTCCAGTCGAGCTCGCTGTTTCAACCTCGTTTCATCCTCCTCCTTCTTGTCGAGAACCTTGACTTGCTTCGAGTATTCGCTACCGAGAGTCGAGAACGTAGTGAGAACAACGTCGTGATCGGCCAGAGTGTGTGGATCACTCGTTCGAGTCGCTCCGTGGTAGACGTAAATCGAAAGAGCTTTCTTCTTTTCCTTCTTGTCGGCTTTTGACGGAGGTGGAGGAGGAGAGAACTCTCGCTTCATCGACTCTTCGCTACCTTCCCTCTTGAGTCCCAGCTTCTCTACCACTTTAAGGTCTTCTTCGGCGTCGGCATCGATTTCGTAGAGTTTCCCACCTTCGTCATCCTCGACGGCCCTCGTATGCTCCTCGAACTGACACTCCCAATTCTGAATTGTCGAGAGTGGACAGATGATCAAAGTCGCCCTCGATCGACACTCGATGAGCCTGTACCGGTCGTCGATCGCTTCCTCCTTTTTCTTCTCCCTCTTCTCCTGCGCTTTCTTTTGTTTCCCAGTCTGAGTCGGAGCCGTTGTTGTCGGTCTCGGAGCGCCGTAGAGGTTCCCTGTGAACTCGCTTGCAGGAAGTGATTGACCGTTCTTCGTAGTCGGGAGAGCGTCGAGTCGAGAATCGTGTTTGTCTTTCGAGGGTCGTGCTTGTGCCCAGTTGCGAGCGTCGGGGAGAGTCGTGCAGACAAGAGAGATGACGACGATCGTTTTTCCGAGTCCCATATCGTCTGCGAGAATAGCTCTGTTCGTGAAAGAAGAATCAGACAAGGTTCGAAACGAGAAAAGGGAAGAAGAGACTTACCCTCGAGCTTGGGGTGGAGGACGAGTTCCGCTGATCTGAAGATCAGTGACGACGCTCTGCCAAGCGACACACCTTCCGTAGGTATCGTTGACTCGTTGCCAAAGCGAAACCATCAAGGGTTTTCCTCCTGCTGGATCTTGAGCGGGGATTTCGATTTCTTTCTCGCGATCGAGCAGGAACGACAGGGCTTGCTTCTGATGAGGGTACAGCTTTGTCGACACAACCGGCGCTATGGGATGACGACCTCGGGGTGAGCACATTGGACCATGCGGAAGGGGAGGAGGGTGAATACGTACGAGGAGTGACTTGATCCAGATCGGTTCCGCTCGTCAAACTGTGAAAGACTTGCTCGACTTGTTGTCTCTGCACATCGACTTGTTTCCCGTTCTTGCACGCATCGAGCGCTCCCACCGCTCCGTCGGTTCCGGTCAATCCTTTTCTCAACTTCTCGAATCGACGAGCTGCGTCTGCCGAGTGTGCACCCGCTCGAGGCGTGTTGTGAGGGTTCGCGTATCGATAATTGCTGTGATGGGCGGGATTGTAGACGGGAGGATGACCGAGATATCGAGGAGGATCTGCTCGTTCGAGCGCGTCGGCGATCTGAGGAACGTGACGAGGTCGAGCGAAGAAGAGTAATCGCAATCTGAGATTGTAAGGCTACGTACGAACGGCGATTTAGCGCGCGTAGTGTCAAGATCGAGCCGAGAAAGAGAGAACTGACCTGAGTTTGACCCTCTCGAATCACCTCCGCTTCACAATGCAATATGCATTGATTCTCCTTGTCCTTCCTGAATCCAGTTCCACTCCATCCATCTCCCAACATAGGTCCCAGCAGAGTTCCGACATTCTGATCGACGAATCCAAACATTTCGATCTTTGCCGGCGTGAACAACCTCAACATCTCCCTCTGCCTTCCATGCAGGTCCATCAACTTCTCCCCTCTCCTGATGTGAACCGGTAGTGGGAGTTGATAAGCGATTCGATCCTTTTTGTACTCTGATTGAGCTTTTGCGAGATCGGCGAGTCCCCAAGGTTTTCCGTCGGGTGCTTTCTCGGGAACGGGTCGAGGGGGGAGGATCTCTTCGGCTTGATTCATGATGAGAGCGAAGGTTTCGATTTGACCGATACAGACTGGAGGAGGTTCCTGAACAATCACGTCGTCGTCCGAATTCGATTCGTTCGTGAGATCGACCATCTCTCGTGCTTTGCCTTTCGATGACGACGGTGTGGCGTAAGTAGTTGGGTTCGTTTTCTGAGGTTGTTGTGTAGGTGCAGTAGAGGAGGAAGAGGAAGGGGATGATCCGGAAGCGATTCTGTTCGCTTGTTCTTGGTAGTGATTTCTCGAGGTTCCGGGTTGATTCGAGGCGTCGAGGGATGTTGTAGAGTAAGGGATGTAGGCAGAGGGAGTTCTCGCGTTCAGACCGGAAGAAATGACGGGAACTCGACCAAAAGCTGCCACTCCTGACAAACTCGAAGTCGAGGGGGAAGCGGAAGAGGGGAGAGCCTGTCTGACGCCGTTCGCTTGAGGTTTCGACTGGCTCATCGGGGCGTATTTCGCGAATCCAGACGAGGTTGATGAGGAGGGTTGTTGAGAGGAGGAAGGGGTCAATCGACTTGTCGGCACTCCAACTAATCCATTCCCTATTCCGTTCGGACTCTGTCCGATTCTTCCGTTCCTCCCTCGAGACCCTCGAGTCGTTCCCGATTGATTCCCATTCGGGTGACCTCGACCATTTCCAATCGCCTCGCTTCCGCTCGATATTCCTCCCACTCTGCCCAGTGTTGCACCATTACTACCTCCTGGAGTCCCTGGCGGTGAATCTTCCGTAAGATCGAGAGTGTCTGGTTGAGGAGGCTGTGTGAAAGATCGGGATTGATGAACTGTTGTTGTCGTCGCAGATTGAGGAGCTGGTCGAGCTTCTAGTACCGGTGTATCATCTTCTTGAAAGCCGTTCGCAAATTCCATCGTCGGTGAAGACGGGTGGAGAAGGGAGAAGACGGCGAAGAGAGCAGCTCGGATTTATAATCGAAATCGTGAAATCGTAATCACAGATTTGGAAATTCTCCGTGAGAAAGCTCTCTCGTTGCTTACATGAGCATAATGTGCTCCGTCCGATGTCATGTGAGGTGAGCTCGGTCGAAAAACTCGTCGTAACTCTCGCTGAAATTGCGACAGACTGTCCTTTCCATACGCCATTCTACCCTTTGGCCAGAGTATAATCACAGAACATCATCGGAGGCCGACCATCGACTTCATACTCGCGAGGTAGCCTGCTAGGACATCGGGAGGAGTCTTGAAAATAAACACTGCACGACCGTGAGAGTCGGATGTCAGCGTCTTCCATTCGAGAGGAGACAGAGGCGAGAAGCACTGAGCCTGAACTTACATCCGATGAGAGCGATTGAATAACCAAACATCTGCGTGAAGGTTACGACGTTTCCGAAGAGGAATACTGCGCCCGTTACAAGCAGGATATCTTTCAATACGCCCGACAACGTCAAGACAAGTGAACTTGCGCAACCGATGCTGCGGTAGTTATCGAGTCAGCGAATGTCTCCTTGTGTCAAAGGGGGTCGAAGGCTCGGCGAAAAGGACATACAGGAAGACGACGGAGATGTTGAGCAGAAGTGCGATGTTGCAATTGAGGAAGAGGGTGAAAGGTCCGACCGTCGGTAGAATCTTCGAGAGCGGCTCGAATCCCTCGAACAAGGGAATGAGAATCGCATTGAACGCTGCACACACGGGTGCGTACTATAACCGACCACTCAAGTCAGTTTGAGCATGTACTCTGGATCGAGCAGCGGGAACTCACGTAGTAAAGCGAGCCGAGGGGATCCATCCTGAGACCTTGTAGAAGCTTTTGAATCGCTCTGTGGAACGAGCACGGAGGATCAGTAACTTTGTTCGCCTGGCAGACAGATCAAGGGTGACTCACACTAATCGAGTAGCCTCGAAAGCGATTCCGATGCATTGAGCTAAGAACCCTCCGAGAACGAAGTTCACTTCCCCGAAACTCGCAATCATGACTCCGGTCGCGATCGCGAACACCGTGACTGCAGTTCGTTTCGAGAACTGTTCGAGACCCATCAGAGCTGAAAGACCCATTACCGCAACTGAGGTGAACGCTTTGAGCCTACGAGAGCAGAATCGAAGGGTCAGTTCCGTGATCGAGCGTACGTGGACTCATGGCTGAAGGGAGGGATAAGGGACGAGTGTTGACGGTGGAGAATGCGACAGAGGATTGAAGAGGAGAGACTGGTCCGCGAGGAGCAGGCGGAAGAGAAAGCGCGGGAAGCACTCACATCTGGATGAAAGGAACTGAAAGAGTGGTGTAGGCAAGGTTGTTGAAGATGAGAGAGCCAGAGAACAACGCTCCGATAGGTACGATCTAATCCGAAGGTCATCGCGAATCGTCAGACCCCTCGAGTTGCGAAAAACCGAGAGAGAGAGATCAAGGCTCACATTAGAATACCATCTTTGCCAAGTGATCTCTACGTTATCTAGCCCATCGAGTAAGGGAGTAGTTTTCCGCATTATTCTCGTCGCGATCGCTGCGTAGACGAGATGGAATGTTGTGAGAGTGATTGGGTAAGGGAAGTTCAGGTCGCCCTCATCTTTGCCTCTGTCGACGTCATTCCCTCGTCAGCTTCTAGCTTAGTCTCAGCTTTATATCGAGGAGGGTCTTACAGAATCCACTGCGATGAAGGATGGGCGGATCAGCGAGAGTCGAAGCGCAATTTTCGGGAGAGGTCTGAAACTCACGGCGTTGAAGAGAATGACTGTTGAAGACAAAGCAATCCAGATGGCGATGATAGGAGCTGGGTGCATCCGCTTGACCTGTAGGGAGTTCCGATGAGTGAGCGGGGTCCCTTTCAGAGATCAGCTGTTTCGTCCTCCCTCCTTAGCTGACGCGTCCCAAACCCAGTCCAACTTCTACCTGTACCATCCAAGACCTCATGCGAGCAAGTCCGCTTCCATCCAGAGGTGTTGCGACGGAGAAAAGACGCGACTGCGATCAAGAAAAGATGAAGACGTGGTAACTCACCGCGGTCGTGCTATGCCCTCCCTGAGTAGCAGGTGTAGGTAGACTCTCTTGCTCCTCCAACTCCCTCAAGCCCTCCCTAAATTCCGTGTCATCTCGAGCTGATCCTGTTCTCGCTTCTTCTTCCGCGAGGAGACGATCCGCTTCTTCTTCTGCTGAGAGGTCTTGTAAAGCTATTTTGTCAGGCATTCGAAACGAGGTCGAAGGAGGGTGAAAAGGGCGAGGTGAAGTGATAAGAGAAAGCGAAGGAGAGACTTCGCAGTGAGGAAGTTTCGTTGGGCTGCGTCGGGCTGCCTGCGAACTTCCTTCCTCTCCCGGAGCCGACCAGTTACCTATTCGCGTTGTCGACGAGTCTCTCGCAACAAACGCAGTATAGCGGTGAGAAGAAGAATGAAACAACGAACTAATTCCCGAAACAAAACAACTCTATGATATCTGAATGCTACAAGTTTCCTCAACGATCCTGCTCTCTAAGCTCTCAATTCCGGTACTTCGACTGTTCTCGAAACGACACCATCTTCCCCTTTGTCGAACTCGTCCACGCTCGATTTCTCCTCGTCGGTCGCAGAAGGTTCGAAAGGTTTCGCAGGCGAGTCGGGCTCGTAGCCTCCCTTGGGCTCACTCCATCGAGTTTGGTAGTCGAGTTGAGGGAAGAATCGGCACATTAGGTAGTAAGATCCACCGGCTGCGGGAAGGAAGAGAAAACGAATGAGCTTGGATTTACCGGTGAGAATGTTCAGCGATGATCGAACTTACCGGCAAAGGTTGTCGTGAAGATTGAAAAGTAGTAAGAGCGTGCAAGGTCGACGTTATCCACTTCGACGACGCCAAGGTTTTGTAGGAACTGTGAGCAGAGAAGAGAGAGTGGTCAGTTTCTCGTTCTGTCGAATTGGTCTGTCGAAAAGTTCGGTAACTCACTCCCGCAAAGTTGACGGCTACACCGACAAAGTAAGCTACAATTGCTCGAAGATTGACCCCGTAGGTGTAGTCTAAACGGAGGAGAAGAGCGTCAGAACGAGCTCAATATTGCGAGAGAGCTAGCGAGAAGTCGCCTACAGTAGGTTCCTCGCTTGTCGGCAGTATAGAGACCTTCAATGTCCCTGTGAAGAAGGAGTAACCGGTCAATTCGAGTCGGAGTACTCGACTGCTCGAGCGAGAAAAGACGTACAAGAGACCCTTTGCGACTAGATAGTAATGCGCCATCATGACCGCCATGATCGAGAAGAGGAAGATTTGGTAGGAGGCGAGAACCGAGATGAAGATGGAAGCCGATCCCAGCAAGTATTGAGGCATGATGACCACCGTTCCGATGAGACAGACGACGTAGGCACGTTTGACGGAGAGGAATCGAGGGACCAACCCGGCGAGGTCGTTGGCAGCGCAGTAGCAGTTCTCAATCACGCAGGAGTAGAGGAGGGAGAAGACGAATCCTCCGGCGATGAAGAAGACTCCGACTCGTCGTCCAGGGTTGAAATCGTCCTCGAGAAGCATTTGCATGTACTGCACAGGATTCCCTTTGAACGAACGCGAGTTCAGCATCGATGCCTCGACGAACAGGGATGGAGACTGAACTCACAAATGACCTCTCCGTAGACTCCCGCACTCGTGGAAGCGATGAGCATCCCTACACACTGAACGATGAAGTTTGCGAGGGGAAACCCGACGATCTGACCGATGACGACGTCGTTTGGCTTTGTAGCGTTTCTTTGCCAATCCGCGGCGTTCGAGGCGAAAGTCGAGCAACTTGCGGCCGAGGTGAGGATGAAACGAACGATCAACCAGGCCTTTTCCGATCCGTGAATCCGTGATGGTGTTGAAACGACGGGTCCGACTCCTCCTGCTGAACGAACTCCGAGTACGATCATACCGATTGCCGAGAGGGTAAAGATGACGAGCTTCGCGTAGACTGTGACCGCAAGAGTCAGGTCTTGGACAGCCTAGTGAAAGAAATTCGAATAAACTCACCAAGGATCGACCATCGTCTGGCATCGAGAAGGAGCATGAAGCCGGTCAAGGCGAGGAAGACGAAGAAGAAGATGTATTCGGCGGATGAGAGTGCTGAACCGCTCGACATGGTGTTCTTTAGATTTTTGAGCGAGGGGAAGACGGCGTAAAACATCGTGTAAAGGCATTGAGCACCACTGACGGAGTTGACGCCGTTCCACACTATACCCATCGCAGCTCGATTGAGAGTCGGCCAGGCCGCTCCTAGGATTCCAAAAGACGCTCTTGATTGAACCGGGAACGAAATGTGCCAAAACGCTCCGCCCCGACCGTTGAACAACATGAACCACGACACTAGGAAGAAGCCGGCAGTACTCGCTGCGACCCCCTCATAGAACGTAAGTCCAAACGAGAGGAACGAGGAGCCGGAGATCATGTTGGAGACGTTCGGGACCGCTGAAAGCCAGAATCTAGAAAACGAAAATTTCGTCGAAACAGGGGTCAGTCAATGCGTGAGCGACAACGAAAAGGGAGTCACCTCTCACGTACAGGTTGAAAAACAAGAACCCCCAAGTTCTCCGCTCTCTCGGGAACGGTCGAAGATCTTCGTTGTCGAGCCATCGCGATCCTCCATGGTTCGGTACTTCAAGTCGAGATAGGAGACCCATATCGACGTCGAAAGAGTTGATACAGGAGTTGTACAGGAGACAGGAGGATGGGGAGGAGGAGGAGATTGAGATCTTGAGAGAGGAAATCGTGAGGCCATCTCGCGCTAGTAGCTTCGGAGAACAAGACCGTGTGCCAAGTGAACGTTAAGTTGATAAGCTCCGCACTGACGAAGTCGAAGGGCGCAAAAGCAAGGAAACTGAGAGGCGATAGGCGCCTAAAAATGTGGAAAGTTTCGAAACGGAGGTCTTGGCTTTCCCGACTCCGCGTGTAAAAGAGTTCCCACGACGTTTCGACTTCTATCCGCCCGCTCTAACCCGTTCCGTCTCGCCGCACCTCTTCCTCTGCCCCAGACGATGAACACCTCCCTATCGACAATCCCTCTGCTGATACGAGCTCCTGACCTCGACTCAACCGCTCTCCACTACGCTTTGAATACCTGAAGAGATGCCCGGACTCGTCAACAAACCCACTCGCACCGCTACCATCAATTTCGTTGAACCCAAGTCGAAGATTCCCGAGAAAGATCAAGAAAGGTACCTCGCTCGATACGACGTAAACGACTTGCCTCCGAAAGATACCGTCAATGTGCCGCTTCACGATTTGAGGGACGAGTTCGAGCGTTTGGGATCAGCAGAATTCCAGCTTGATGAAAGAGGGTGAGGTTTCGAAGGGTCCCTTGTTCTCTCCTACTTGACCGTATCATTGACATCCCAAATCGACAGATATGCGGCAATCAAGCACACTTCCGCGTTCGCTTCGATCGAGGGTCTGAAAGCCGTCGAGACCACAAACGCATATCTGAAAGAATGCTGCGAGTACGTTCCTTCCGCTTCCTTCTTGCGAACACGAGCTGACGCTTCGGTCCACAGACTCTACAAAGATCTTCTCGGCGCGGACGAAGTCGTCGCATGGAATTCGGTGATCCGTTCCAACGACGAAACCGCCATTCCGGACGTGAAGGAAACTCGCCAGAAAGCAGTTCAACAGGATGTACCTCCTGCCGAGACCGTCAAGGCGATTTCGAGCAGTGCTCACGTAGATCAGGACGAGGTGAGATTCATCTCTGAGACTCTTGCTTACGATTCTTCCGCTGACGAGTAAGACTCAGGAATATGCTCGAGTCGTCGCAAAGCGAGCAGCTGGAGAAGATGTTTTCGAGAAGTATCGCCGAATTCAGATCGTCAACCTTTGGCGTCCTCTTCAGGGTACGTCTCAGGTCCCTTCCTCATCGTCGAATTTGCGAAGACTGACTCATCCTTCGCTTTCTCGACCAGGTCCTGTCACAAACGCTCCTCTTGCTGTCTGCTCATACCGATCGATGAACTTCGAAAAGGACTTGATGCGTTGCGCGGGAGCTTACGGGACTCACTGGAGTATTTCTCACTCTCGTCAGTTTCCTCGCCTGCCCTTTTCATCCCCATCTAGCTGATTCGTCTCCTTCACTCCG
This sequence comes from Sporobolomyces salmoneus, assembly GCF_050403485.1. Classification (NCBI taxonomy): domain Eukaryota; kingdom Fungi; phylum Basidiomycota; class Microbotryomycetes; order Sporidiobolales; family Sporidiobolaceae; genus Sporobolomyces; species Sporobolomyces salmoneus. The sequence continues at coordinate 267,547 of NW_027481150.1, read as the reverse complement.
ACAGCTCAACAACAATGGTCCTACATCTCTCACCAAATGCCCGACGAGGCCCTCCTTTTACGATGCTACGATTCCGAAATGGGTTCTCGAGGTCAAGCTTTGTTCTCTGCTCACACTGCGGTCGACGTGATCGATGAGCCTCTTCCGGCTGGGATCGAAGAAGGAACACCCTTGGTACCTCGAACGAGCGTTGAAGTGAGGTTGATCGTGCTCCACAAGTAGGGAGCGACTTGGATGCAATAGACTATCGGAAACAACAAAAGAGAGAGAGAGAGAATAAATGATATCGTGCTACAGAGAGAGTGGCGGTAGTCTAACCAAGAGAGAAATGTCCCACGTCGTTCCACAACCTAGTCTCCTCGTCCTCAAATGCCGACTTCGCCAAACTCTCTTTCCTCCCCGTGATGATTTGCGTCGTGAATTGCGACAACTTCGCACATCCTTTCTGCTTGTCGTCCGAGATCGGCAAACCGGCGTAGAAGAGTTCAGCGTTCGAAAGGATGATTTTGTCGACGAGACCCGAGATCGCTGGATCGAGATCTTGTACTCCTCCTCCTGCTCCTCCGACCATCGCTTCGACTTCGGGTGACAAAGGTACGAGTCGAGATTCCTCGATGAATGTCGTGAGGTGGAACGAGTCGTCTTCGGTTTCACCTTCGAGAAGAGATAGGAACTCCCTCATAGCCGTATGATGAGCCGGCGTAAGAAGTTTCGACATCGTCCCCGAATTCGCGACGACAGCTGCCGATCGAGGAAGTCGTTTCCCGTTGTTCTTGCGGATGAAATCGAGGGGATAATCCGTCGCGAGGTAGAGAGTATTGATCGCGGGGTTCTCTTTTCGGATCTTTCGAAGACGTTCGACGAGGGCGACTCCACAGGAAGCGATACGTTCGACATCGAGAGTTTCGGTCCTCCAGTGAACTCCGACGAAGGGGGAGATTTGGTCCGCGATTGAATGGCCGAGGTTGATCCAGTGCGAAGAGTAGGGGAAGTAAGAGTAGGGTTGAGGGGGAGTGAAATGATGTGGAGAGAGAGAAGCGATCGATTGAGGGGTCAGGAAGGGGTATCGGAGGTTGTACTGCATGACGAGAACGGAAGCTTCTTCTTCGACGAGAGCTTTGACGACTTCTTTTCCGTATTCGACTCGAATCTCCGGTGTTTTCGCGACCGTCAATGGGAGGAAGAACGCTCTGTGATCGTGTTGGGTCCAGTCGAGTCTCCATCGATCGAGGCAGAAATGTTTTGGAGTTGCATCGAGAGATTCGAGTGATGCTTCGCCGCCTCGAACGAGGGAGATCATCTGAGATGTAGGAGTTTCGTCTCGGTGTTCGATCCAGGAGGAAAAGTCGGAACTCGTGATGTAGGGGATTCCGAATCGATCGAAAGTGTCGGCTTCGTAGTAGAGAGAGAAGTCGTTTTGAAGGTAGCAGCTACCGAATCGAGATCGTCGGACTCCAGGTAGGACGAGAGTGCGATTCGTGGCGAGAGCGAGTAGACCGAGTTGATACAGATGAGCTTGAGCTTTCGATTCCTGTTTTTCGAGCGAAAGTTTTCCGTTACCTCAAAGTTCAGTCACGTCATCAAGCAGGGCAAGTGTGGACGCACCTGTTCACCCATCCAAGCCACGAAGATGAACCGCCGAGAAGGGTCGAAATCGATATCGTGGGAAGTCGAGAGAGGTAGAGGAGGAGGAGATTCAGGAGATTGAGTCGAATCCATTCGAGACGGTTTCGAAATCTTGATCCATCGATGTGGTTTCTGTCCTTCCATTCCTTCGGGATGCACTCGTCCAAGAGGTCGATCCTCGTCCACAGGAGCTCTCCCTATTGACCCATCTTGCGAATTCTGAGCCGTTCGTAAACCCGTTAATTCCTCTATTCTCCTCCCCTGTCTCATAACCGTTTCACCATTCCAATTCCTCTCGACCATAACGAGTATCACGACTGCCACGAGGACGAAAGCGACCAATTTCCGTCTCCCAGTCTTCCCGTCCTTCCCTCGTTTCGAACCGTTTCCTCCTCCTCCCAAGAAATCGGTTGCACTCGCAACAGATTCCGCCAATCTACTCCTCGGATGTTTCGGTGAATCGTGCATGAGGCGATAAGTCGGACTTGACCGATTCGAAGGAGGGGAAATCAGGTGAATCTTGCTCGCTGTTCTCTGATGTAGATGAGAGGAAGAGGAAGGTGCTGCATGCGTCCGCCGCGGTGGGGTCGTAGCTGCGCAACTTGACAAACATTAGGTCTCGAGCTGCGTTCGTGAGCAGAGAGAAACGTACGTTGACCATTCATCTTGACCGTTTCCCGACGCGACTGTGCGCGTATGCTCCCACTGAGATCGATCTGACTGAGTTCCGAACGAACCTGGCGAGGTGAAAGAGGTGGAGAGAGTGAGGAAGGAGAACACCGCACGCGAAAGGTTTCAAATTGTAATTTTAGATCGCGTCGTCGAGGTGCATTCACTCACTGTCTCCTATCAAAGCAGTCTCATTCATAGCGTATATGTACCCCAGGAGATTGCAGGGATACTGTAGAAATACAGCGAGCGAGGGCTACTGTAGTAGAATGCTCGAAAGAAAATAAATTTTAGGAGAAAATGCGACAAGAGAGAACGAGGACGGCGGAAGACAGTATGTATAGAGAGTGATTGAGTGAGAGGACTGATAGGAAAGGGTATCAGGGTTCAGCGACAGTAGCGTAAGGGAGAGGAGACGATTCGAGACGAGTTCGAGAACAATGCTTTCAACCCTCGTTGACGACGTCGATGATAGCTTGACGAATAATCGCGCAACCCTTGTCCATATCCTCCTTCGAGATGTTGAGAGGAGGGATGAATCTGTTCCACCACGCCCATCGGAGAGTTAGCTTTACGAAGAAGCGAAAATTCTACGAGGACTCGCGACGAACCGAATAGTTTCAAAGACCGAAGTCGTAAGGGTAAGCATTCCCTTCTCGAGACACTTGTTCTGTACCCTCGAAGCCATCTTCTCTGGAACCTTCTTTCCAGTCTTCCCATTACTAGGAGTGTAAGGATCCGAAGGACTCTTGAATTCGATCCCAACCATTAATCCGAGCCCACGAACCTCGGCGATCGAATCACCGTACGTAGGGTCGTTTTGGAGGTCGCGGAGGGTTTGGAAGATCTCGTAGGAGCGAGAGGCGACGTTGTCGAGGATCTTTTCGTCTCGGAATGCTTCTTGAACGGCGATACCAGCTGCGCAAGAGACGGCGTTTCCGGCGTAGGTTCCTCCCATACTGTGTAGCGAACGGTCAAAGAGGGAGATGTCGGCGAAAAGGGGGAAGAGAGTTGATCGTCAGCGAAACTCGAAAGAAGACAGCAAAGTCGAAATTCCTTACGATCCAGGCTTTTGCTTGTCCATCAACTCTTTGCGAGAGACGATACCTGAAAGGGGGAATCCGTTCGCGATACCCTTTGCCATGATGAGAATATCGGGCGTGACAGAGGGATAGTGCTCAATCGCACTGACGCGCGGGAGAAGCCCGAGTCAGTTCTTTGCCCCGTGGCGTGATACACGTAGAAGCGAAGGGAGAGAGACTCACAAGTTCTTTCCAGTTCGACCGAACCCAGTTTGAACCTCATCGATAATGAGCAAAATTCCATTCTTATCGCAAATCTTCCTCAACCCTTCGAGGTATCCTTTCGGGGCAGGAATGTAACCTCCTTCACCGAGAACAGGTTCGAGGATGAGAGCGGCCGTGTCGCGGGGAGCGGTTTCTTGTTTGAGGAGGAGGTCGAGTCGGTAAAGAGCTTGTTCGACGAGTTCGTCGTTCGAGGTCGTGTGGGGGAGTCCGAGTTGATGCCAGTATGGGTAAGGAGTTGTGAAGACACCGGGCTATCGACGGAGAATCGTCAGTCGATGAACTGAGAAAAGCAAAATTGCGACGAAAAGAAAACTCACCATGAGCGGAGCGAAACCTTCTCCATAAACAGTCTTCGATTTTGTCATTGCCATCGTACCGAACGTACGACCGTGGTAAGAACCTTGAACGACGATAATGTTTTGCTTTTGAGTCGCATGTCGAGCGAGTTTGACCGCAGCTTCGACTGCTTCGGCTCCAGAATTCCTGCAGGCGAACCGTCGAGGCATCCGTCAGTGCCCAATGTCTAGACGGATGAGAACAGCGATCCGACTCACCAGAAAAAGAAAGTATTGAGAGATTTGTGAGGCATAATCGGGAGGAGTTTCTCGATCAATTGAAGTTGAGGCTTGTTGAAGGCGATGTTGACCTACACTCGTCGTCGACGGAAGTCAGCACAGCGATTCAGTGCGTATAAGAGAAACGACGAACGAGCTCACCTGTCCGTGAACGAGAGTTCCAACTTGGTCCTGAGCTGCTTTCGTGACCTTGGGATGGCAATGACCGATGTTCGTGACTCCAACTTATACCACGACAGCATTACGAATCAGCAAAGGAGGAAAGGGGCGAAGAGGAAGAGAGAGCGAGAAAGTTCACTCACTACCGCAAGTGAAATCGAGCAGGTTCTTGCCACATTCCGTCTGTACGTACGAACCTTTGCCTGAAGTCATGACCATCTCGGTGTAACGTCCAACTCTGAACGGGCAGTGACGAGGGTCAGTGAAGATCTGCGCGCGGCTAGAGAGCGAGTCGGCTGGGGGAAGGGTGAATGGACTCACCCCTTGGCGATATGCTTAGCTCCGAATGCTGCTAGAGACGTCATGACGCGAGGGGGGAGAGGAGGAGGGAGAAAGAGAGAGAGAAAGAGAGAGAGAAGAGAGAAGAGAGCGAGCCGGCACCGAAAAATAGCAGCCGCAGCTCTTACCGGCGGCTAAATTTTTCTCTGCACGTGAGTGCCCGAGCCGAAGCTTCGAAGCAACTCTTCGTCAAGGAGAAAGAGAGGAAGGAAGAAAAGAGGACGAGGTTACAACATTTGAGACGAGACGAGATAGATATGCAACTCCTTGTTAAGAATGCGTAAAACGGGGAGGGTATCGAGGCATCGAAGAACGATGCAAGTAAAAAAGAGAAAAAGAGGAGAAAGAGACGGCGAAAAACGAAAAAAGATAGTGAAGGGGAAACGACGACGGAGGTGGGTATCTAGGCGTAGAATCTACACAGCGAAGAATAGTCAGACCTGATCACAGAGACAAAGTGGAGAGAGAAGCGAGGACTCACTTGCGATTGATGAGGTGAACGAGTAAATTGAGATTGCATTTCGCGACGCTTCCAATCGCGATCGTCTGTTTCCCTTCGAACTGACTCTCGAGTAGATCCTCCAACTTGAGTTCGACTCCAGCGACCGGTTTGTCCAAGTGACTAACTTGAAGTTCAAACATCCCGATCTCGTTCGAAGAGAGCGTCAAACTGATCTTGTCGAATTGTTTCGGACTGAATTGATCGATCGAGAGGAGGATTCCGCGGTCGTAGAGCGTTTGCGCAGAGTATTTGTACGATCCGAAGGCGTAACTCTTGCCCTCCTTTTCGAGTTGACGTTGATGAGAACCTTGCATCGACCAAGGGAGAACGATTCGTTTTTTACTACGAACGACTGCGAGTCAGCGGACGACCCTCGAAGGGCAAGAGAAGACGAAGCGACTCACCCCTTCTTCTGGATACCCGCCATGGATTGATCGATGTAGACGTGGTAAGATTTGATCTGATCTTCAAGGTATCGTTGTTTGCCGTGAAGGGAAGCGAGAGAAGCATGCATCGACTGCAGTTCAGCTTGACGTTGTACTCGTCGATGATCTATGCGAGAGAAGAGGTCAAGAAGCCGCTCTACGGACTCAATGGAGCAGAAAACTTACGCTTGTTGCGAATGTCGAGAGCGATCGCATTGAGAATAGCTTGATACTTGTCAGCTTTCGACACGAGTCCGATTTGTCGCAGTTGCACAATGTCGTGAAGCGTTTGAACCTTGAGTTGGTGGAACGAGAGTCTGTGAGTTGGATCGGGAATGTACAGTCAGTCTTTCGCCTGTTGCTCGATACCGACTGTTACGCAGCCGACTCACGATCTAATATCATCAGGTTGAGGAATCACCGTCTTGCGCTGAGCGGCAGCTTGTCTCTGTTCCTCCATCTCTTCCTCCTCGACGATTCGGATCCAAGTGTCCTCATCTTCCGGAGTGACTTGTTGAGCGAGTACTCCTTCGAGATCGTTCCCGTGATGAACCTTGAGAATCGCCAGTACTCGACGTTTCGCGAGGTTGAACAATTGTCGATTTCCAGCTTCGGGATCTGAGTGAAAGAATCTGGATCAGCGAAACAACAGCCGGAGAGAGGAGCGAAGAAAGACGCACCTTCTTGAGGCAAGAGTCGCGTGTTTAGAGTGAGAGTAATAGCTTCTGCTCGTGCACGAGAGAGTTCTGCACTGTTTCCATCTCCCGGCGCTCCCCCTAATTCTAGAATCGTCTCTCGCAAAGGATCGTTTTCTTCCGGAGCCTGAGACAGAAAGAGTCGTCAGGCTCAGGTCTACACCGAGATATGAGAGAGTAACGTACGATAACATCGAGATTGTCGGAGATGATCGAGTGGGTCGAATAGATGTCGTTCGGCGAGATGTAAATGACTGGTCTCCTCTCGGCGGCAGCGTTGACATAGTCGTCCGCTCTGAAGTGATCCTCGGCATCTTTGACGTTGATGACTGTCAAGTCGAATGATGTGATCAGCACAAGTCGAAGACAAGAAGAGGAAACGAGAGAGCTCACCATCCTTGATCCAATTCGCGAAAGCTGCAGAGCTCTTCGAGACGAATTCGTTCATTCCCTTGAGCGGTTGATCGTCCTCGAACAATCGACCGACCGAGATCTGGTTCAAGAGCTTGCAAACTTCGGCGAGGTTGTGTCGTTGAACAGCGGGAACGACCTCTTCGACGATTCCAAACACATCGGGGGTTCTATCTCGTTACGAGCTGCGATCAGTGTACCGTAGATAGATCGATGAGAGTGCGTGCTTACACGATCGCGGGTTGAATGAAGCGGTAATAAACGATGTGACCAGCAACTCGAATGACGGTCGTCTCCGCTTCTTGAGGGAAACGTGCTTTGACAGAACGATAGACCTCTCGAGCGATGTAGCGGATTCCGAACGGCATTCGTTGGGTCGAGGAGAAGAGAGCGTTCAAGAAGCTTTCGGTGACTTGACGAAGCGCCATCAAATCTGGAAGAGACGAAGTTATGATTAGCTGGGAGCACTCGCAAACGAGCAGAGTCGACTCACGCTTGATGAACTCTGCTTGAGTAGCCTTGTCAACGATCGCTTCTTTGTAGTCGACATCTTTAGGTCGTCGTGAGGGCACTCCGGTTGCCATTTCTTCCTTTGAGATTTCGCTTCGGTAGATCTGCGACGAACGACGAGATGAGCTGACGAACAACAGCTGGAGAAGAGGTGAATACGCACCGTGAGAGGATCTGTGCTGAGATCTAGCTTGGGTCTCGAAATGATCGATTTGACGTTTGCACCGAGAGTTTCAGAGAGATAGGTCTTCTGGTTTACTCCTTGACCGTAGTGAGCGAGCAGGCGGAGGAAGGTGAAGCTGCCTTGTACGAAAGCGTATACCGTCGGCAGATAAGCGAGTTCTTCTTGAATTGAGCGCTGTTCGAAAAGGCAAGTCAGCCTCTGCTCCGAAACAAACGTACAGATCTATTGCTTACTTGGAAGAGTTTCAGCAAGAGGTATTCCTCTCGATGGGCTTGAGCGTATGCGAAGACGACGAGCGTCGTCGATTCGATCGATTTCTGAGTCTTCTCCGAGATGTTGAGTCGACCGACGTTCGCGAATAGTCGAGCGAGGTAAGCTGGCTTTGTTTGAAGGTGCCAGAAGAGCTGTTGATAGAGTTGTAGCTTGCGTTGTGATTGACGATCGAGGTCGGAAGGAGCGAAAGGGTCTCCAGCAGCCGTCAAGAGAGAGTTTCGTTTCAAAGGAGCGAGTCCTCCAGATCCAGCACGTTGAGCGCGAGCTACTTCGTGAGTAATCTTGTTCTTGACGAGGAGGGCGATCTTCGTATCGAGATCCTTGACGTCGTCTTCGAGAGTTGTTGTTCGATGAATCGCTTCGACCAATTCCTTGCGAAGTGATTCAACTTGAAGTTCTCCCCGGTAATCGAATTCGGAATCGTCGAGGAGTCGCATAAAGTTCTTGATCGTGCTGACGGGAACGTTCGTACCCATTCTGAGTTGTCGATACTGAGAGCCTTGACGACGAGAACGAATCGCGGCTTGAAGTCGAACGACCTGAGAAAGGTTCTCGTGGAAGTGACGATGCATCTCGAAGTATCGTCGACGAGCAACGGCTCCTCGGATGAACGACTGGAGTTCAACAACAACGTCCTCGTTTCGGTAAAGGTTTTCCCTCCAGGCAAGGAAGTTCATTCGACCAACGTAACCTCGAGTTTGAGCCTGGATTCCGACGACGTCCGGCTGAACGAAATCGAGAGCTTGTCGCTGAGTATCGATCCTTCTGCGGACGAGGGCGGCTCGAGCGAGAGATTGAAGTCCTCCAACCGAGCGAACGACTTCTGTTCGACGCAAGTGTTGAGCGCGAGCAGCGTAAGATTGGCTCGCGAGTTTCCCTCGAATCGTAGCTTGAACTCCGACGATGAACGATGAACAAGATTTGAATCGATCGAGTCGTTCCGAGAATCGTTTTCGAGCGAGGAAACCTCGACAAGTCGCTTGGAATCCGGCGACGTCGGGGAGAGCTTCTTGAAGTTGAACCGTTTGACCGTAGAGTCGTTTTCGGGCGAGGTGAGCACGGGCGGAAGCTTGGAAGCCGACGACCGCAGGTTCGTGATGAGCGACCGAGTCGACTTTGTGGAAGAATTGACGACGACCGAGAGCACCGCGAGCGATCGCTTGGAATCCTGCGAGAGTTCGAGCTGCTTCGCGGACAGAAGCTTGATATTGTCGTTCCTCCTCCTCGGCGGCCAATCTCGCTTCTTCCTCCTCCCGTAACCTCTGAGCTTCTTCTTCGGCCAACCTTCTCCGGGTCTCCTGCTCAATACGTCTTCGTTCCGCTTCTTCTTCAGCTCGCCGTCTCCTTTCTTCCTCTTCTCGTCTCAGTCGTTCGTCTTCGATTCTCCTACGCTCCTCTGCCTCCGCTACTCGTCTTCTCTCAGCTTCCTCTTCCTGTCGACGTCTCTCCTCCTCCATAATGATACGTTGACGTTCCTCCTCCTCCGCCTGTAGCCGTTGTCGTTCGAGCTTGCGATGGTGGTGAAGCATCTTCGCGAATCGTTTCCTCGACAAGGCACCTCTCGACACTGCTTGAAGACCGATAACCCCTTCGGTAGCTGCAGCGAGTTCTCGTTGTTGACCTGCAATCTCCGGGATCTTTCAGTACATTTCAGGAAGACTGAAAACGAAAGCTGAGCTTACGCTGTTCGGGAGTTTCGGGAGGAGTTTCGTGTCGATCCATCGCTTTATTCAATCCAGCAAAGTTGGGCATTCGAACTCCTGACTTGTCGAGTCCTTGTTGAGTAGCTCCGAGTTCGTCCTCTGAGAGATGCCAAAAAGCGAAGTCAGCGAGATTGCGCAGAGTGGAAGGAAAAGAAAATGGACTGACCAGTGAACTCGATACGTCCGACCAAGTCGTTCATACCGGCGGTGAGACCTTGTTTGTAGAGGAAGAGAGAGAGGGCGTGAATGCAATAGACGACTTTTGGCAAGTTTTTACCATCGTAGAGGTCGACTGTTTCGAATCGGAAGATCTGTGCATACGATGACCTGTCTCAGTCGTGCGATTACTCTTACTGAGAGAGGCAAGTACGTACATCGGGTAGCTCAACTTCGTCGAGGAATTGGAAGAAGATTGCGATGTTTTGAGTTTGACGGAAATGTCGAACCGGATCCTATCGAACAAAGAGCATCTACGTGAGCAACGACACGGGGAGTTGGCGCTCGAGATAGTACGCACGGTGTAGATTGGACCTTGACATCTCTCACTTCCCAAACTTCTGGCCAAATGAGCCAACGCATACCCGTTCCTCAAACTCTGTTCGAATTCTCCGATCTCCTCTCCCCACAACGGAGGTGCATCTTCTCTTCTCGTCGTGATATTGTTCTCGAGCCAATCTCGAGCTTCTGCTAATCGACAGAGGTATTCGTACGCAACCATGTTGTGTCGTTGTCGGTCGAGAGCTTTCACCGCTTGAGAAGGGAGAAGAGTCGTAGCTGATCGAGTAGGAGGAGGTGGAGTAGCGTGACCGTTTGCGACACGAGAGAGACCGTGCGAGGATTGAAAGACGGCAGAGGGAGCGAAAGGTGAAGCAGATTCAGCGGGACGTGAGAGTCGGACTCGACCGGGAAGACCTGCAAACATCGAACATCAGCAACTGCCGCCCGTCGAAGCAAGATCTCGTCGCTCACCCGGTACATCCTCTGAACCAACTTCTGCTCCTCCTCCTCCTCCAGGAACTGGTAAACCGTTCAACCCCAGCTGAGGCAGAGTCATCGCTCTTCGATGCCCTCTACCATCCGGTCGCCGCATTGATCCCATTCCGCGATCGAGCACGGGATAACCATCTGCGTTCCCGATCACAGGGCTCGTTGGTCGATCTTTCGAGGAGAAGATCGCTGAAGAAAGGATCCTTGCTGATTGAGGTCCGATCGACATAGATAGAGGACGAGAAGGAAGTTGAGTTGCTCCTGATCCGCTTGAAGTTGTTTCGAAGGAGGAAGTAGAGGGAATCGTCGGTAGAGGGGAACGAGAGAATCGAGTAGGAGATCCAGTTCGAGTTGGCGAAGAAGGAACGGGAGGTAGAGCTGGAGACGTCGTTCGGAATGGCGAGTCTTTGTTTGGCGATGGAGATCGTCTTCCCTTCACGTTGTTAAACGAAGTCGTTTGAATGACTGGACTTGATCGACCATTTTCGAGATTCGAGAAAGCGGCTCTCGCTGCATCAAAGCTCGCTGACCCTGCCCCAGTCTTGTGCCCTCTACTCCAAGGGCCACCAGATCGACCGATCTGAGGCGAATTCGAGCCATTACTCGACGAAGTTGAGGATTTTGCCATTCGAGGGAATGCGGTTTTCGGCGAGGATCCAAACTCGTTCACTGGTTCGAGGGGTTCTCGGCCGTTCGTCGAAGCGAAGGAAGAGATGGAGCCGAGAGCTGGAGTAATCGGGGGAAGGGAACTGGCGGAAGACGCGCCAGAATCGGAAGAGAGTGAGGGCGAGCGGTCGAGAAAAGGCGAACCGTTCATTGTCGACATATCGTTGCTATTGATAGAACCGAGTGGATGTCAGTTTCTGCGTTTCCATTGTTCGTTTGAAAGTTTTTCGGGTGCAAGTAGACCTGCGAACCTGCAGTTCGCTCACTCCCTCGACACCTTGCTTCGTCTCTTTACTACCCTCTGCTTCTGGAACCCATTTCTGGCACTTAACCTAACAGCACGAGACCGCGTTCTCATCTCTTCCTCGTTTCAACCCCGCGCTGAGAACCGTTGTCAACAGTCGAGAAGAACTGACCTTTGTCCGTTGTACTTCCCTAAGCTAGGAATCTTTTCCACTTGACAATCCTTTCCGTAGCTATTCTAGCTTCTTGTGTAGTAGTCCACCTCGAGAGTGCCGCGGTAGACGAGGTTGCAGAGGAAGATGTTGAATTTGAGGAGGTCTGAGAAACTTGAGAGGTCCTTGCGCGAGATCGAGATGGATGGTCGTTGGCGAGGATCGGATGAGTCTGTAAGTAAATCGAGAGGGTTTGTATCTCTTCTAGAGGGTAGGTGGAATCGGGAGAGAGTTGGGTAGACGTCTTTGTTGATTGATGAGGAGGGCGGTGAATCGAGAGGGTTGAGCCGCGCTCTGAAGGCGTAAAGGAGTTCTCAAGCACTCCTAGAGGGGCTTGCACGCAGCGACGACTGTTCGTGTGACGAAGGCGGGGAGAGACGATCGAGGAGAAGTTCGAGTTTGAGGAAGTTCCTCTCCGACATCACCATCTCCGGTACTCAGAGCCTTGTATCGATCGCCATTCTACTCCAGCAAGCTCGATCTACAGCGCGCTACGACGCTCCCCGTACCCAATCCCTCTCTCGCCTCCATATGGTTCAACAAACAATCCCCGAACTCTCTTCCATCTCTTCCCGACCCGACTTGAACAGCGATAATGGGGCGGATATCGCTGATCAACATCGATTGAGACGCGACCACTCCGAAAGAAGCATTTCCTCTTCCGCAATCTAACGATTTTACCTCATTCGATCTTTGCCGCCCTCTCCTCTCACGAACTATAGCAGATTGTTGGGTGGGAAAAGGTCAAGGGTATACCGATACAGTGATTGGATACTGGGATTCGAAGAACGAGGTCTCAAGGGTAAAAATGAGGAGTACGAAGACGGCGAAACGTTTTCGCATCTTGTTCGCACACCTCCGAATACGATTCCACGATGTCCTCGACTCTCGTAAGTCCTCCTCGTTCTGTTCTGTAGAGTTCGAGCACTTGACTGCCTTTGTCTTGCGAAGCTATGCTCCCTCCCGTGTAATACAGTTGGATTTCCCAGAACTTCCAGAAGATTGAATCGTGGTGAGTCGGATTGATCCGCTCGGCGGGTCTCGGAAGCGACGAACATAAACATCGATATCTTCGTCTTGGTTGTGAGAACAGAGTGTCAGGTAAATTCGAGGCAGGAGCAGACTGAGCGTCGAGTGCTTTTCCGGTCGATCGATTTCTTCGCTGAGAACTCCCTCTCACGCCTCCACGAAACTCACGGAGGACAACGCTATGGTCGCTCAGTACGTACACCGTGACCCGTCACTCTATCCTTGGGTCTCGTCTCGACCTCGGATAGCCGACTACTCAAGACCTCGCACACTCCCTCTCCTCAGCTCTTCTTTACCCACTCGAGTCGTTACTCCAAGATCCTGTTCAATCTCCCCACGCGTTCGTCGAAAGGAAAGGCTTGGGAAGATGAAGTCGAAGGGTTTGATCGCAAGAAAGGACGACGCTAATGGTGCGTGCAGAATAAGCCGAGCCGAACTAACTTCAGATCGAACTCTAAAACCTTCGCGGGCGTATTCTTTCTCTCCGACGAGGGTGGAGCTGAGCAGCGGTAACTCGTCGACTTCGATCGTTTCAATTGGACTCGTTTGAGATTCTATAGGTGGAACGAGCTTGAAAACGAACGACAAGTTTCTTGAGGTTTCCCTTTTTTGGAGACGACCGCCGAGAAAACCTCAAAAGTCTTCGTTTTGCTTGGAAACCTTTGATGCGAATTGAGCGTTCTCTTGGGTTCGTATGGCCCCTCCTGGGGAACCGTCTACCCCTCCGCGCCCTTCCCCTCTCTCTCTCCCTATCTATCGTCTTCGACTTGCCTCCTCAATCGACGAAAACTTCGCAACTCGTCGACTCGGATTGATCAATCATGGCGACTCCACCAACTCACACGACGAACAGCGACTCGAGCTTTACCGGAGGCAAACTCGAAAAGGGAACCGACGAGAAACGTGAACTTGCCGGTGAAGGAGAATACGCTCATGTCGACCGTACGCTTCAAAACGTCAACGCAAAGCTCGAAAACCCTCTCACTGGTATCTCTCTCGAACGACTCGAAGGTGAGTAACTCTTCTGTTCTCATGCGACGTACGAAAGCTGACCCGGTATTTCGATTTTACGCAGCGATGGGACGTGCTTTCGCTCAAGAGAAAGGTTTGGGAGAATACGAAGACGAGTTCGCGAAAGGAGCTCAAGTAGCTCAAGACCCTTTGGCTTTCGAGGACCTCGCTCTCTTGAACGAAGACGACCGAATTGTTCTTCGTCGAGAAGTTGTGAGTTTTGACCCCCTCTCTCCTCGCTCTTTTCGTCTTTCGCACTGATCCTTTATCGCTCCTTTCATCGCTAGACTCACAAATGGGACCACCCGAAGACGCTCTACTTCCTCGTTATCTGTTGCTCGATGTGTGCCGCTGTCCAAGGTATGGACGAGAGTGTCACGAACGGAGCGAATTTGTTCTGGTGCGTTTCCTCCCTTTTTCGAGGTGTCTTCGCGAGCGTAGTCTGATCTTCTGCACTACTCCAGGGCACCTCAATTCGGACTCGTTACGTCGGAAGGCGATCCAGACGCTGGTCGTAATCAATGGCTTCTCGGTTCGTCCCTGTTTCTCACGGAGTTTTCGGTTTCGAGTTGGAGATCTGACTCTCGTCCGACCGGTGCAGGTCTCGTCAACGGAGCTCCCTATCTCTGCTGTGCTGTACTCGGTTGCTGGCTCACTGAACCCATGAATCGATGGCTTGGACGACGAGGAACGATCTTCGTCACCGCTCTTCTGTCGGCCTTGACTTGTATCTGGATGGCGGTTACCAACTCTTGGCAGCATCTCTTCGCGGCGAGGTGAGTTCTTCCACTCCCTTCGACTCCTTTCGCATGGGTTTGATTGACGGAATCTAACCTCTCTTGCTACTTGCGATGTTAGGTTCGTGCTCGGTCTCGGTCTTGGACCCAAGTCTGCTACGGTTCCCGTATATGGAGCTGAGACGGCGCCGCCTTTGATTCGAGGAGCTCTCGTCATGCAGTGGCAAGTCTGGGTAAGTTGTCCCCTTACTGCTTCCTTTCTGCTCCCTGTCTCCCACTCCTTCATACCTGCTCCCATATTGCTTCTACTACCTCAATCCGCGTCAACGGAGGTCTCTCTGCCTCGAGGATCCGGTCTGACTGCGGTATGGAGCTCTATCGACGATTTTGAAAAATACTGATTTTCTTTCTTCCTCATTTCACTCCTCTCGCCCCTCTCCACCCTCCACCATCACAGACTGCATTCGGAATCATGCTGGGTACCGTGTCCTCGTTGGCGTTCTACGGAGTCCAAGATTCTGGCGGAATTACGGGCCTCAATTGGCGGTGAGTCCACATTTTCAAGTTTCGCAAACGCAATTGACCTGTCTCTACTCAACTGACCTATCTCTAACCACTGAACTGTCTCTATTTGACAGTATCATGCTCGGATCCGCCTCATTTCCTGCTTTTTTTGTCATGGCTCAGGTTTACTTCTGTCCCGAATCTCCACGTTGGCTCATCTCGAAGGGCCGCTACCCAGATGCCTACCAGTCCCTCTGCCGTCTCCGACACACGAAGCTGCAAGCCGCTCGCGATCTTTTCCTCATCAATGCTCTTTTGGAGGAAGAGGCGAATATCGCAACTGGAAAACTTGCAATCGTCGAGCTCTTCTCGGTTCCTCGTAACCGTCGTGCCGCTCTCGCATCCGGTATCGTCATGTTCATGCAACAGTTCTGTGGAATCAACGTCATCGGTGAGTCCTCTCGTCCTTTCCCTCTTCTCACCTCTTCTCTCTTCTCTTTCCTCTTCTTCGACTCAAGCTTGTTCGCTGACTCTCTCCTCTTCATGCAGCTTATTACTCGTCGACCGTATTCCGTCAAGCTGGATTCTCTGAAGTTTCTGCTCTCGGTGCCACCCTCGGTTTCGGAGCTTTGAACTGGATTGCCGCTGGTGAGTTTCCTTTTTTTTCATCGTCTCGTTCGTTCACTTGTGCTGAACCGCCTCTGTCTCTAGCTCCCGCTGTTTGGACGATCGACACCTTTGGACGACGAACTCTACTTCTCGTCACGTTCCCCTTGATGGCCATTTTCCTCTTCATGAGTTCGTCGATTTCGCTTTCCTTCTTCCGACTCGTTCTTCTCGAGCTGATCGCCTCGCTCTGAATAGCCGGTATGGCGTTCTTTATCGAGCCCGGGAACCCAGAGAGTACTGCCCGTATTGCGGTTGGTGAGTCATTCGCTCTCGTCGTCGTCGATTTTCGTTCTGACGAAAACTTGCCACTTTAGTCGCTCTCGGTATCTACCTCCACTGCATCGCCTACTCTCCTGGAGAGGGTCCCGTTCGTGAGTTCCCTCACCCTTATCTTACAGAGCTCTTGACGACGCACTGACCACCTTTCTATCACCTCAGCTTTCACTTACTCTGCTGAGGCGTTCCCTCTCTACGTTCGTGACGTCGGAATGTCGTTCGCCACTGCCACTACCTGGTCTTTGTACGTCTGCTATTCCTTGCACTCAGCAAGCGTCGCAACTAACGAGATTGAGCTTGAAACAGCAACTTTATCCTCGCGCTCACTTTCCCTCGACTCCTCGGAGCTTTCCGTCCTCAAGGAGCTTTCGGTTGGTGTAAGTGCTCTCTCTCTATAGCTGACCACCAGCCGCGTCGTTTCGCGGATCAGTTCTCTGAAACTGACCCCTGGTTTCGCTCGTTTTCTTCCTTAGACGCTGGTTGGAACGTGATTGGGACCCTGCTTGTGTGGCTATTTATGCCAGAAACCAAAGGCTAGAGCACTCTCTCCTTGACAGCAACGAGACTGTGATTGCTGACTCTCTTCGTCTCGCTACAGCTCTTACTCTCGAAGAACTCGATCAAGTCTTCTCGGTTCCGACAAAGAAGCACGCCTCCTACCATATCAGACAACTTCCTTACAACATCCGTAGGTACATCCTTCGTCAGGACGTGGGCCCGAAGGAGGAACTTTACCACTGGATCACGCCCCAGGAGGCTCAACCCAAGTCGACTTATGTCGAGAAGGGGGAGCAACGCGCCTAGGTTCCCTTCCTCGTACCGACTCCTCTGTCTATGAACGCTCTCTCTTGTATGACTCTTCTTCGTCTCGATCTTTTCGTTTCGCAACTTTCCTCGTTGGATCATCTTCTACTGTTTCTCGGTGCCGATACCTTTGATCTATTCTTGCAAGCTTGTTCGCTCGATCTTCTTGCTCGTGAGGAGTTGAGAGCTGGCATCGGTCGTCGAGGAGAGTTGTTGTCCACTAGCCTGAGGAGACTCGGAGTGACTCATATTTTGATAGTCGGGACGGCCTCGCTCGAGCTGCGATCGCTCCTGCGTTCAGCTCGCAGTTTTCAGTACCGAAGGACTCGCGACGTGGATGATTAGTCAGAATGCGAGTGAATGGCGGGAGGAGAACTTCGATTCGCGATTACGTACTCTCTTTCACTCAACCTACACCTTTCCCTTCGAAACGCTCCACAGAGGGAGTATGCAGCACTTATTCACCGGCTCAGCGACTCGTAGACCAACAGTCAACCTAGGAGGTTCGAGGAGTACGCCTCAATCATCTCATCAAGATCTAGTTTCTCGGGCGCGATCAGAACGGGAAGCGAGGGAGGCGGATAGACAGAAATCTAAAGCGGCTGGAAAGATTCAGGTGAGCTGTACTTCTCTACTCGTATTCAAGGAAGGACCTGCTCGAGAGGCGATGTTTGGTCATGATCAAGAGCTCCGATGGTGGCGGTCTGAACGACCGAGACAAGTGAGACTGACCATACCCGTACTCCTGTAGGCTTTCTATCGAGGTAGGAGGAGTGCGGCGACCACTCGCAAAGAACTCAGATCTCGTTACGACTCTCTCCTTTCCTCCTCTCCAGCTTCTCCCGCACCAGATGCCGCTGCCATTCTATCCGCAAGTCGACTACTTGCGTTATTCTTCACGGATGGACATGCGCAAGATGTGAAAAGGTTGGCGACTTGGTGTCGAATCGTCCTTCAACCTCTTTCCGCAACGAGTGAGTTTCCCCTCCTTCCTGCTATAGCTATCTCTTGAGGCTGACTATCATGTCTCCGGCATTAGTGAAAGTTCCAGCTTTGTTCTCGATGTTCCAGGAGACGAGCTGGTCGGCCTTGATTCGACGAATTGGCACCACTCTGTTCTCGCAAGCAACTTCGCATCCTTCGTGAGTGGGCGCACGGTTCAGCACTTCCTCTTGTGTGATGCTGACAGCTTTCATCTACTCCACAGCTTACCACAATCAGCATTGTTTCTCGAGATTACCAAGATTCTTTCGGACGAAGCGAATTATTCGAAGTACAAGGTTTCCAGAGTGCACGGCAGCAAGTTGTTACCGCATCTGTTGCAGCTAGACACGTTCTACCAGTCGCTAGGGGGTCTGCTACGAGCCATTGTGAGTCCTTCTCAGCTGTCAGACCGTATGAATCTGAAGCTGATCGATTTTCATCTCGAGCAGCCGATTCAATCTCGCTCGAATCCACTCCTCCCTCCGACTATCACACTCTCTCTACTTCCTTTCAAGCTATACCCCGACCCGTCGAGCCCAGAACGATCAGCGATCCTCATCTCTTTCGCCTCTCACATTCTCACCGTCCCTCTTCTCTCGCATCGACTCGCTCCGAAAGAGAACACAAACCTCGGTAAATCCTTCCCATTCTTCGATCTCCTCGACATCCTATCCTCCTACCTGCATCGACCTGAGGAACAACTCGATACGGAACAGGCGGTTCATCTGCTCGCAAACCTCGTTTCGTTGGGAGCTCCTCGGATCAGCTCGATCGACAAGGGAGTCACACTTGCAGCATGGTTGAGGGTCACGAATGCCTTGATGGACAAGTTACCGATCGATGCGTTCAAAGTTGAGAATGGGAAAGGAAAAGGCAAAGAAAAGGAAGTTGAGACGATCGTTATCGACGATTCAGACGTTGAGGACGAGACAATGGAACCTAGCGAGGATGATACAGGTGACACACCGATGGACGACGCACCTTCCGTTCCTTCAACTTCCCGACCTCTCGCGCCTCTCGATCCTCGCACTCGTTCTCTCCTCCTCAGTCTCTCCTCCCGCCCCTACACTCTCACCCTCCTCGGTCTCTCTACTCGTTACCCAAATTCTACCCGACTCCCCTTGACCTCTTACCTCTGTTCACTCCTCGCGATCCTCCCTCCCTCCTCGAAAGATTCCCTCCTCAACACTCTCCTCTACGCCCCAACCGCTTCCGGTCTCCTTCGAGAACTGTACCGAACTTTTCTCCGTACAGGTCCCTTGGGGAAACTACTCGCACAAGCAAAGAGGGAGAAAAGTACGGTCGTCATGGCGGCTTTGCGGGATGGACAATATAGGGAGGAATGGCCAGTGATTACGTTGACATTGGAGATGTATTCGAGGTGTTTGTTGACGATGGGGGATGATGAGTTTTATGCGGAAATGGCTGGAGGGGGAGGAATAGTTCGAAGCTCAGGTGCTGCAGCGGAAGGGAGAAATCCATTGAGTTTGGATGAAGTAATTGGACTTTCGGCGATGGCGAGGAATACGGCATTCGCGATGTATTGGCAAGAAGGTAGTGCGGCGGATTCGGGAGATGAACTCGAAAAGAGGAAAGTTGTCGGGTTGAGAATTGGTCATGAAGAGTTGAGGGGACTCATGACGAGGTTCTTGCAACAAGTACACGCTCGAGAGTAAGTACACTTCTATCTCATCGTGCGCGAATGATGCTGACTCCATTTCTTCGCTTGGTCCAGTTCGAGACGACAGTTCACTCCCGAGGGTCATTGGCACATGACTTCGCAATTCGACTTGGCGAGTTTCGTACAGACGGCGATCTTCGAAGATGAACGTCTACAAGCCGAAGGACTCGTACCGAGCACGAACGCTGTTGCTCCTGCCACGGTCTCTCGTGCTCGAGCTGGAGGAGAAAACGGAGAAGAAGAAGAGGACGACGACGATCAATTCGTGAGGCGTACGACATGGAGGAGGACTGGACTCGCACGACCGAGCCGTAGTCGTGCGCCTCCGACTTTGACGAGACGTCAATTGGCTTTGATCAGTCCTCGATTGGGTGTTCTCAACAACAGTGAGTCGCGTCGCTCTTTACCTCCCACTGAAGCGTCACGTTGCTGAGGTAAATGTCGTCGTGAATCACAGTTCCTTTCGTCATCCCATTCGAGACTCGAGTCGCAATCTTCCGACAGTTCATCGATACCGATTTCCGCAAACTCGCGACCGATTCCGATTCTTACATGCCTCGAGCTCGACACCGTGCCGTCGTTCGCCGAACTCATCTCGCTGAAGACGCATACACTCATTTGAACGGTCTCGGTTCTGATCTCAAGAAACGAATCGAGATTGTTTTCATCGATGAACATGGTTTGGAAGAGAGTGGGATCGATGGAGGTGGACTGTTCAAGGAATTGCTTACTTCGTGAGTCGATCGAACCCTCAGCTCATTGCCCCGAGATGTGCTTACGAGTTCCATTATCGACTCACTGTTAGTCTCTCGAAAGAAGTCTTTGATACAGATCGCGGTTTATGGCTCGCGACAAAGGAGCAAGAGATCTATCCGAACCCTCACAGCTATGCGAAAGAGTCGAACCAGCTCTCTTGGTACACTTTCCTCGGTCGTATCGTCGGAAAAGCCTTGTATCAAGGGATTCTCATCGACGTTCGATTTGCCGCTTTCTTCCTCGCAAAGGTAAGCTCATTCTCTCAAGCCAGTCCGTGCGAAGAACTAGGACTGATTGACTGAACGTGTGCTTGCAGTGGCTCGGTAAACAAAGTTACCTCGACGATCTCGCTTCTCTCGACCCCGAACTCTATGCCGGTCTCCTCAAGCTCAAGAACTATCCAGGCAATGTCGAAGAAGATCTGTCTCTCAACTTTACCGTCACGGATGAAGGTGAGCTACCTTACGCTCTTTCGATTAGCGGACTTTGCTGATTTTCAACTTGTTCAGATTTCGGCGTCTCTCGTACGATCGACCTCATTCCGAACGGATCCGAGATCCCAGTCACGAACGAGAACCGAATGCAATACATCGTCCTCATGTCGAACTATCGACTCAACGTTCAAATCGCTCAACAATCGAAAGCGTTCGAACGAGGAATGTTTGAAATCATCCCTGAACGATTTTTGCGATTGTTCAATGCGCCCGAAATGGCTATCCTCGTTGGTGAGTCTCCTCTCTCGCCGCTTCTTTCCTTGATTCCGAGCTCATTCTTCCTCAATCTCTCTCAAGGTGGTGTCGATGAACCAATCAACGTCGCCGATCTCCGCCGAAACACGATCTACGGAGGCTGGGACGGAGACGAGAATAACCCGACGATTCGCGACTTCTGGACCGTGTTCGAATCGTTCGGGAAGGAAGATCGAGCGAAACTCGTCAAATTCGTTACTTCTTGCGCGAGACCTCCTCTTCTCGGATTCGGGGAATTGAACCCTCTCTTTGCGATTCGAAACGCGGGGAACGATGAGACGAGGTTACCTACGAGGTGAGTTCGGTGCGGATTCAGTTTGATGACTCGCCAAACTGACACTTCACTTGAGTTCACAGTGCGACATGCGTCAATCTTCTCAAGCTACCGGAATACAAGGATATTGAGTCGCTCAGATCTAAGCTGCTTTGTGAGTATATCTCGTCCAACGTTCTCAACTACGAAGAGCTGACCGTTTCTTGCTCGCAACTAGATGCTATCAATTCTGGGGCAGGATTCGATCTCTCCTAGATTTCCCATTCACTACGTCAATCTCTTCTTGTTTGTTGTCATTTCCTCTCAGCTCTTTCGTTTATCTTTACTCCCCTCGCTCATTCAGAATTCGACAAAGCATTGCAACCATTTTCGATCGACAGTGAGAGCGCGAGAGTGTGAAGGGACAGCGAATCAACGAAAGAAGAACAAGCGACAAGCGAGCTAAGCGTCGGCAGCAGAAGTGATCTCGATATCGAGAATCGGAACTTCCTCTTCCTCAACGACGACTTTCTCAACCTCTTTCTCTTTTCCCTTCCCCTTTCCCTCTCCTCCTCCGTTCTCCTTCTCCTTCTCCTTCTCCGCTTGAGCCTCCATTTCCTTCCTCTTCTTCTCCCTCTCCTCCTTCTCCCTCTTGACTAATTCCCTCTGTTTCTTACTCTCAAGGTTAACCATCAACGCCGCACGATTCAACAAATCTCTTTGACCTCCCATTTCATTCGGCCATTCAAGTCCTCTCGCTTGGAACGAGAGTAACAAGAGAGAGAAAGGGACGATTTTCGAGGAAGGGATGTGGAGTCCGGAAGGTTTTTGATCCTATTCACGTCGGGCGAATCCCTTGTCCATCAGAGGTAGAGCTCGATGGAGACAAGGGGAAATCACTCACCCCTTCAGCGAGACGGTAAGTGATAGCGAGATGTTTGAGAGAATGATTCAATCCACTTTTGTCACCGTATTTGAGGTTCTTACTAGCTTCGACTAGAGCATTCGACGTAGGAGTTTCCGATCCAATCTGACTCGTCGCGAGGTTGGTCGGAGTGACTCCAACACGAGGAGGAAGAAGTTGAGTTGAGGGAAGCTTTGCGAAATCATTGACGATACTCGAGAAGAACGAATAGGAAATGTGATCCGAGCGGACGTGGAGGTGAGTGATCGTAGAATTGACTTTGAGGATCGCGTCCAGAGTTCCGGAGGCATTGAACGTGTCGG
Source organism: Sporobolomyces salmoneus (assembly GCF_050403485.1). Taxonomy (NCBI): domain Eukaryota; kingdom Fungi; phylum Basidiomycota; class Microbotryomycetes; order Sporidiobolales; family Sporidiobolaceae; genus Sporobolomyces; species Sporobolomyces salmoneus. The sequence goes on along the minus strand of NW_027481150.1, from coordinate 245,381 downwards.
TACCGATGAGAGTGAAAGAGGTGAGAAGGGACCATTGGACGGCGAAGGAAGCGAGATCGAAAGGAGTTCCGCCGAGGGGGGTCGAGTCGAGAGTGATTTTCACTCCTTGCGTGATGTGAAGTCTGTACGAAACGTGAGATCAGACGTTCACAACACGAGACCAAACACAGCGGAAGGTCCAGGTGAAGAGAAGACGACGACTCACTTGTTCAAACGAGGACAATTTTCCTTCAACGACCTCAAGAACCCGACCGTCATCTCACACCCTTGACCAAAGTACAACTCCTTCAACCCTACGCCCAAACACCCCGTCGGAGAATGTTTCAACCTCGAATTGAGTCTCCAAATTAACCCTAACCTCTTCCCCCTCAATTCATCGAGTATGAAGTTTCCCGACACTCCGAAACTCTCGAGGTTCGGTGCGGCATTGAAGAGAGTGAGGATTGATTCGATTTGAGATTCCCGATCTTCGTTCGAGGGGAGATAGAGATCTTTGACGGTACGGAGAGAGTAAGTCGCGGATTGAGCGAATTTCTCGAATTGTCGGAGAGTGATTGCAGTATTCTTCGGGAAGACGACGTGTTGGAGGTTCGGCAAGTTGAGGAGGTAGTTGTTGAAGAAGTAGGTGACGCTCGAACTGTAAGTTCCGATCAAAATGGTGTTGACGATTTCGCCGAAAGTTGGAAGAACTTCGTTTGAGCGAGGTACGACTGCCGCCGCGAGGACTCGCTTCCTCTTCTTCTTCGGAGGTGGACTACTTGAGGAGCTAGCCTCTGGTGCGGTCTGATCAGTCTTCGTCTGAGCCGAGGTGTTCGTGTCGAGCGAGGTTTTCGTAGGAGAGACTGGGAGCGAAATCGTCGTTTTCGAGTAAAGGAGACGATTGACCGTGTTGATCCCACCAGTACCGTACGAATGAACGGTGAAGCAAGACATGTCGAGCTCGCGCCAGTACTTGGGACGAAGGAGATGGTAGGTTCTGCGAGAAATTCGACTGAGACGACCAAAGACGTCGTGCCTTTCGGTCGAACGTGCGACCCTGTATGTTCGCACGAAAGCGAGGACAGCGACAGTAGGTTCAGCTGCTTTAACTTGCGTCCGAAGGGCTGTAGAGTCGAAAAGAAGGGCAAGACATACAAGAAATGCGATTTCGAACTTGAAATCGTACCGCAATCCGTTCGATCCGCCTCCCTCACCGCCTTCTCCGACTTCTCCATCTCAATCCTCACCGTCCATTCCAACACTGCTTTCAGGACATGATCCGGCAGAGCTTTGAATCGATCAACTTTGATAATCTTTTCTTCTCGTTCCTTGTTCGCTTGTTGTACGAGTTCAGGGGTACAAAGGACTCCGATCGATCGGTAGGAGATCCCTGTGTGCGTGAACGTCGTCAAATTGGGCGAGGCAGGAGAGAGGAGAGGTTTGGAAGAGGGAGATGAAGATTGAACGCCGACGGGTTGAGAGGCTTCGTTGAGTTGTTGAGAGGCTACTGACATCTCACTGTCACTGTCTGACATGTTGGAGAGTCACGCCTAGCTCGAAGGAGTGATGGAGGAGAGAAAGAGATCAGAGGAAGAGGTTCGAGCGATTGACGCTCGTGACTTTGTAAACGAGTCCCGCATACAATCTCTCTCGTCTTTCGTTTCAGCTCTCGCACTCAACAGAGAGGCGAATCTTATCTCAAATGCGCTGATTCAATCGGACGGAACTCCAGCCGGAAGAAAGAAGACGACGGAGAGAAAGGAGTCTTAACATCTTTGGTTTTGCGAAAGAGAAGAGAGAGAAAGGGTATCCAAAACGACGACGAGCGAGAAAAGCGGGAACGAGGAAGGAGTACAACTAGACACGAACTGAGAGAGAGAGCCGAGAGACTGAGAGAATCAAGCGAGAGAACAACCAGCGACTACTTCTTTTTCCCTTTTCCCTTGGTTTCAGTTTTCGCTTTTTTACCTTTTCCACCTTTATCATCAGCCTGTACGTTTGGGACAACCTGACATCAGTCTCGACTCCACCGGTTGAGAGAGATGAAGGTCATGAGAAGACGTACCTTCCTCTTCGTCGATGATGAACCAGCTTTAGGTTCGACTTTGGTGAAGAATCCATCGAGACGTCCTTGTTGTTTCGAACTGAGTCGAGCTTTGAGTTTGTCCGCACCTTTACGTACTCGATCCTCCCTATCCAACATCAACGAGTAGTCAGTTTTGTGCTTGAAGGAGAAGGGAAAGAGAGAACTGGCTTACGAGAAACCTTTATCACGAACGAGGAAATCGACAAGACCTTCAACATCAGGAGCTTCCCATTTGAGCTACATCATCGCCATTATCATCCAAATCACCATCAGTCTCCTCTTCTACCATCTCACGAAATGAACAAGAGAAAGATTAAACTCACATCAATCTCCTCAGCCGGTTTGACCGAAGGTTTCAAAAACAACTCCTTCGCTTCCTCATACGGCCACTCCTCGGGAGGAGGGTTCTTTCCTTTCGCCAAATGAGCCAAGATATCATCCATCGTTTCGTATTCTTTCACGAGTTTCAAAGCAGTTTTCGCTCCGACTCCTTTGATCGGTTCCAAGTAATCACAACCACAGAGCATACACATATCGATGAACTAGCGGTTACAGCGTCGATCCAGGTCAGCGAAGAGAGCACGAGGAGAAGGGAAAGGGAGAAGGGAGGGGGAAAGGTACCTTGTCCATAGTGAGTTCGAGACCTTGAAGTACACTTTCGAGAGTGATAACGTCGATAGGCATCTTGCGAGCTTCGGAGAAAGTCAAGTGACGGAGGAGGATTGGGGAATTGAACGTGAGAGTATCCATATCTTCGGATCCAGCTCCATAGACCTACAAATATGCAAGCTGTGGGGTCCGACTTCGCTCATGGACGATGGAGAGGAACCCGGAACTCACGAGTCCACCGCGACAAAGTTCAGCACATTGAGCTTCGGCCTCAGAAGGAGCCTAAATCGACGAAACCCATTTATCAGTATCGCTGTCGAGAGTCAATCTCGAGGCGAGGGATAATAAGTCCGACGACTTACCTCGACCCAAGGAATACCCATCAAAGTGAGGAGTTTCTTGCATTCGTCGTTGTGTTCTTTCGTTACTTTGACTTGACGACGAGACAACTTGTCGACATCCTCGGTCGTACCTATCCGATCGTGAGAACGTGTCAGTATGAGGAGTTGAAGGCTAAAGAGGGGAGGGAAAGAGAGCGACAGAAGGGAAAGAGAGGGAGAGGGAAGGAGTGGGAGGATTTACCAACTTCTTTCGCTTCTTCTTCATCTTCTTTCGCTTCTTGACGGTTCGAGAAACGTTTCTTGAGCTGTTACATCACATTACGAGCTCGTATCAGCACTGGTCGAGAAGGAGAGGAAGGAGAGGAGAGAGAAGAGGTGAGAAACGTACGACATTCGACTTGAGTTGAGGAGGTTTTCCATCGAAAACGTAACACGGTTTCAAATCGTTCTCGACCATACGCAAAGTGCTACAAGCGCATCGCGAATCGATACAGTCTGGCGTTGAAGACTGAGCAGAGAATCTCGACGAACCGGTAGAAAAGTCCCATCAAATGACTCGTAGTTTCTCCAGCTTCATTCATCAATTGTTGTCCATCTTGTTGCCTCACCGCAATCAAGAACTGGTAGATACTCATCGACCTGTCACACATTGAGATCAGGCAGAGTCAGTTGAAGAACGTTGAGAGAGAGTTTGAGAGAGGGAAGAACTCACGCATCAATAGCGATCTTCCTTCCGAACAAACTCTTGATATCGACTTGTTTCATCGAACTAGGAGCTTGATCCGAAATGAGCGCGGTGAGTCCTTTGATACCCATCTTGTAAGAAGAGTTGATCCGAGAGGTTTTCGAAGGGGAGGGGAGACTCGGAGACGGATTTCTAGGAGTGTTCCGATGCTAGTCTATGTATGGAAGAGGTCGATAGAGCTTCGAGTCAGCTACAAGAGGTTCGATGTCAAGTGAGAGATGAAGAAAAGAGTGAAGACGTCACGATGCGCCGACGCGTTCGCAGGTCTGTTGATCGGTGACTGTCACGCTTACCGGAAAATTGTCGAGCTGTAGGCTTGCAGGAGCAAGTATCGAGAGACTGGAGAGAAGCAAGTCACGATCGCTCGCGTCCGTATTTTCTGAAGACGTTTGCTCCCAACCACTTCTGTGAAGCACGTTGGTATCTACAGACATCATGTGAGAGTATTACACACGCAAACGAGGCGCGAATGGGATCCCTCGAGGAAAATGAGTGTTCTCCATTTTCGACTTTCTCGTCTCGCAATCTCCCGCGGTGCTGAAGGACCTCGAGAGACCAGACATTCTACAGCGTTCGTGCTCACTTCCTCAGCTTGCCCATGCCTCGCCATCTTTGTGAGGTTCGCGAGTTTTGCGCAAAAGTGATAGCAAATTCTGACAGAGAAAAAAGGTATACGAACAGAAATCGGGGGTAAAAGCATGGAGAAAGGGGATAGGAGAAAAGGTAACCTGCGAGCGAGGAATTTTTGAGGGAGGAGGAGGGTATCAAGGCGTTTTCGTTCAAGCGTCATCTTCATCTTCATCGACTTCTTCGAGAGAATTGATCGTTCCATCTTCTCGAATCAGGTTCATGTACTATCATTGACCGCCACGAGAGTCAGCGTCAGACAATAAGAGACGAGAATGTGAGAGACACGAAGACTAACCTTGGAACGTTGGTCGACACGATCTTGATCAGTTGCGAGAGGGGTCAAAGCGAATGGCATTCGAGAGTAACCGTCGTGACCGAGAGCCATCGCAGCTCCAGCTTTGCGTGAACAAGCCTAAGAGAGTCGGGTCGGGTCAGCCCAAGTCCTCGAAGCAGGAGATAGGGAGAAGACGTACCTTGTCACCGGCAGCTGATTTTTTCGTTGGAACGTATTTCGACATCTTCGCATCGCTGTCAAGGAGCAAGGAAATCAGTGAATGAGCGAGATCAATAGGAGAGCTGGAGCTCACTTGATCGCGTAAAGCTGTTTCAAATGATCTCGTAGCAAAAGCGCCAATCCAGAAATGGTGGATTGACGGGCGAGGTCCAAAGACGGCGGTGCTGCGGCTCGAAATGATGAATCAGATTGTCAGCCTTTACTCGACGGCACTCTGACTCATCCTCCAGACTCACTGTTCTTCGTCGTCGTTCCGTTCTGAACCGATTCGGTAGGTTCATCTTCTTGCATCTCTTCATCGTCATCGAGGGCGAGAAGACCTCCTCCACCGGACACTTCAGCTTCGAGTAGATGGAGGACTTGAAGCCCCGACATGGCGAGAATCGTATTGAGTCGAGAAATGACAAACATGGGTTCTTCGGTTCGTTTGAAGTCGAGAGTTGAGATCGCTTCGGCGACGAAACGGGCGACAGAGACATCATCCTACAGATATATTGTCAGATTTCTGCGCCCTCCCAGGAAGAAGGGGGCTTCCCTGGTGGGGAGAGACTGACCTCAGTACAGGTTGATCCAGATTCGACTTCGAAAACTCGACAAAGTTGTTTGAGGTAGTCGAGTTGCACCACTCGTTTCTCTTTGTGAATTAAGCTGCTTGTCTCAAGTAGTTAGATTTCCATCAGAAGGTAGAGAGAGGGGGAAGGGAAAGATAGTCTCACCTGAACCAACGACCGAAAACTGATTCAGGCGGATCTCCTCGATATCCTCGAGGGATCGCGGGGGCCGAGATAGCTTTCGTATAGTTGTGAGAAGCTTTCGCAGGTTCGAGGAAACGAGTGATGAGGAGAGAAGCGTGTTTCTGATGAAGAACTGTAAACGTCGAATTCGCCTTCGAAGCGACCTGACCGTCGGGAGAAGCAGTGAGAGCGACAAGAGTCGGAGCGAGGGATAGAGGGTGGATGAATCCAGAACGAGCGACCATGCTGATCACGTCGATTCCGACTCGTTGGAGTTGAGGTTGAGTTGAAACTGCAGAACGGAGGATCGGGTTCAAGTAACGTTGAGCGATACTGCTTGCAACTCTACGTGGGTCGAAAAAAGGGAAGGACGTCAGCAGGAAGAGATGGAGACGTATAACCCTCTCGCACTCACCCTGAATCGGCAAATCCTTCAACATTTCCAACCAACTCGTCCATTTGTACTCCTCCAGTCTCTGCCTTCTTGCGTTTGTCCTTGACGACCGGAGCTGGAGAGTTCAATCGTTCTTGACTCGCGAGGAAGTTCTGCAGAATGCGGAGGATCTGGAGTTGGAGGTTTCGATCAGGAGAGTCGAAAACGGCGTCGATAATCGCAGTCGAAGACGGTTCAATCATCAGAGTCGGGTAGGCGCGCCACAAGAAGCTGAGACTCGTGAGAAAAGTCGACTTGACTTCGGCAGGGAGGTCGAGGTTGTGCAATTCGATGAGAACGTCGAAGACGAAATCGGCGATCGAGTTGGGAGTAAGTTTGTCGAGAGAAGCTCGCACCGCTGCGATACAGAGGTGAGGATCAGCTACCGTCGAGATCTGCGGAGATTCGATGTGCTCACCTTCATGCTCGGCTCGCATTCGGTCAAAGTTTCCATGTTCGCAAAGGAGAGAAACGAGGTAACAGACGATTGAGAGTTGTCCAAGTTTGACTTCTGCCTTGCGCGCAGGGTTGACCAGCTTGGATCTTTCGACGAGGAGACGATCTATAGCGACGATGAGGTTGATTAGCATCGACGGGTTTCAAGGCCAAGAGGGAGAAGAGAACTTGCTCATGCTCGCAGCGAAAATCTTGACCATAAGAGCAAAGTCTTGAGTTTGGTTCCAGATTACAGCAGAGAAGCACGAGATGACAGATTGAAGAGTCTATTTGGGGTCAAAGAGCAGCAGGATTAGCGAAGAGCTAGCGAGAGACGAACGAGAAGCTGACCTGTAGTTGAGCCGAAGGACGGTTGAGCATCGGCAAGAGCGCAGCTTGCAGGTCGCGACCAAACTTGGACGCAGTCTTCGGAGTCGCACGAGCAGCCGAGCGGAAAACGATGAGGAGGTAGTCGCTGATCGCTTTTTCTTCAGGCTGAAAGGATGAGAATAAGGTCAGCTTCTCCTGATCAGAGACGTCTATGGAGTGAGTCCTGTGCTGACAGTAGTCGCTCCTTTGAGATAAGGTACAAGCAAAGTCGCTTTCGCGGTCGAGAGCAGACTGGAATCGACAGCGCTAAGAACCGAAATTGTTTTGACGCAAGCGACGACATCCTACAGACAAGAGATCGTTCGTGAGCTGACATCGCGTCTCGTCGGTGGAATACTGCTCACCATTGAACTGCTATCGACGACGAGCGAATCGATCAAGTTCTCCATGACTTCCCTCAATCGATCGAGAGGAGCGGTAGTTCCTTTCTCGGCATGTTTCGCCATAATCAATCGTAGAGCTTCTTCGACTGGTGCGACTCGACCTTGATTGGCTCCAACTACGTTCAGGATCACGTTGCTGAGTTTCACTGTCGAACTTTGAGCGTCAGAGCTTTTCGAGGGCGAAGTGAACCACAAGTCTTCGAGCGTATCGACCGCGAGATCCTGTCAAGTGGGAAAGTCATTGTCAACGCTCGAACGTCATTGTTCAGTCGAGAAAGACGAAAAACTAACTCTGACTCCATCATCTTCATCGAGCACTCGACCGACGAGGTTTCGGCAGATCTCGATTCGATGTGATTCGTCATCGAGGATACCGTAGAAAACTCGAAGAAGTTTGACGACCCTTCTACGGACTCCCAATCCAGCATCCTAGAATGCGAACACACATCAAAAGATCAGCCACGACTGCAAGATGAGTCGAGAATGATCGAAAGCCATGCGTACCGAGAGACGTCCGATAATCTGAGGAAGGTATTCTGTAGCGAGATCAGGTCTGTTGACGATGTGCTTTCCGACAAGTTCGATCGTCGTATCTCGAACGGCGGGAGAAAGATCGTGCATGCGGTTCTCGATGCTTTGACGAACGTTGTCCTGCCCACGTGAACAGAGTGTTAGACGAGGATCCGACGGATACGGAGAGAACGAATGTACTTGTTGGAAGAGGTTCGGATCTTGAGCGAGGATCAAACCGATCGCTCTCAGCGCTTTCGTTCGAAGAGCAACTTGCGAGCTTTCCGAAGCTTCGATGACACGAGCGATGAGAGGTTGATACAAAGTTGCGAGGGGTTGCGAGCGAGAAAGGGCCAACGAGATCGCGTCGATTCGAGGTTGAGCATCTTCGGGAGTCGGTCCAAAGACGTCTTCGGCGTCTTCCGAGTCCCAGATCGATCGAGAGAAGGTGATGAGTCGCTCCTTGAGTGCTTCGAGTTGCAAGATCTCGTCTGAACCGATGTCGGAGGGAGGAGTCGCGAGCATGTCGATAGCTTGAGAAAGGTCTCGAGCAAAGAGGACGCGAGTCAAGTCGAGATCACCCTGTAAGCAGTAATCGACGCGATCAGCAAAATGTTGTTACTGCTGAGAACGAAGGAATGCTCACCTGACCGCCAGCGGCAGAGTTCTCGATACGCTTGAGATGAGCGAGCAAGCTAGACTGAGCAGAGAAGAATTTCTCGAGGGCATGTGCATCCCCTTCCGAGACAATCTGTCGAGCCGAGATGAAAGTAAGTCGTGTGTTCTGATGAGTCTGGCCTAGAAGAGGAGAGCACGTTACCTCTTGAAGCGGTTTGAGCTGTTCTTTCTCCGCACCATCGAGATCAGTGCGAACACGAGCGACGATGACACCGAGATGATCGAGTGCGATTCCTCTTAGAGAATTCGCTTCCGCCGTAGTCTTGTTGTCGGACAAAGCGGACATCTACGACGGAATGCAGATTGAAAGAAAGGCCTCTGTTAGTGATCAACAACGACGGTTTTTCAATAAGCCGTCAGACGTACCATATAGCGACAAAGAACGGTAAGGAACAATTCAGATCCAGGCCATTCAGGGAGGTGAAGAGTCGAGAGTAAATCGGCGATCAAATGGTCGAGCACTTTGCGATATTCTGCGTCTGCCGTTCCAGCGGCAGCTTTTCCAACCTTCGAAGATCTGATCCTCGTTCGCAGAAACCAAGTCAGCGTTTACAGAATTCGAGAGAGAACGAGAAAACTGACCGGCCGAGGAGAACATCAATGATCGTTCGAGCCGATTTGAATGCTGATTCGTAAGCAGGTTCGACGATTCTTCGTCGTACAAGGTCCTGCGTACCAACGAGACGACCCTCAGTGCGGGCGCTACGAACACAACTGAGGCAAAGAACAACGTACAAGGCGTTGAGCTTCCTGCTCCTTCTCGGGTTTCTCCTCAGCCGAGCCAGCATCCATCTTGACGTCTCCGTCTCCGTCTCCACCTCCATCTTCACCTTCATCGTTAACACCTCTGAGGTTTCCAGCGAGTACTTTTCTCACTTGATGATCGAGATCAGCTGAACAAGTTTGAACGAGGTGAAGGAGCAAAGCCGAGACGGTCTGAATTGAAGCGTTGTTGCGTAACCTGCTCTCAAACGATTCTCGTAAGCTATGAGTCGAGCGACGCAAAGTGTGACGACAAAGGAGCACTCACCTGATCTCGCCTCTCCCTTTCTTCGCTCCCGCACCATCTCCTCTCCCCAGGTTGCTCAAAACCTCTTCGACGATCGAGTTCCTCTGATCCGCATACCTCGCATAGATCCTCCTCACGAGGTTCAAACTTCCCATTCTCAAATTCTTCAACGCATGTTGCATCGTCCCCGTTTTCCCTTGATTCGCATTTGTCGAAGTCGTCGTTTTTCGTTTCCCCACTACCGGTAACGGTAACGCAGCTTCATGGAAGAACGGATCGAGTGCGAAAAAGACGGTCGAATTGATCAAATCTTCTCCCATGTCTTCTTGTTTGACGAGATTCGAGAACGAATCAGTCGCAGTTGAGAGACTGTCGCAGAGTTCGTTAATCTTGTCGCGAGTTTCAGAGTGTTGGGGAGGGAGGAGGTCGGAGAGTGCACTCGTTGTGGGGGATTCGAGAAGAGGATTGAAGAAAGAATCGAGAGCGTGTCGGAGGACGGACAGGAGTGAGTCGAGGTAATCGGAAGAGAAGAGGTGTTTTGGGAGAGAGACGCCGCGGAGAGTGAGAATCGATAAGGCAGTGCGAATCGCGAGAAGGGCATCTGAGAGGTTACGAAGAGATCGATGAAGCGAGTTGATCGAATCAGTCGTCCAGAACTCGTCGGAGTGATCGTCTGGTTGTGTCGCTTCCTCCTCCTCCTCTAGCTCGTCGATCTCTTGCTGAAGTGCCGGTGAGCGAGACCTTGATGAAGACCTCGAACTCCTTCTCCTCGAAGTACCAACCTCGTTCTCGTCAAACGGTAGGTTCATGTCCTCGTCCTCAACCACCGACTTCTTCCTTTTCCCACCTTTCTTTCCAGGAGAGGCTGCTTTCCCTTTCCCCTTTCCCTTCCCCTTCCCTTTCCCACTCGTCCCCATCTCATCCTCATCCCTCGCTCTCATCGCCTCATTCTCCCAATAACTCTGATCACTGATCCCGTCCCAACTCCTACTCAACAGCTTGAGTAACCTCGACAGTCCCCCTTCCTCAACCTCTTCAAGCAAATCTTCCCCTTTGTTCTTGTTCGAAACCGATTGAACGTATTTGTGTAATTTCGATAGAGTCGCGGTTGAGAGGAGTGGGGCGGAATCAGAAGGAGCGACGGCGGTCGTACGGAAGAAAGAGACTTGGTTTGCACTCGCGGTGCGGGATGGGGAACGGAGGAGAGGATTCGGAGCGGATGAGGAACCGAGAGCGGAAGTCGAGGTGTCGAGGATGTAGGAATCGTCGGCGGAGAAGATATCGCTCAGGAGATCGGCGAGACGATCAACAATCTCTGTAAGTACGGAATGGAATGGAACAAATCGTCAACGAAAGGAGAACGATTTGAGTATTGCTCAAACTCACTTTTCGTTTCTCCTCCAGTCACTTTACCTCTTCCACTCGTCGCAGAAAGCGGAGTTCCTCCATTTCCATTCGCCAACTTGATTCGTTTCACTGCACTCTCAACTCCTGCTCCCTGTTGCTCCTGGAAAGGTCCTCCGAGATGAGCCGGGAAAGGAGACATCGTTTGATCTTGTCTTGTCGGCGAGAGACCTGGAAGGGTGAATGGCGAAGCAGAAGAATCGTTCGTTGCCGTACGTCGATGATGATTCGAAGGCGAGAAAGGGTTCGAACCGGGTTGAGGGACGTAAGTTCGAGGAAGAGGAGGCAAAGAACGTTGAAAAGGTGAAAACCCGGAAGGACCCATCATGAGAGGATCTGGTGAGCTGTCCGGAATCATCTGCTGCGATGTCGATTGTTGTGGTATCCGACCAGAAGCAGAAGGAGTTGGGGGTTGTTGGGGAAGAGCGAACGGATCTGGTTTGATCGGGGACGAGCTGCCATTCGTGTACTGGTTCGAAGCTGGTTCCGGTCGAGAAGGGATACGTCGTAGTTGATCAGAGATGAAGGAATCGAAGAAAGCGTAGTTGTCTTCGTTCGAGATGAGATTCGGATTCGGAGAAGGGTTTTCGAAAGAGGTTGGAACTGGAGCGGGAGGGAATCCGATTCCGTCGAGGAACTCGTATGCGAGGGAGTCGGAAGTGTTTCTACTCGGTGATTGAGCTGGGGCAGAGAAGGGAAATGGAGGATTGAGAGGTGGACTATCGCAAGGGAGGAAATTTTAGTCGACTTGTCGAAATCCCAAGTCTGACTGAATTCCAACTTACAGTGATCCACCTTGCTGAAAGAGTGCAATCTGTTGTCTCAACTCAGGTGCATTCGACAGCCTAGCTAGCTCGTTCTGTCTCCATTGTTCTTCCTGAAACGTCGCACGTTCTCTTCCTCCCAACAAAGTCGAAATCTCGTGCGCATAGTCGTCAAAGAGGGGTTCGTTCGGTAGAGCATCTATTGACTGTAACGAGGTCGAATCTGGCGCGGGAAAGAAGGAAGGAGGTGCCGGAGCGAGAGGAGGTAGGTGAGAGATCACTATTTCGACGAGGAGAGTCAGCTCGCTTGTATCAATATAATCTTTGACTGCTCTCAAGTCTTTCTGGGGTGGGATCACGTTCTCCCGGGGTCGTCTGAGCGTGCATTCCGCCTTCATCATTTTTAGCTCCGATAACTCGCCTCCTCCGCTCAAAGCCCCTCAAGAGCCCTTGTAATAGGTAGTTAGACTCACCATCGGCTACTCCGGTCAATCCAGCCGCCAACGGGTACCCTCTCAAGACGTTCCTCGCTTCTCGTTCAATGCGGACCTGTGCGTCTTCTTCTTCTCGAAGAGTCCTCGTAGGAGTCGCTTGATTGGTCTGTAGGGGTGGTAGTGGATGTCGAGGATCCATGGATCCGACCGAAAGTAGGAAGCGATCAATGCGACGAGGTAGAGGTAGAGGTGAGAGACAGAAAGTGAACTTCGACTGAAGCGGAGGTCAAGTCTCAAAGCTTCAATGCGTTCAGAGACTCGACGTATCGCTCTTCTGCTATCTGAGACGTAAGGAGTGCAAAAACTTGCGTGCGAACGGAATCTGCCGCACCGAAACATATTCCGCTCGCAATTTCGTTTTGTTTCGAGGCTTGAACTGACCTCGTTTCTCCTCGGCTCGCTGCTTGGATGGTCTGTACTAGAGTGTCTTGTCACCACTGCCTCTGGCGGGATTTCAACGCCACTTTGCGTCGGTCGTAGAAACTTCCATTTCACGAATCAAAGCTCGTTCGCAAAGTGCCACTAACCCTATCAAGTTTCTTTCTCGTGTCCTCTCTGTTGACTCGAGCTCACCGGTACAGACGAATGTTCCCAGTCTCGTGCTCTCGTATCCTGAGCAGACGACCCCTCTCGTCAGAATGAGTGCGAAAGCGAGAGGACTTGCGTTTTCTTCGGAAATTGCGCTTCGAGTTTGTCCCCAACCCAGGTGTTCTGTTCCTGTGTTCTCTCGGGCGACCTCTCGTGATCGTTTCGTAGTAGCGTAGACGAGATAGGGACGAAGGGGGAGGGGGGAAGAGGGAGAAAAGCTCATGAGAAGGTAGAAGGATTGATCGAGAAAGGTCTTTCGACAGTGTTACGAGCTGGCGGAAGGACACAGGTCAGATTTTGAACGCAGAGAATGCGACCCGAGGGTCAGTCAAGTGGCGGAAAAGGATCTGCAAAAACGAAACTTAACTTCGCACGCTCCAACTCTTACGAAAGGATGAATGCTTTGCTTGCAATGCGGGTTGGTGCTGTTTCGGCTGAATTGATCCTCCCCCCTTTCAGGAGGAATACAGTTGGGCTCGTGTTTTGTCTCTCAGAGAAACGGTCGAGAGCGACTGCGTTGAGGCTGTGAAAGGGAAAGGCCTCTCAAGGGAAAGTTCTCTTTGCTGCTTCTCTTTGTTCATCGCACTGAGAAAGAAGACAGAAACGAAGGTACACGGAGCACAAGAAGCAAGAGCAGGCCGAATGGAGGACGAATCGAATGCGCAGCCTTCGACTCCACCCTCACTATCGCCTCCACCACTTCGAGACGCCTCAGTAATCCAACAAGCACTCCCGAAGTATACACCTTACAGATTCGACGCCCCTCCAATCCCATTTTTATTAACGCGGTCGTTCTCCCGAGAGATCAAACCCTCTGAATCCATGTCGACCGCTTCCGATACGAGAGGAGGAGCTGGACCATTGTTACTGGCTGCGTTGGAGTCTATGAAGGAGGAACCGGAGGGCTTAGAGCAACAACCGGGGGAAAGCAGTAGTTTGAGTCCGAACAATTACTCGAACCATTCGTCGGAGGGGAGGACTTCAGAGACGAGTGTATCAGGGTCTAGGGATCAGGAGAATGCGTCGGCGTCGGAATCGGATTCAGTCGGATACGTGAGCTTGAATACTTCTCGTCTCTCCTTCAACTCGTTCTTCGCTGATCAAGCTCTGTCTCTTCCGTTCGTTCATTCTAGAAGCCACAGGGTTCGAATTCAGCGTACTCCCACCCCGCCTACAATTCGCTACAGCATCCTCTCTACTCTCGACCCGTCGCGCCAACTTCTTCGAATTATTCTTCCTCCTCCTCTTTCGCCCTTCCTCCAATCAACCGCGCTTCCTACACTCCGTACAACTATCAATCCTCCTACTCTCGCCCTCTCAGCTCTTCAGGAGGAGCATCATCTTCCTCCACGGGAAACACATTCCAAACCTCGGGAACGAGCAACAGCACGACTCTACCTCCTCTCAACATGGCCGTATTCTCGACCAATCCTTCCTCCTCCGACCCATCTTCTTCTTCCGCTTACCGAAGCTTGAGTTCTCCAACGACGAACCCTTCGAATTACGCTCAAACTTCCTCCTCGTCGAATCCCTACAATCATCCAGCGTATGGAAATGCCTCTTCTCACACGTTCCAACACCCCGCCTACGCTCGAGCATCAGCCTCTACTTCAACCTCGATTGGGTTCGCCCCTCCTCCTCCTCCTCCACCCGCCTCTGCTTCGAGCTCGACGAACCCTTATTCCCATCCCGCTCTTCCTCCTCCCTCCGGATCTTCAATGAATCTCTCGACTTCTACGTCCTCGTCAAACTCTTCTCCATGGGCTGGTCCCCCTCCACCTCCTCTATCGATGTCTTCCGGATCTTTACTCGCGAAAAGGAGGAGGAGTGAAACGGCTGGTCCGACTTTACAAAGTTTGAAGAGTTCGACTCGATCGAAGGAGAGTGAATTCGAGGAAAAGGACGAAATAGAGGAGGAAGGAGAGGATAGTGATAAGGAAGAGAAGAGGGAGAGTACGAGTTTGAAACGATCGACGGAGGAAAGAGAAGAAGAAAAGCAAAGTGACGATGAAGAAGAGCGAGAACAAGGAAGGCAGCCGGAAGACGAGTCTGACGGAGAAGAGATGGCACCACAAATTCAACCAGCATCAACCGCAACAACGAGACCGACGAAACGTGCAAGAACGACCTCGGCGAAATCAGACACTTCGAAACCGAGTAGATCGCGAGCGACTACGAGTGGAACCCGTCCTCCCGCTCCGAGGAAAAAGTCACCGAAAGGGAGAGTGTACACAGTAAAGGGTAACGAACCTCCGGAGAAGAAATTTGTGAGTACATACTCTGATGTCGGGATCGCGTTCCTCGAAAAACGAAAACTGACGAGAATGTATCTTCTCGAAAGGTTTGTCCTCATCCTTCCTGCGGTCGAGCGTTCGCTCGTCATTTCAATTTGAATTCGCACATCAAGAGTCATCAAGGCATTCGAGAATGTGAGCACCCATTCCCTCGAGAGCTTCGACCACGCGACTGACTCTCTCTTCTTGAACAGTCAAATGCCCAGAATGCAACAAACTCTTTTCTCGCAAACACGATTGTACCCGCCACTGTATCGCGATCCACAATTACGATCGAGAAAGTGGTTCGAAAGGACCGATTCACGAACCCGCCTCGGTCGCTCGAATCCCAAATCGCACCTCTCAGCAACCTCTCAGTCCCGCCCCTGCTCCCAATTCACCCCCACCTGTCAGTCGACCACTACCACCAGCTGAACTGTTACTCCATGCGTCGGGAACTTCGACGGGAGGTCAATCGGCGAGACAATCCCTCGCAATGTTGCTTCGTCAACAGTCAGAAGACACGGCTGCTGCTGATTCAACCTCGACGACGGATGCGAACGATTCTTCTACTTCGTCATCGTCGACCGCCGCCTCGTAGGATCATTCCTCAAGTTCAAGATACCCCCCTTCCCCTTTTTTCCGATACCCCTTTCTTTTCACGTCTCTCTTCGTTTCTTCGTTCTCTCGCAACATACACGTTACCTTTCCCGTCTCCTTCGTCTTTCCTGGTCTGAACCATTTGTTACTGTTTGATTTAGTTCGAGTTTTGCTTGCTGTTCAGCTTTTCTCTTTTCGTTTTTCTATGTCTCTCTTTGTTGGATCCCCTCTCCCTGTTCTTAGTGCCTCGTCCTACTGCCTGTCTCGTCCTCTTCACTCCTTTTACACGCCTGGAGCTCGGAACGTTTGTCTCTCTTTCGCCGTTTGAACGATCTGCAAACAAGTAAATTGATCGTTCTCTCGTCTCTCTTCGTCTTTCGATCGAGAGTCTCGTTGTGAGTGTTCGTCGGATCGAGGAAAGAGGTTCGTGATGATCGTGAATGACATGAATAAGCGTAATGACTACAGTTTGCAAGTGAGAGAGAGGATGACAGTGGAAGATAAGTAAGGTAGAGGGAACGAGATGGATAATGCGTATGTGCAATGAGTGGATAGACAAAGAACAGAGTGTTAGAGTAGATAGACTACGAGCGGAAAAAGCTCAAGCTCATTTATTCGCTTTCTTCTCCTTTTGAGGATATTTCGGTCTCGGCGCCGGATACACTTTCCTGACCGGTGGTCCTGTCGCGACTGGAGCCGCTGCCGTTCCCGACTGATGAAACTCTGGTTGACTCATCAACCCAGCAAACAATCCTTTCTTGATCACTTTCCCAACCGTCGCCGCACCTTTCACTGCTTTCTCCGAAGAAGTTTGCGTGTACCCCGAATCACCTCCCGATGATGTAGTTCGACAGCAAGTCGTATCTGAATCTCTGTAGTAATTCGCGACACTTCCAGTCGGTAGGATCGAGAAGGGAGTAGCTTCCGAGTTATGATTTGAAGAGGGTTCGATACTACTCGGAGTCGTACTTGGTCTCCTACTCGGATCTCCAGGGTTCGACGAACTCCCAGAAGACATCGTCGCGATACTTCCGTTGCGTTGTCCTAATCGTAATCGAGCGAAGCCAGATTCGGCTTCTAATCGAGCTTGTTCGGCTCGTTGTCGTCGATCTCGTTCTTCCCCTTCTCTCCAGGCTTCGGCGATTCGAGCGGGAGTAGCAGCGTTCGCGGCGATGACCGGAGGCGAGGGAGTAGGAGGGAGAGGTGCTGGAGGAGAAAGCGAAGGAACGGGAGAAACGACGGGTCGAGAAGGAGGATGAGGGAAATTCATCGAAGTGGAACCGGGAAGTCCATTCATGGTCGAAGCTGAGTCGGTCCGAGGTGTTCGCTGGTGATGAGGGAAAGGAGCTGCCGAGGAAGGTGGTAGAAGGGGAAGCGATCCGCTTGGAGGAGGTGGAGGAGGAAGAGGTTGAGTCACGAATGTTGGGGGTTGACGGATCTGGGGCGAGACGGAGGGAGAACGAGGGAAGCGATGCTCAGAATCTTGGTCCGAGTGGCTCGAGTAGCGAGAACCGGTTGAAGCTGCAGAACAAGCTCGGTCAATTGCGAAGCGGGCAAGAATCGCAAGATGGAAACTTACGATGCGAACTGCCTGATTGGCGCTGCAACATCCGGTCACCCACGTCGACGAAGACAAAAGAGTTCTCACGCTGTTCCAGGGGGAAAGGAGTCAGCATCTGCACCAAAAAGAGATGCAAGAGGGAGAAAATGAAAACATACGGATCGATTCAGCGGCGATTCAATCCCAGCACTTCTTCCAACCATAACCTGCATCGCGCAGATCTGTAGCGCCATTGACCGTCCCACCGCTGCTGCTTCATAAATCTTTGCCGCGCTCCCTGGATCCGCCTGAAGTGACTCATGCAAAGCGTGAACGACGAGTGCCCTCAAATTCGGGAGGATACTATAAGTCTTGTCGAATGAAAGGAGGGAGGAAAGGATTGGGATCGAACGTTGTAGGGGAGTGGAGAGGGCGAGAGTGTGGAAGTATTGAAGGAGAGCTTTGACTTCGGGAGAAGGGAGAGGTAATTCGAGAGCGTGAGAAGAGATAGGGAATAGGCGTCGAGAGGAAGAGGAAGAGGTGGTAGGAGGAGCGAGGGTTCGGGAGACCGAGACTGAAGGACGACGGGAAAGAGGGGAGGAAGCTCGTTGGAGAACATCGATTGGTTCTTCGTCGCTCATTTCTTCTCGATCGTAATCGTCTCCACCTCCTCCTCTATTGGCTTCACTCGCTTCGAGAGGTGTTGACCTTGAAGAGACCGATTTTATTTCGTTCGCGAACCAAGGCCACCTCGATTCGAGGATCGAACGACAACATCCTAGTCGTTCTCGATCGCTGCAGATGATTTCAAAGTCGAAAAGTCGAGGTTGAGAGAGAGTGAGTAAGCCGAGAGTCTGAGCGGTCGGCGGTAGAGGTTGTGGAGGAGGTTCGTAGATTCCGAAGGATTCGAGATCGACGAATACGACGGAGGAAAAATTGTTTTGGCGCAGGTTGTAGTCGCTCATCATATCCCTCTCTTTGTCCCCTAGAACGACCAGCGTGTTCCTCCATCCTACTGCTGAACCCCAAGATCCATTTCCGAGTAATTTCTCGACAGACAGTTTCTTCCAAATGAACCGTTCGTCCGTTTTCAACGCTCCTGAACCTCCTCTTTCTCCTAGGTCGAGGGCCCAGATAACGCATTCTGCTTGGTCGACTTCGACACTTGCTCCAGAGAAGACGAGATGTCGAGAACCGCAGCTGTAGAGTCGAGGGAAACGGATTCCGGGAGGGAGCGAGCTCGTGCCGCCCATTCGATCGGCGACGGAGAGGTAAGAAGGGGTGGTGAAGCTGTCGAGGGGAGAAGGAACTAGGTCGAGATCACGTCGAGGGCTGTCACGAACCTTCGTTAGCTCGGAGTAAAGAAACAGATAGTGAGAGGAGACGAACTTTGCGAAATTTGAATTCGTGAACACAAAGATAGGTTCGGGACTATCTTCTGTCGAAGGGAACGAGTGACTCGAGTAAACCGAGTACCCGTCCGCTCCCGACTTTGTTTCGAGAGGAGCGAGAGAAGTTTGTGAAGCTGAAGCGACTGAACGATACGAACCCGCCTTTCTCGGGTAAGGGGCCTGCGCGATCCATTCCATCTTGTCGAGATCGAGTACTGACATTTCCGAGAGGTAGTTGTTTTGGTAATCTTGTCCTCCGATCACGACGAGTCGGGAAGAAGTAGAAGGAGGAGGAGCGGAATCTTCAAATCCTGGAACGGGAGGTTCTGACGAGACGCTTGCGACGACAGCGAGGTGAGCGTAACGAGGTAGAGGAGCTTGAGTTCCCGGTCGAACGGTCGGTAAAGGAGACGACCAGGTTTGTTCCAAAGTGTCGAAAATCCAGAGTTCGTCCAAAGTCTCGAGGTGTCCTCCTCCTCCTCCTTCTTGCGACTCTTCGTCGATGACATAAGATTGCCCGCCAAAGACTACGAGACGGTGTCCCCATGCTTCTGCTGAATGGAAGTACCGAGGAGAAGGCTGAGAAAGCGGAATCGCTGAAGTCGAAGAAGCCGGCGAAGGAGCAGTCGTATTAACTTTCGTCCAAATGAGGGTTCTCAAGTCGAGGGAGTACAACGTCGATACCATTGTCCTACTTTCGACGGGTCTTCCTCCGAAAACGAGGATCGAATCTCCGACGAGAGTGACTGAACTTCCCACCTACTCTCGATCGTTCCAAGTGGTCAGTGATCGCTCTTCTCCTCAGTTCTAGCGTAGAATAAGAGTAGCAAAGAGGGGAGGGCGGGAAAAGAGGAACGTTCACATACGAGGGGAGGAGGGATCTCTCCTCGAGTCTTTCTCAACGTCGAAGTGAGCTCTGCAAAGTCGGTCGCCATACTAGCTGACGGTGAGGCGCAGGTTGAGATCTTCTATGTACAGTGGTTGCTTCTTGGAAGGAGTGGTCTGTCTGATTGACTGCGAATAAGTTCGTGTTGAATGAGAGAAGGGAAAGGAAAGCGAGGAGGGCTTGGAATTGTCGAGCGAGGCGCCAGGCTCCGCGTGGTGAACAGATCGAGAGAGAGGACGAGTCTAAGGAAAGGAGAGGAGTCTGCAGTCGGGAGTGTGTAAGATGAACGGTCGGCGTTCCCTCAACAAGTCGCGGGGGAAGAATGAAGGCTTTCTTCAACTCGAGGCTCGAAGGGTGATACTCTGAGGGTCTTGTACGGGTTCTACAGTCGACGATTCGGCGGAAAGGGTGATGGGAAGAGTGAAGAAGAGATGAAAATTTCTAGCAGGAAACTTCAATCGAAGCGAGAAGCTTGAATCGCTCAAGTGTCCGAACTTCATTCATTCCTTCGCAAAACAGCATTCGCGTGGTCAGCTCAATTGCACCTAGTCTTTCCCCGTCTCGTCAATCAAGCTCGATTAAAACGAGCATCGTTCGTCCCAAGTCTTCGTAATTGCGAAGTCAATGAATTCATCATCCGCGCCGGCGTACCGGGTGCACAGACCTCTTGCACAGACCCTGAGCACGAAGCCTTTGAGTGGCACTGACCCTCTGTCGCTGCGATGTACATTTCCGCCGATACCCTGCGAGAGGACCTTGCCCACATCGATCGCAACTTCGCGACGCCCTTTCTTTCCGTTTCGTCTCTCCTCACGGGAATTCACTACGACAGTCTGCGATACAAGCTCACAGGCTCCTAGGTGTTTGTTCCTCGACGTGGAATCGGTTCGGGTTCGACTCAACGAGAGGCTGCAGCAAAGTGGATTTGGAGGGAAAAGCTCTCTCTTGCTCTCCAAATCGGCTTCCGTCAAGCACTCGACCTCGGACCGGACACCGTATCGGATCAGAGATCTGATCTTCGCGTTGATGAAGTTTTTTGGTTCGAAAGCGTGAAGTGCCGGGAAATTGAGAATCAATCCTTCTCGTAAGGGGCACAAGCTCGCGAAGTCTTCTCTGCTTCCTTCTGCTCGACCATGACCGACGGCGCAGATTCGAGGGTTCAGGAGACCTTACAGAAGTGGCGAGGGTGTTCAGGAAACTAGAGAAAGTGAAGCGCAAAGTCGCAAGCTAGGGAGTGAGAAAAAAGGGACCCCCAAGCTGTTTTAGTTTTCATCCACGCTCCGTCGAGTGTGAAAGGGGGACAGACAACGTTTCTCGCAGATCAGATCACACTCGAATGAGATTGTTACAGTGAGAGAGACAGAGAGACAACAGCATCCACAGGCAAACAAGAACAGAAGGATATCGATATCTTGCTACACGAAACCCCTTTCTAGACGAGAGCCCAAATCCCTCTAATAACGACGACGACTCCCACTGGTCCAAGCACTCCAAACACCGCTACATCGGTCCAGAGTCGTCTGCCTCCTAGTCTACGTTGAATTTGTCGTTCTTTCGCGAGGAGGAGGGGATCGGTCGTCGAGGAAGTCGTCAGGATTGAACGAGGTGGTAGGAGGTGGAACAAGACGAGGTACGTCAAAGCTACACGACCACACACAGCGTCAATAACGAACGAGGCCAGAGAGAGTGAGAGCGAGAGACGAACCAGGAATCAAACAACAACCTAATCCCGAGAGACCTACTCCTGCCCATTCAGCGAGATACACTAATCCAATCCCATGTCCACCAACTTCACGTTTCCCTTTACCATCTTCTGGGAACCGTTCGCGATGAGGAGCCGGTAGAGAGACGATTGTGAGGGAAAGAACCGAGACGATGAAGAAGATCAAAGATCTCGATAAAGGTGAGAGTAACCTCTGCGCCCTTGTCTCTGTCTGCGTCGGTGGTAACCCTCCCGTCGGTGAAGTCGGTGAGGATCCAGGAGAGTGTTCATGTGTCGTACTTGAACTCGCCGCCGTCGAAGGAAAGAAATATTTAACTCCTCGTCTAATCCTCTTAATCCCCACTCTCGCATGACCTTCCAACTGACCCAAAATCCCCACCAAGACCAACACTCTCACGATTCCTAACCACCAATCCCCTCTCGGTAACCTGGGATCACTCAATAAGTTCCCACTAGGACCGATATAAACCTGTTCCTCTTCTCCTCCTTCCCCCTCCTGAGTCAAGGGTGCGAATCCGAGAGTCCCGACGAGCGCCCATCCGAGTTGGATCAGGAAGGAAATGAATATCCCGATCCCCATCGCGACGGGGAAATTGTTCCTCTTCCCTACTTTCGCCTTTCCCCCTCCTCCTGGTCCGTTTACTCCCTCCGCCCCAGCTTGACCTCCCTCGTTCACGTCTCCGTCTCCCACGCCGTTTGTTGCGTCATCAAACTCGATGAATGCGCTTCCTCTCCTCGACATACTCGCCCCAATCCCTCCTAATAATCGATTCCTCGTTGTCGAATCCGGTCTGATCAAACTCGTGATATAATAGAACGATTCGTGACTTGTCGAACTCAATGCCGCGAGAGTGAGGAGGATTGAAGGCCAGAGGGAAAGGCCGGAGGAAGGATCGGTTGGAGAGAAGAATGGGATCGAGGAGAGTGAAGTGAGGGGAAGAAGGGTTGTAGGATCGGAGGAAGGGAGGGAAGGGAGAGACGGAGAAGGGAGTTGGAATTGATCGTGGTTGAGACGTTTGAGACGGACTCCGAGGATTAAGAGGGCGAGAGGCCAGGAAACGAACGTTAGAGAATAGGCGGGGAGGAGCAAGAGAGCAGTCCAGTGAGGTTTTCGACGAGTGTTGGAAGAATGAAGATTCGGGGAGTGGGCGGACGGAAGGGGAAGTGGAAGATGCTGGACGGAAGAGGAGGATTGAGCAGCGAGTCGAGAGTAATGGTGATGAACTGGATTCTGAGAGTTTGAAGGATCGTACAATCCGAGTAGTCGTAACAGAGGCGGTAAGATCAAGGGAACGACGAGCTGTGAGGAAGATCAACGTCCGTATCAGTCTCGACAAAGAGAGAGATGAGAATGTCGGCAGACTCACCCAAATCAAACTGATTAATCCGACTGCTACTGTTCTCTCCCAATCCCTCCTCCTCCGTTCCGGTACGACCAAGTCGACCACGACTTCTGAAGCGGCGACGACTCCGAGCGTCGTTCGGACGATTGATCCACCGAGAACGAAACTCGAAGCGAGGAATTCTCCGACGAGATGGAGTTTGAATCGATGAGGAAAGACGGCGGAGGCGAGTCCTGGATACGATCTATATGCGGGAGATGTCAGTCCGATAAATGAGCAAGTGAGACGGCACGGAGCTTACCTCGCTCCGACATATCGACCTTGAATCCCCAATGCTACAGCACTTGCCCAAGCCAGTAACCCTGATAGAGCTAGGAGAGGTACAAATAGTGCTGGTGTGAGATTGAAGCAAGCGTACGGCACTAGCAGCGGCAGAGGCGATAATCTGAGCTCAATGCAAAACGTTCGTCAATCGTTCATTCGCAGTTTTCGATGGAAAAGTTGGACTCACGTTCCTGCCGTGATCAATCCAGCGACTTCTCCTACCGTCATATCCTGATTCCCTCCGCCTCCATCGTCCTCGTCGTCCTGTTCTCCATCTTCGGCTCCGTCTGCGTGACTATGTCTGCCTCCTCCGTAAATCCTTCGATTCCTTCGCCTTCTCTCCCGTCTCCGATCTATCGAGTCTCTGTCTAGGTCATTGTCCTCCCCTGCTGTGGGATCTTCGGACCACGAAGCGTCGTAGAGCGTTAATCGAGGTCTCTGAGATGATCCTCCTTCTTCTTCATCATCGTCGTACGAATCTCCGCTATCGAGTCTGATCAACTTTGATCGTGCATGTGGTGGTTCCGTATTGTTGTTTCTCGAGAGTGAATCGGTTGAAGAACGGGGAGTGAGGGGAAACCCCTCCCGCTCATCTCTATCTGTTGTATCTAGTTCTTTCGGCGTGCGATAGGGAGACCCATTCATCCCGAAGTGTCGCTCGAGTCCTCCGTGAATCGAATTTGGGCGAGTGAATGTTAGAAGGAGAGAGAAACGAACGCGCTCCCGATCATCTCGTCCTTCAACTCCATCCAGTCGATTCAATCCAGAGATGTCAACAGATCTGTGTCCACCTTATGCACCATTCTTTGGGTTTGCAGGCGTAGGAGCTGCTGTAAGTCTCGCTTCTCTCTCTTGATCATCATCATCATCATCATCTCTTCTCCTCCTGTCCCTCTGACTGCGACTGATAAACCGATGCCTTGTTCTATGCGATCCTGTAGATGATCTTCTCAAGTGAGTCAACGCTCTCAGGCTAATGGAAGAGCACCTTGCTTCCCCTCTGACGGAACTAACTCTCACTCTGTCCCCTCTCCTTGCTTCTACAGCAATCGGAGCAGCATATGGAACCGCGAAAGCCGGGATCGGAATCACTGGAATGGGTACTCTCCGTCCCGAACTCATCATGAAGGTTCGTCTCTCCTCTCCCTTCCCTTCCCTCTCCCTTCATCTTTCTCTCCCTCTCCCAGGCTGACTCTCCGTTCCTTGGCGGATAGTCGTTGATCCCCGTAGTAATGGCGGGAATCATCGCCGTCTACGGTCTAGTAGTTTCCGTTCTAATCGTTGGTTCCCTCTCCCCCGACGACCCTTATTCCCTCTATGCTGGGTTCATCCATTTAGCCGCTGGATTAAGTTGTGGATTGACCGGGTTGGCGGCGGGTCATGCGATTGGATTAGTAGGGGATGCCGTGAGTTTCTCTCAACTTTCCCAGACTTTCTCGAGGAAACGGATGACGAGCTGACTGAGGATTGCGGTTTTATGGGGTACATAGTGCGCAAGAGCTTATATGTATCAATCGAAAGTGTTTGTCGCGATGGTATTGATGCTCGTAAGTCGACAAATCTTCGCTCTTGCACTCGAATGATCGCAGAAAGCTGACTATTCCCGACGTCCGCAGATTTTCGCTGGTTCGTTTGCCGTTCCTTCTTCGTCTCCGAGAACCCGAGGCTTTCCGCGAAATGATGCCGAGGCCTCGAAGTCAATGGTACCCGTTCAGAGCAGATTAAACTGACTTATTCGCTTGTTGTGCGCGAAAACAGAGGTTATCGGTCTATACGGTCTCATCGTCGCACTCATTCTCAACACACGAGCAAGTGAAGGAGTGTGCTAGTCACTTCACGTAGGTCGCCGTTAGCTTCGACGTGTCACCCTCTCTCGTCCCGTTCCGCACATTCGCAATTTGTCTTTTCTGTTTTTTTGTCTCCCTCCCATCTTCTTGCCCTCGTCTTCGTTCTCCTTTCATATCTACTGCGCCTTCTCTCTCCTCTTTCGTACCCTCTCTGTTCTCGTTGTAACAAAACCCAACGTCCTCCTCCATCAATCGTTTCCCCAATCTTTCTACGCTGTGTCTTCCCGCTCAGCCGTTCCGTTCCGCTATCTCGCTCAGTCATGTGAGTACTCCCCAACCCCTCCAACGGTCGACACCAAACGAGCTGACCAACTCGTGATCATCGAGCAAAGCTCAGACCTCCAGAACGTGCTCAGAAAAGCTTCTCTCTCCTAATCTCGAGTTCCCCTTATTCAGCTCGTTCCTCCTCCTCGATCACATTCTTCGCTTTCCTATTCAGCCTCGGTACTTCTCGGCTCGGCTCCTCGGTCGTTCGGATTTTGTCAATAGACTGCTTGTCTTGTCCTCGTCCTCGTCGCCTTCATCCCTCCTGCAACTCGAGACGACAACTCGCTGTCTCTCTGACGGGCGCGTGTAGATAGGTCGACCCCCTTGAGGATGTACACTCCCCCTCCCCCAGCTTACCGTTCGACCCCATCGACTCCCGCTCCCATTCCCCAACTTCCCTCTCACTCGAGACACTCGCATCAACGATTCTCCTCCTCGACCACAATCACGACGAGCACACATTCGAGTGCAACAAACTCCTCCCAATACTCGAATCAATCGTTCGAGTTCTCGCCGTTGAATTCGTCCGCACCTTCGATCTTGACCGCCGCTTCATCACCGCTGTCTATCAAGGATCACGATAAGGACCGACTTGTCGGGACTATCAGAGAACATGGGTTGGAAGAGGAGCAGCAGGGAAGAGAGGAGGAGGAGGAGGAGGATTCTCCTGTTGATCCCCAACTTGCTTCGCCATCCGTTCCGAGGATCTCGCAACCTTATGTCTACTTTTCACCTCTTGAACCGGTGAGACCTCCACAGTCGACAACGAGTAAAGGGAGGAAAAGACCGATCATCCCGCCTCGAAGTCTCTCGAATACGACGTCCGGTTCGACTTCGATTTATCCTTATCCGCTTGATTACGGCGAGTCTTGGGCTTACTGCAACGAGCTAAGCTATTTACGAGGAGGTAACGGTACGCCGAACAGTCAGTTGACGTTCAAGACGACCGCTACCGACGGGAGTGAAGATTGCTCAGACTCGGGGCACGTTGAGCTCGGAATGCAAAGGAGGAGGAGGACGAACCAATCTTTCGAGAGTACCCACGACGACGAGCGCGGAAGATCAAAACCAAGTCGAATCAATACCAGTACGAGCACCGGAGGGTTTCCTTTGAAACCGTGCTTGAAATCAGCTCGACCTTTCCCACCCTCTCCTATCAACGCCACCAGCCCAATCCTGCCCCTCCCGTCTCCTCCTCAGTCAGATCATGCGCCGTTCCATCCAACCTCGCCACTCATCATGACTCGACGCTCTTCGCTTTTGCCGTCACCAGTTCCGGCGTTCTCGTTCCTCTCGACTACTTCATCCGATTCCTCCCTGACCGTCACTCCTCCATCCGCCACTCTCACTCCGACTCTCAGTAGGACCTCCCATTCCCCAACCTCGACGAATAGCCTGTCACCGCCACAGAGGATTTGGTCCGTTAGAACGAATCGATACATCTGGCTTCATTCTACTCCTTCCGGTCCCTCCACCTCAGCGCCTCCTTCGCTGCGACACTCGAGAAGCTTCCTCGCCTCAACTTCGAATCTGGATTTGACGTTGCCGGGAACAAGGAGGGAGGAGGAATCAACTAGGGAAGGGGAGAAGGAGATGATGGAAGTTCCGAATTTGCCGTATGTTACGAGAGCACCGGAGGAGATGGGGAGGACAGTGAGATCTTGATAGGATAGGGGGGAGAACATGGAGGTCGAATGAGAGATAGAGAGGTCGAGGATGGGCGAATACAAGGCGAGGAGTACGGGAATGTGAATAGACACTCTCGGATGATACCCGCTCGTCACACCAACACAGACACTGTTGCTGATCAGTATACCTCTTCTGTGCGATATGGGTTTTTGAGCTTTGTCAATTTTTGCGATTTTGTGATTAATTTGTGAATAGACACTCGGTTCTCTCCCTCTCTGTCTCCACCCTGACCCTTCGTGATTGAGAGAGACAGATCTCTATATTCACAATTTCACCTCGTTATCCCACTCTTCAAACCCCTCAATCCCAATCCCTGCCAAACAATTCCTCGCCGCCTGCCTACTCATCTCACTTCTCGTCTCCACCGTCGCCGATCCAATATGAGGCAACACGACAATCTTCTGTTCCCTGACCAAAGGATGATCCGCTCCAATATTCGGTTCTCCATCAACAACATCTAATCCTGCTCCAGCTAATTTCCCTTCTTTCACTGCTGCGACGAGAGCATCGGAATCGACGATTGGACCCCTCGCCGTGTTGATCAAATAGGCGGAAGGCTTCATTTTCGAGAGGAAGGAAGAGTTGATGATCCCTTTCGTTTCTTCCGTCAATGCGCAACAAACGATCAGGAAATCAGATTCTTTCGCCAATTCGTCCAATGATTGAGCGGGGTCGAAAGAGACGTTGAGAGAAGAAGTGAGGGAGGAGAGGGAGAAATGATCTTTTGAGGGAGAGAGGGGTTGACCGATTTTAGAGGTCGAGTAGAGAACTCGGGAGATTCCGAAGCCGAGGAGTCGTTTGAGAGTGAGTTGACCAATTTTACCGAATCCGAATACGCCAACCGTCGACTGGATTGCAAAAGATCAGTAGTGGGCGTGGAGAGAGAGACCGGAGGAGGAAAAAGAGCTCACGCCTTGTAGCCCTCGACCGCAGAGAAGTAAAGGATCCCAAGGCATAGTGGGCCATTTCCCATCGACTACAGCACGAATACCCTGTCGAGGATATCGGAGCGTGTCAGATTAGACGACAAAGCAGCTGAACGAAAAAATGAGAGTGAACTTACCTCTCCTGCTCGTCTCGATGCCATCAAAGTGAGCATCGCTCCGATGTCAGCTGTCGCATCTGTCAGAGCGTCGGGAGCTGTCACAATAGACAGCTCGTCAGCTTCGAGCTTCGAGGCTGCACGAGGGTTATCCAAAATCGAGAAATCGAAACCTGAACTTGCTCGTTCCTAATCGAATCCCTCGTTTTTTTAGCGCTGCCGTGTCGACATGATCATATCCCGCAGACATCGTCGATACGACTTTGAGAGACGGTCCAGCTATACACGAGCGAGATGTCAGTTTCGCGAGCTGGAGAGAGATTGCGAGAGGCGATTTACCCGCATCTAGAAACTCGTCGTTGATCTGTCGTGCATGGTTCCACCCATTCAGATGAATTCAGTCCTCTAAAAGCGGGGAAAGAACGCACCTTATCTCCCAACATAACCACGACCGATTCAGCTCCCTTCACATTCTCTAGGACCCATTCCCGTGGTGCGTTCCCAGGCTTATCGTAAGCTGTATAATCTATCTTGCCTTCCTTCGCTGCTTTCTTGAGGATCGCAGCGCCTTCTAGCTTATCCGGGTCGAGGTAACGAGTGAGGACTACTTTGGGTGCCATGACGTGCTGGGTCGTCGAGAATGAGCGTGTGAGGGTTGGGAAGCGGGGTCGGAAGAGGTGGAAAATGATAGAAGAGTGTCAGAGGGGGGAAGGGTAGAGAGTAGTGAAGGGGAAGATGAAGAGCCGTGAATTCGTCCGGAGGAGGGGGAGAACTTCTGATCTCAATGGGCTGTATTGCAGTGGAGCAGACTGAGTGCGTTGTGCGCCTGATGGTGTAGGCGGAGCGGAATCGGAAGCGGGCGACTTTGAGCTTTGATGAAGACTCCGACTTTTCGCAACACTCTCGACCAGCCACGACAATGAAGGAAGGGGCACAGATGTGTGTATATATTGCGCAAGTCACTAAATCTATCAGGAGGTAGGGCAAAGACGAGGAGTGAGGGAGTAAAGCGAGAGACAGGGAGGAGAGAGGGGGGTAATAATTTTGAACTATGTACAAAAAAGCGGGTACGAGGAGTGAGAATAGGGACAACGATACAAAATCTATCTTATCATCACCGGAACTGAGAGAACTGTTGTTTGGTTGGTTTACCAAGATCCACCAGCTTTCTCAGGAGGAGTATTGTTCGTGTAATCGATCTTTCCTCCTTTACCTTTCGGCATGGCGATATCGGTAAACGCGTTCGAGATTTGTAATTGTTTGAGTCCAGCTGCGACGTCGAGGAATTCTTCGAGTCCGATCGCTCCATCTTGGTTCGCATCGACTTCACGCAAGATATCTCGAACCGTCTTGTCGTTCGCTTTGAATCCGAATCGAGTCATCGACTTTCGTAGATCTTCGGGGTTGATTTGTCCATCGTTGTCGGCATCGAGTTCGGTAAATCGTTTCTTGAGAGTTGCGAGTTCGTCGGCGTTGAAAACAGTTCGAGAGAGGTCTGTCCCGAAAAACGAAGAGTAAGTCAATTAGGGACTCAACACGCTCGAGATAAGAGAGAGTCGACTCACAGTCATCTTCGACGGCGAGGTGCTGCTTGTGAGCTCCGGTACGAACGTCCTCAAGCGTCAATTTACCCAATCGACTTTCACTCAATCCCATCGAAGCCAAGAACTTTGTTCCATCCTTGAACTCTTGTTCCTTCCTCGCGTCGTCCCAGCTGAGTTCCTTCGCCATGATATCGATGACAGTCGGGAGCGCTTCGAGCGCCGCTTCCGAGTTGAGGAATGAGAGTCGAGTTCGTCGAGCGATGACATCGACCGCCGTAGCGGCGTATTCTCGTCGACAAGCCCAGGTCACTTCGGCGTCGATGTAAGGGTAGACGGGATCGATTCGTTTGCCGTGAACGGGGAATCGGAGTCCGGTTTGAGGCGCCATCGAACAAACTCCCCATGCTCGATCTCCGTAAGTTTCAGAGAGATGTCTAGCGACGTCGGACTATAGGGTAAACACGAAGAGTCAGTGGAAGAACGAAGAAAGAGCCCGCGATTGAGAGGGACTAACCTCGAGACCGAATTGTTGAATAAGTTTGATAAACATCATTTTGTTCCATCCTTGCGATCCAACGAGTTGAACCTTTGTCGTGATACAGTCACGATCAGGTTTCAATCCGTATTCCTTGATCGCGGCATCGACCGTCTCCTCAGCCATCGCTCGGTAAGTCGTCCATTTTCCTCCTGCGATCGTCAACAGTCCACTCTTCGAGATGTTGATCAAATGGTTTCGTACGAGAGATTGAGTATCCTTCGCGTCCGGATCTTTGACGAGAGGTCGAAGACCTGACCAAGCTGATAGAACGTCTCCTCTTCGAACTCGGATATCGGGGGAAAGGTAGTTTCGAACTTCGTTGAGGATGAATTCGATCTCCTCCTCCTTCGGGATCGGGTGTTGCTCGACGGGAGCAGGAGCGTCGGTAGTTCCGGCAATCGTGTTGCCTTGCCAAGGGAGGAAGAAGATGACTCGTCCGTCGGAAGTAGCAGGGTCAATCAAACCGATTTTCGCGGGAGCGTAGTAGTTAGGGAGAGTGATGTGGACTCCGGAAGCGGGAGCGACGATGTTTTGAGCAGAAGGTTCATCGAGTTGTCGAACTCCGTCAGAGAAAGGTCCGGTAGCATTGACGACACCCTGTAAAGCATTCGAAGGGTGAGCCTTAACTCTCAAAGATCAGAGAGAGGAAGAGACTCACCTTTGATTTCGTTTCCCATTCTCGACCGGTTATGACATCTCGCATTTTGCAACCGCAAACTCGACCATTCGAGTCCTTCAAGAGATCGACGACTTCGGTATGATTCGCCGCGACAGCTCCGTATTGAACAGCGGTAAGGATGAGAGCCATGTTCATTCGAGAGTCGTTGTGTTGACCTGCATTTCGAAATGGCTCATTACAGTCAGTTGCAAAAGTCAAACAGTGAAGAAGGCCTCGACGTACCATCGTAGTATACAACGGCTCCACAAAGACCGTCCTTCTTGAGCATAGGGAAAGCTTCGAGAGCTTTTCCAGCTCCGAGAACGTAAGAAGATTCCATGTTTTGCTTTCCGGCGAGGAGATCGTACATCTTACAACCACTGCGAGCGAGACACGGACACGATCAGTCTCCTTCCGGATACAGGAGGAACATAGTGGAAGGTGGTAGCTCACGCGAAGAAGTAGGGGATCTGCCACCAGGTGTAAATCGGAAGCATGATGGGGAGAGAGTGGGAAAGGTAGGGAGCGGTGTGGAGGAAGGTTTTGCGCTCGTGAAGAGCTTCTCGGACGAGTTTGTATTGCTCGTAGTCGAGTTCGAAGACGGCTTTTTGCAAGTATCGAACTCCTCCGTGAACGAGTTTCGTCGATTTCGACGAAGTACCTGCGACGAGCAAAAGGGTGTTAGTTCTCTTTAGCCTTGTGCAGTCGACGTCGCATGTGATCTCTCGACATGTACGCGGATAAGACTGTGGGAGTAGAAAGAAAGCTCACCAGAACTGAAATCGTCTCGTTCAATGACTGCGACCCTCAAACCACGACTTGCGGCATCGAGAGCGACACCAGCACCCGTAGCACCACCTCCAACGATCAACAAATCGAATTCTCCATCTGCTTCGTGTGGCGGTTCAGCTGCTTCACTCCCCTTTTCAATTCCCGATTGTCCCGATTTGTTCGCTACGTCCTTGTCTGAATGTGCCTTGTCCGTATCGATTCCACTCTTCCCATCTTTCCCTTCCGTTTCAAATTCGGGAGCTCCTAGTTTCTGTAACATCTCCTCTCGACTCGGAGGAGTCCAAAACGTCGAGGGTCGATCGAGAGTTCCATCTGCCGATTCCATCCGAAGAGGGTTCGCTCCATAGTACAGGGATTCTGCGTCTACATCGGTATTCGAGGCGGGTCCAGATGATAGGATCGAGTAGGAAGCGAGGGATGCGGCACCGAGGGATGTCGTGAGGATAGGTCTCCGTCTGATGAAGGAAGTCGAGTTGCGGAAGAAGGTACGATGCATTTTGGTTGGGGGAGTGTAGTTGAGGTTCACAACTAGCGACAAAAGGAGGAGAGAAAGAGAGAGTCAGTACTTCAGTTCTCATCAACGTCACTTTCCTGAGAATCTCTTTTGTTGCACTTCGGAAGAGACGAGCTGGGTCTAGTGGATGAGTGATAGCTTGTTAATGTTGCTCGTAGCTGATACCGTAAACAGAATGGTCCTCCCGAAGGCAGATGAAGGAGAAACGGCGGGAGAAAGTCGGAGGGACTCCGCAAGATGAGGGGTGAGAAACTTACAGTCTATCTGATTCCACTATGTACTGTACTGTTATATGCACGGGAGAGAGAGAGGAAGCAGTCGTGTGTATCGAAGTGGCGAGAAAGGACGAAGCAAACGAAACGAGGGTTTCAAACTTTTTCGCGCGCGCAACGCAATGCTGGTGGGGGTCAGCCGAACTGAGTGGGAATCGTAATCCTGCAATTCGTTGCGATCTAATCCCTATTAGCGTCGATTTGTATTCTTGAAAATCTTTTCTTTCAAACCCTTCCACTTCGTCCCCCTTGTCTCCCCCGTGCGAGATAGTCCTCATCTGTCGCGAGTTTCATTCCTTGCGAGAACACCGTCCGTCAGCAGCATCGTCCAATTCGTCGAGCTCGAGAGGCAGGTGAAGGCAGCGAAGAAACGGTTTCTTGCGAAGCGTTGCTCGAGCTCAACACCTCTATCCTTCGACCAGTCCTCAACAGCCCTCGCTGTGGTGCTCATAGTGGCGAGGAGTGAAGGCCAGAAACGACAGGCTGTCGCCCAACAACTGTAAGGAAAGGAAAAGTCATTCGTCGATTTTCGTTTGCGAAGTCTCGAAAATTCAAAAAGGCGACAGTCGTCGACACGTGTTTTTCACCTTTCTTCTCTTCCTCTCTTCCTCCCAACGACCACATCTCAGGCTGTTGCTACGGTGCATCTACTGCTTTGCTCCGAGTCGACGACCACGCACACGCCTCTCCTCCTCTTCTCTACGCGTCTCGACTGGACCCTCTCCTATCTCCCGCTCTGGCCCTCGCGTCTGACAGAGCAACGTACCAGGATGCAAAGGACTATGGGTTGAAGAGCTGACAGGCAGAGAGGGGCGGAAAGAGCAGCGGTAGTGTTCAAGATCCACTTTCTTGTCGATTCGCGTGGATGAATGGATCAAAACACGGCCCGTGCGGCCCTCCCCTCAGCGAACGAGTTCTCCTCCACCTCTCCCTCCTCTCTCCAACATCACGACCTCTCACGATAACTTCACGACCTCCTGATACGACTTTTTTCTATCGATTTCGCCCTTCGACTCGATAGACTCACGTTCTCCCTCTCTGTCTGCACGACCCTCACGAAAAACAACAATCACCCTCTATCACTCTCCTCGATTCCTACGTTGATAGCGAGATGGCAGGAGCGGTAATTCCTCTTTTAGCTCAACAGTTCGTCGACTCTCGTTCGAGTTCTTCGTTCGACCTCGTCGTTACCAATCAGAACAACAACAACAGCAACTCACCACGACAAGCTCTGCAACAGCGTCAGCTCGTCGATACCTCGAGTCCAGCATCGAAGGAAAAGGAGAAGGGAAAGAAAGGTCCTTCGCCCCGTCGTCGTCGAGAAGAGGGAGACGAGTCGAAGGAAATTGAGGCTAGAGCAAGACGAGAGGCGATGGAGAGAGGGGCGGCGGAGGGGATCTTCTACTGGTCTGATCACGTACTCAAGGAGAAATTCATGGTGAGTCGACTCTTCGACAGCTTTCTCTTTCTTGAGGACGGACGACGTGGCGTTGATGACACGACTTGCTGACAGTCTGCTCGAGTGACTTTCAGTTCGTCAAAGAGGTTGGGTTCGGTAACTGGGGATCTTTGTGGTTGAGCTACGTTGAACCAGAACGAGAAAGAGTCGCGGCGCTCAAAATGGTTCACCGACTCAAGGACACCACCTCTGCCGCTCGAGTCAGAGCTCTCTGGAACGAGTACAAGTATGTCAGATCTCTCACGTCGACGCAAGAACTGCAGCTCACCCTCGTCGTTTAGGTGCGTAGGAGCTCTGAGTCGTTCGACCTCTCATCCGAACTTGATCGCTTTCCACGCCTTCATTCTCACTCCCTCGTACTCCGTCGTCTGTATGGACTACCACCCCGCCCTCATCAGCGTCTCGATTCCCGAAAGTCGTGCGAAGAAATACGCTCGATCACTCCTCTCCGCCGTCGAACATCTCCACGTTCACGGGATCACCCACAACGACATCAAACCTTCGAACATCCTTCTCGCCGCGGACGATCGTCCAGTCTTGATCGATTTCGGATTCGCTCAACAATGGGATACGAGGTCTCCTGATCGATACCTTTCGTCCCTCAGCTGGGGAACTGTCGAATACCTTTCTCCTGAACGAGCCCGAGGATACCTTCACGACGAACGATTGAGCGACGTTTGGGCACTCGGAATCACGATGTATGAACTCGTCGTAGGCAGAACCCCCTTCGAAGAAACTGAAGAAGAAACGTTCCTTGACCGAAGTCAACTCGAGGTTTACTGTTAGTTTCTTCCTCTGTCTCTCTCTCTAAGGCTACCGATACTGACGTATCGTCTGTTCGGATAGATCAACGAACGTTGACGGGTCGCTTCTATGGAGACTACATCATCTCCCGAGACCTCGAATCGCTCGTCCGTCTCATGGTTGAAGTCGATCCTAGTCTTCGCCTTCAAAGCTGCGGAAGAGCTCTTCAACATCGCTACTTTCAAGAAGCGTCTCCAAGACCCAAGACCAATTCTCGTGAGTAGAACGGACCTTTGCTCTCCCTCTGCGAATCTAAGTCTGACTCGCTCTTCGCCTCCCTCAGCTCTCGGCAACTCTGCTACTCCACCTCGTCAAATTGAAGTGATCCCGAATGTCAAGCCGAAGACTCCAACCTCGAGTGCGAAGAAACCTCAACGTTCGACGCCGAAGAAAAAGGAGGAGAAAAGTTTCATCATCTTCAGCGATGAAAACGCTCCTAGTCCTGCTCGTAAGCCTCGCACCCTTCTCTCAGTAGGTCTTTCATCGACTCGAAACTGACGAATTGGGACACTCTGGCGTATAGGCACCGGAGAATCACCTCGCTCTCAACCACTCATGGATCGCACGAATGATTCTCCTTCCCTATTCAAGTCGACTCCTCCTCGTTCCAAGGCTACTTCGCCTCTTTCGAACAAGACTCCTACACGTTCGAGGATTCCCATCCGAAAGGTCACCGTCCCGAGCCCAGCCACGAAAGCTTTGATCGTCAAACCTCAAAACGAAGAAAAGCAGTTCATCGCCGACGATACTGTTCCAGTCCCTCCCTTACTGACTTCTCCTCCCACTCAAAGCGTCCGTATATCTCCTGAACCTGAAGCTGCGACTGAAGGGATCTCGGAAGACAAACCTCTCAACGAAACTCCCTCCGATTTGAACCGTTCGACTTCCGTCACCTCCGTCCGTCGCAAACCCGTCCCAACCCTGTTCGATGAGTCTTTCGACCTCGCCGATCGTTCGTTGGCGTCCTCGAAGGCTCCGTCGATCAAGGAGGAGGAAGAAGTTCTTTCGTCGAACCGAACGAGTCCGATCATTTTCGAAGGTCCCGAGCTCTCAAAGTCCTCCGGTACGTGCATCACGTACCCATGCTCGTCGGAGGCTGACCAGCTATTCGAGCAGATTCAATCTCGTCCAAAACTTCTCGATTCTTGAAACGTTCGTTTTCGACGAGGTCTTCCTCGCTCAATCGCTCGACGAGCAGTATCCCCACGAGTTCGTCAGCTTCCGTTCAGACTGTAGGATTACTGCTGACTAAATGGGTCCTGCATCGAACTAGCGACGACTGAAGTTGCATCATCCAAATCGAGTGTTTCACCCTTGCAGAGACAACTTTCGAAGAGTGTCACTGGTCGTACGTCTCCCGACTACCCTCTCGATTCCGCTCTTACTCATCTCCGTCCTTCTCTCGCTCGTTCCAGGTATTCGCAAGCTCTCGATCCCGCTTCAAAACGTCCAACGCCCTTCAATCGCCACCTTGTCCGGTCTCAAACAATCAATCTCTGCTCTCACGAAACGCCGAGGCTCGACAGAATCGAACTTCTCGTTCATCGAGGCTGATCCGATTCGTCATTCCTGTGAGTTTGCGATTCGCTTTGCCAGCGGTTCGAAGCTGAGGTTGAATGTATCGCGCGCTCTCGAAGCAGCAGCTACGCCGGTGAGAGCTCGAGGTCCTGCGAGTGTTGATCCTGCAGCTCAAAGGTGAGAGAGTTCAAGTTTTCGTTACAGAGATCATATCGTTTTTAACGGAACCGAGCCCCTCCTCACAGAATTCGACTCGAAACTTTCTCGGCGCATGTTCAGCACATTCTCGAAGTCAGGAACAGCCTTGATGTCACGAAGAACACTCCCGCGAAGGTCAGTGATGACAAGGGAGTTGCGAGCGAATCAAAAATCGCAAGTGAGTCAGACCGTTCTGTCCTCATTTGCTCCCTCTAACTCTTCACTCTTCATTCGGCTAGCTCCCCGCAAGCTCTCTACCTCACCTGCAAATACCTCGCCCGGGTCGATTCACGAAACGACGCCTCGCAAGACGAAACAAGCCTCTCCCCGACGTTCTCCAAAGCGCTCACCCCGTCGCTCACCCGCTCTCAAGGCTACGGTATCGAAGACTCCTTCTCCTCCAAACGCTCAAGGATTCAAACCAGGTCATCGCCGAATTCCCACCGTTCGTTTTCTGCCTAATGTTCCTCCTTTTAAGCTAGAACTCACCTCAGACTCACCTGCCCAGGCGATTCGCAACGTCCCTTCCGTCGTACTTCATGAGAGTGGAGACGATGCAGACCTCGAGATCGAGTCGGAAGGTTCGACTGCCGAAACTTCGAGTTCGAGGATTGCGAGTCCACCTCCTCCGCCTCGAGTTGTCGAACCTCCTCGTCAGCTTCCTACGTGTATGGATTCTTCTCTTTCTCTCCATCTGAAGGGCTATCAGCTGATTGAAGAGCGAGTGTAGGGGTAGCGGACGATTCGGACGAGGAAGAGGATCAAGATGCCGATGTTGATGAACCTACAATCACGATCGGGATGACTCCTCGTACCGGTCGTCCTAGCAAAGTCTCTGTGCTCGGCGGAGGGAAAGCCAGTCACGGGTCGCGCACTGCAGAAATTCCTCGAGTGTTCGTGATTTCCACTCGATTCGATTTTGTCTGTTAAGCTGATCGTTCCTGTTCCTTACAGGCCGCTCAAATCTGCTCGAGAAGTCTCTCTCGACGAACAACGTGTCTCGACTCCCGCAAAGCTCCTCAACTACCTGCCCGACACCGTCTCTAATCGATCTTCCACCTCAACTCGAGCTCCAACCGATCTTCCCTTTCAGAACCTCGATTCCCGTTCCGACTCTCGCGCATCGACGACTCGTTCGACCCACCTCGGCGGACATGCTCGTAGTCGTTCGGTCCTATCGTTCTTCACTCGTTCAACTTCTTCTCTCGCGATGAGCGTTTCGTCCGAGACGGAGGAAGAGGAGTGGACGACTCATACGAAAGTCGAGATTGGAGGGCAAGGAAACAAGAAGAGAAAGTTGGAGAAGATTCGTAGAGTCGTTAGTAAGGTCTTCCGCTAACGTTGAGCTCTCAGCCGGTTTCGATTCGATAGAAAAAGGGTTTCTGCGCTTGGTTCTTCTTCTTCTTCTTCCCCTCTCTCTCCTCTGATCGATATGATCTTTCACACAGCTATTTATCGTGCTCTTAGTTTTATCCGTGGCTTACTCTCTTGATACCCCGTCTGAGCTCTTCGTGGTCGTCGTTCGTCGAGCTTTCAGTCTAGAAAAAACCTGTTTTTTCTTGCTTTCCGTTATTCTTGCAAGGTTTCTATTTGGTCTCGTAGTTTGTCTGAGCAAAGAGCTTACCGAGAGCGAACTCGATCGTGCGAAACGCCAAAGCGCAAACGGACCACCAGAGTTTCCGGTTTTGAAGTTTTGACTTTTGACCGTTCCTCATCACCTTACACTCGCGCTCGGAATGACTAGTCGGGGCAAGCTATTAGTTCGTGGATCAATCAATATCGATGGTAAGCCTACTCTCACTCTACTCGTTCGGGAGGATGACGTGGTTTAACTCAACTTTCTCGCTCTCTACAGAGTTCTTTGTGGTTGACCAGTGAGCGTTCGGACGAATTCAACTCGCGTAGCTTTCGCGTGCTGATCCCCTCCTGCGCTGCGCAGCATCGTGAAAGTTGGGGAAACGATCTCTTCTAAGGAATACTCTCGACGAGCCGGTAAGCCTGAATTGTCATGAGCCCACCATGACTGAAAGGAGCTGATGTAGTTTCGGTAGTACAGGTGGAAAAGGAGCGAATCAAGCAGTGTCTGCGGCAAAGGTGCGACCGTTTTCCCGCAAAGTTTTCGTTTTCTCGACTCACCTTTGCGGAAACCGTCGTTCTCTACAGGCAGGAGCTACCGTCGAGCTAGCGGCGACGTTGGGAAACGACGGAGCTTGGTTGAAGGAAACTCTCGCTTCTTATGGCGTTTCGCAATCACTTCTCGCGGTCGACGGAACAGTTTGTCTCTTCCTCCTCTCTTCCCTCCTCATCCTCACTCGAAGTGACGATCAACAACGATCCTAGTTACCTACCGGACGAGCCGTGATTCAACTTTCGCACCGTACCGCCGACAACTCGATCGTTCTCCTGCCCGGATCGAATTTCTCCTCTCTCCCATCTCCCTTCTCCCAGCTTTCCCCCTCGGATCTCTCCTCCTCCTTCTCCCACCTCTTACTTCAAAACGAGATCCCTTTCGAATCGACCCAACAAGCCCTTCGAGAAGCACATCAAGCTGGGTTAGTGACGATTTTCAATCCATCTCCAATGTTGACGAAGGAACAACTCGAGGGGTTCGAATGGGATGAATTGGATTGGTTGATCATTAACGAAGGGGAAGGGGAAGAACTCGTTAAAGTACTCGCACCGAATGCGGCGAACGCAGAGGGGATTCTTCGGAGTTTGAGGGAGAAATTGAAAGGTTTGACGGGAATCATCATGACGATGGGAAGTCAGGGAGTTCAAGCGGACCTCAAGGATGGGAAGAGAATAGTTTCGGTAGGAGCTGGGAAAGTGGAAGAAGGAGGAGTTAAGGACACAACCGGAGCAGGGGATTGTTTCACGGGTTATTTCGCGACTCTTCTTTCGACTTTACCTCGAGGTTCGTCCCCACTGAAGGAAAATAAGCTTGAAGAGATCCTCAAGATTAGTTGTCAAGCTGCTGCGATGTGTTGTGAAAAACCTGGAGCGATGGAAAGTGTTCCGACTCTCGCAGAAGTGAAAGAAAGACTTGGATCGAATTGGATAGCAGGGCAAGAATGGGATGCATTGCTGGTGTAGTCTAATAGAAATCCTGTTCTCTCTCAATACCCAACATCACCTCGTCCAAGTAGTCTTCGAAGCGATCTCGGAAAGAACCGCCAATCATATCAATCGAAATTTCCTTCATTTTTTCATCCGTCGAAGTACTCCTTCCGCCAGCGGAAATGACGAGGAGGGATTCGATGATTTCGAGGAGACCGTCATCGTCCGGGCCGAGGTGAGGGAGGTACAATCTGAGTGAATTTGGGGCATGGTTCACGAATTGAAATCGACCGAAATTAGGGAGATCTTTCGCTTCCTGTTGTTCAACGAGTCGGTCAATGGAGAAGAGGTCGCGATAAAGAGATGTGAGATACGCACGGGCCAAGTTTCGAGAGTCGGCGTGCCCAGAACCCTAAAGATACTCGCGGCGAGAACGAAATCGCTCGATCCACTCTCGAACAGACTTTTCCGTCTCGGCTCTTCTCCTTCGCGATATACTTTTCGTAGACGTTTCGGTTTGGGCGAATCCTCCCCCTCCTTCTCGTCGTAGTCGTCCGAGTCTTCGTCGTTGTCGTCCGAGTCCGAAGGGGAAAGAGAATCGAAAATTTTGGAATCGAAAGGTCGAAACATCTCTGCGATTGTTGTCCCGAGAGCCCAGAGGTCGATAGCTCTTTCATCGTACGATTTCGAAGCAAAGACCAGCTCAGGTGCTCGATATGGGCTGGGAAAACCAGGTGAGCCGTCGTCAGTCAAACGAGACGGAGTGAAAGAGTCGGTGAAAATTGACCCAGTTCCCACCTCGAAATGTTGTTCCCCCTTCTTCTCATCCCCCTTTTCAACCGCAATCCCAAAATCCCCCAACACGACTTTCCCTTCCTCGCTAATCAACACGTTCGAAGGGTTGATATCCCTATGATAAATCCCCAACGAATGAATGTGACTCGTTGCTGAATGTAAATCGTTCGCGATCGAATGAGCGAAATGAGTAAACATTTCATCGTCTTCGTCATCGAGATTGGGGACGAAGGAAGGTTGGTCGAGGAGAGCGC
This sequence comes from Sporobolomyces salmoneus, assembly GCF_050403485.1. Classification (NCBI taxonomy): domain Eukaryota; kingdom Fungi; phylum Basidiomycota; class Microbotryomycetes; order Sporidiobolales; family Sporidiobolaceae; genus Sporobolomyces; species Sporobolomyces salmoneus. The sequence goes on along the minus strand of NW_027481150.1, from coordinate 205,327 downwards.
GGAGAGTGTAGGGGTAGTGGGGCATGAAAAGAGAAATTTTACTATTTGGAGAAGAAGGAGTCGGAGGATCTAGGTAGGCGTTTAACAGGGGGACGATCTACGTCTCAGCTGAACATCAGTCGGTGCTTGCGGTAGAGAGAGGGAGAGAACCTGACTCACAGTTGGATAAATCGATTTCGCAAGTAACCTCGCTTCCCTCCTCCCATTCCTCGGTACTCTCCCCCCATCCACCTCCACAACCTTAATCACGACCACTTCCGGTTTCCTCCCAAACTTCTGTTCCTCCAACCACGCATCTACATCGTCATTGAACGAAACGGGAGGTTTGATTAACTCTTTTCGACGGTGAGCGATGAAGAGACCGGTACGATTCAGGAGAGGTTGGATCGTCGAGACGTCAAGACCGATTGAGTCGCCTTTGAAAGTTCCGGATTCGAGGAGCGTAGAGGGATGGGAGGTGTTGTAGAGGGGTTCTTCGGACATTCCGAGAGAGAAGAGCAAACTAGTGCGAAATCAAGGGAACTAGGCGGATTTGCGAGGGTCAGCGCGTCTCGTAGGTAGTCAGGAGGATCTATAAGAGTGTAGAGCTACTCACTAGTCGCTTGAACAGAGATAAGAGAGCAGATTTCCAAGAAGTTGAACGATGACGTTCTGATAGGTCGCGAAGAAGCGCGTTTTGTGTGCTTGATGTAGACTTCGACGGATCTTGAGGGTGCTATACTCGTGTAGGAACCTTTCGAGGGTCGAACTGAGTCGAGTGAGTGGTAGAGAAGAGAGAGAAGTCGCGGATTTTTGATGAAGTCGATTTCCTCACCCTCTTCTACCGCATTCACCCTGTTCGAAATGCCGGATACGCGATCATGAAGCCGAATACCCGTCCAGCCCAGTCGGAGAGCGGCTATGAATGCATCAATTGTTCTTCCCCCGTCGATTCACTCTGTACGTCTCTCCCCTCGCTCCACACCTCTCCTGAACTGATCAGACACCTTCGTATAGATATCTCGTACGCTCAACAGTCCAACACATCCCTCCTCGAATGCCCTCGATGCGGTCAACTCGCAGACGATTTCCTTTCGTTCCCATTCTCCATCTCTCTTTTGAACCTCCTGCTGTTGAAGCCTTCTGTCTATCGACACCTACTGAGGAACAGAGGAGGAGAGACCGCGAAGGAAAGAAGACGGTTTCAAGGAAGGGAGACGGGGAAATTGGCATTGATTTCGATTGGAGTCGATACGAGTGAGTGCGCTTCGAACTGAGCATTCGGCTGTTTGAGGTACTCAGTTGTTCCGATGCTCGCAGTCGTCAGATGTATACCGAGTCAGACGGAGAATGATCTAGAGACGATTGAGCTGTTCGTGAAAACGTTTGGATACTGCACTCTCGGTTCGTTAAGCTTTCTTCTCTTACCGTTCAGAGTGCGCCGACTGATAAGCGTGACGAGAACAATGAAGAGACGATCTCGCTTCTACTCAGCACAATCGTTGCGGCTCTTCTGCTGCGGCGACCAAGTCGAGCGAACGTTACAGAGTGAGCTTATCCTCGGCTCCTCTCGATCTTCACGAGTCTAACCCGTCTGCTTGCAGTCTCTTCTTACTTCCTCTCGCACTACTGTACTCCTCGATACCCACCACGTTCTTCCTAATCGTCTCCTCCATAATCTGGCGTAACGAATACCTCCCCTCTCCCTCTCTCTCCTCTTCTCCAACCGCTCTCCTCGATCTCTCCAGCTATGTCGACGCTCTCACCTCCACCTCAGACGAGTTCACTCTCGCTTCTCCCTGGGCGAACTACATCATCTCTTTCTCGCGCGCTAACCTCAAATCCCGTTTCGCTCAAATCGGGAGTGGAAGTGCGAGGGGATGGGCGAGTGAAGCGGTATTGAGGAAAGGAGTTGGAGGGAGTAGTGCGATCGTTGCGGTTTCAGGTGAGTTTCCTCGCTCTTTAGTCACGGAAAAATCGATTGACTTAGTGAAGAGGGAGATCCAGTTGTGTTGAGGATCTCGAAGATTAGGGCAGTTGCGGTGCTGGCAACGGCTTGGGGTGTACATCTTGTGCTGTTACATGCTCTCGATGGGTGGATCGCTTGAAACGCTGCGAGGCAGGAAGGAAGGGAAAGGGCAACAATTGATTTCTATTCACAAGATCCCGTACGGAAAGCACAACAAGCAAGAACCCGCAAGGACCTAACCTTGGCCGAGCGAGTCTATCCCATTCTCCCAAACACTTCCTTCCCCTTCCCGACCAACCCTTTCAACGTCCCTCCTTTCGCCGTCATCCTCAGTTCTCGCTGTAATCGTTCCTCTTCACTCCTCGATAATTCTTCTTTCCCATTCTTCGAGTAATGCCGAGTCGTACACGATTGACATGCGCAAAAGGGCGGATGAGGTTCAGAGGATGTCGTCGAATGGGACTGATTCGAAGAAGAAGCTGAGGTGAACTGAGGTTGAGCCTGAGAAGAATAGGAGGAGCGACTGGTAGATGGTAGAGGGGTTTGAGGTGGACGATGCAGAGAGAAGGTTTCGGATACGTCGGGAGTCGAAGGAGGGAGATGGTCAGGTGGAGAAGAGTAGCGTTTCGCGAGGAGTGAAACTCGAGAATTTGAACGATTATGATTATTCTGCGGAGGAGGACGAGGAGGCGATGACTGAAAGGAAGCCTGGGAATATGTTTCGATGAGCTTCTCGTCAGAGTAGAGCTGAGAGCGAGGAACCGTACTCACGATCGTCTGAGTTTGCTCCTGAGATACTCCATTCCCATACTTTTGACTCATCCCTCTAACGAAACTTTCCCTTTCTCCTGATCCCTCTACTCGATTTCTTCCCCATTCATCGACTCCCCCAACATCTCTTTGCTCCTGATTCGCTCCAATCGGCGGTGCAGATCCATACCTCGGAGTAGGTTTCCTCAACAAAACCTCCTCATCTCCTCCTCCTTCTCGTTGAATCGATAACGCATCATAAGTTTGTCTCCTCTCGCCTCCAAACTGCGGCCTCCCAGCTACTGACTCTGGTCTAGATCTCGCCGAAGTAGAAAGAGGAGGAGAAACCGGAGCCGAAGGAGGAGAGGAATGTTCTTCGAGATGATTCGCGAACGAAGGATCGAGGTACCAACCCCTAGGAAGGGTTCTCCCTCCTCCGAGTGACGAAGATTCAGGTGGTGTAGAAGGGATCGGGATAGGTTCTTCGGCGATAGAAACTCGACGAGTATTAGTTGAGGAGGAGAGAGAAGGGGAAGCGATTCGGGGTGCTTCTGCAAGAGGGGAGGTCTGACGGATAGGAGACGGAATCGTCGATGTTGAGTAAGATCGAGGAGGTTGAGGAAGCTCAGATCGATTCGTCGTTGGAGTCGGGGAGGAGGAAGAGGAAGGAACCGAGCTCAAAGTTGAAGAAATTGTCGTGGTGAGAGTGTTTTGGGTCGAAGTGGTAGATGGTGCTCTTGGTCCTCGAATATGTACGTTTCTCTTACTGTCGACTCCGTTCTCGATCTCCTTTGCTTGACTTTGATTTTGAGCTCGATTCAACGATTCTTGCTCTTTCGTTTCTTCCTCTTCCTCCTCCGCCAACTCTCTTCCCCTCTTCTCGTACTCTCCGACTCTTTCAAACCCTTTATCTACCCAGACACCCTTCTCTAGCACTCTCCCAATAACTTCCCCTCCTCCTTTCCTTACCGCCTCTGCTCGATTCCTCCAACTCCTCTCCGCCAAACCACTCACTACTCTCGCGACCTCTCTCCCCGTCGCTTCTCTCCTCGCCGCGATCTTCTCCGCGTATTCGAGCTGCAATTGTTGGGATTGCGATTGAAGCGATTGCAGAGTCGAGAGATAGTTCGAATGAGAGGTTGTCAGCGAGTCGAGGTGGGAGGAAGAAACGAGAGCGGGGGAAGTCGAGGTGTGCTTCGAGGCGTAACGAGCGTAGGATTGAGTCGTTCTCGAGGCTTTTTGATCGAGGGAAGAGAGGGAATCTTCATAGGATTTTTCTTCTTTCTGAAAATCACTCACTCACTACAAGTCAGTTGTATATGGGTGGAGGGGAGGGACAGAGAGGAACATACAGCAGTCTTCTTGAAGTACTTGTTCGTAAACTCGTTCAATGATTCGTATTCGTTTTGAACAAATTTCGACAGTTTCGAATCCACTTCCGCTAAATTTTCAAACATCGTCGTACTCGCCAGTAGTGCATCCGCTGTAACACGCTTCTCCAAACCTATCAGTAACTCCTCCTGGAGCAATAGAAGCAGGAAGCAGCGTACGTATAGTAGAATCCTCCTTCGAATCCTTCTTCCTCAAAATCTCTCCCCATCCCCCAACCCCTAACTCTTTCAAAGCTTTCCCAACCTTCTTCTCCGCTTTTGAATGTAGTATACTAGCTGCTCTCATTTCATCGAGTGCGACGAGGAGGGAAGAGAGGAGCGAGAGAGTTTTATGCAAAGTTGAACGATCAATCGTCGGAGGAATTCCCGCTGTTTGAGGGTGAGAGGTGGTGGGTGTAGTGGGAGAGGACGGGAATGGATAACCGGAACCGGATTGTGGTTGAACAGAACGGAGGGAGCGGGGAGAGGAAGGTGCAGAATAAGAGTTGAGAGAGGGAGACGCTTGAGACGGTGGGAGTAGGAGTTGGTCCGATGATTGGGAAAAGGTACCGCTCAGTCTCTTCAACATTCGAGTCAGTTGGGCGAGTGAGGTCGCGTTCAAGAGCGAGAGGAAGAAGGAGAAGGGAAGAGGAGCGAGCGAGAGAATTGAGGAAGATTCGCTCGAACCTCTCGCGCGTTCCAAATCGGATCGAGGTGATCGCGATCTACCTGGTTCGATCGACCAAATTGCAGCGCTCTGCTAGACTAGAGAGGGCTGATCAGCGATGCTTACAAAGCGCGTCTCTCGGGAAAAGGATAAGTTGGTTGAGTGAAAGGCGAATCGTCCTCTGCCCTGATGAGCGAGTCGCACATCTCCCCAAGTAAGTAGCACCGCTGATCCGAATCTGTGGGTTTCGATAACAGCTCATCCCCTTCCGCCGTGACGAAGGAACGAGGATCTACTTCCCTTTCTCTCTTCCGCTTCCCCACTTCTCGTTCACACTTCCTCTCTCTCACTCACCTCACCTCTCCCATGTCACAACCTCCCTTCTCCGCCGCCCCTTCTTCCTCCGCGCGTCAAACCGACGTCCGAAAACGTACCGTCCTTCCCACAACTCTCCAAAACCTCCGTTCGACCACCTCCTCTGCCGGCTCTACCCAAATCGAAGTTGATGGTTTGACCTCGGATGAGTATTTGGATAGGTTAGAGGAGGAATTGAATAGGAAACTCGATGGGGAATTGGAAGGATTGGTAGAAGGGTTCAAGGAATTAGTCGCGCTCGCTAGGGTAAGCTCTCTCGCTTCTTTTTCTGGTTCCTGGTTAGTCAAGGTGGAGAGGCTCTTTCCGGAAGAGCGTGTATGCGTGATGGAGGACTCTTCATCTCTGGAGGACTTTTTTCACTCTTTCTACTCTTCTACTTCTCACTTCTTCCGCCCTCCCTCTCTCGAAACTAACTCGCCGACTGTACATTCGACTATGTAGATCGATCCCCTCACCTCCCACCCCTCTCAAGCCTCGCTTCGTTCCGCCCAATCCCGCCTTCGAACCCACCAAATCCTTCGAAACGCCCACCAGTTACTCTCAATGTCACACCAGTTGAAACTGTTGCATTTGTTTGGAGACCTTGAAACGGGATCGAAGGGGAGGGAAGAGAGGGAGAGGGAATTGGGGGAGGAGATTAGAGCGCAGAGGGAGAGAGTCGAGAAAATGGGAGAACGTCTCGAAGGGGAGGGGATGAAGGACTGAAAGCTGCTAGCTCTGGCGACTATTCTCCTCGACTCTATCATCTGACTTCCAAGGCTTCAAGTTTTCTCAGATGGTGAGTCCCCGAGTTTTCTTTGATCGATTTCTTCTTGGGAGAGGACGAACAAGAGCCAGCAACATAAAACGGTTAAACCGTTCAAAGGCTCGATTTTTATAACCCAGCTCAGCGACACGCTCAAAGGAGGGAAACCTTCTTTGAGTATATGAGCGGAAAGTACTTATCTGATCCCCCCCAAATCTCTTCAAATTCCTTCATTTCTCTACGTTCTCAGTGACCAAGAACTTGTAGCCAACGAGCCGCCCGCGAAGAAGTGCGTGGACGGTCTTAGTTCGCTGCAAGAACTCGGGTACTGGAATGGAGAAAAGTGATGGAGTTTGGACGGTTTTGGATTTCGAACGGAAAAAATAACAACAGAGAACGATAACGAGGACAGTTTACTGACTCTTACTCTTCATCTCAGCAGATACCTTCGCCATCGCTACCGACCGCGTTCGCCTTCGCTTAACTTTCAGCTGTTCCTTTCGTACAAATCTCCGAAAATGTTGTTGTAAAAACCATTCAAGCCGTTTCCATTTCTGAGGTACTTCATATAGAGACGGAGAGAGAGAGAGGCAGAGAGCGCAGCCATCATACGATATCGTACTTTGGAGACGAGTCGACTTGTTCCTTGCGAGGCGAGCTCGAAATTTTCACGTTTCTCGTTTACTGCGTTTCAGTTCTTTCACGCCCTCACTTGTCCAAACAATATCAAGAGGGGCCTACGCGGACACGAAAAGCCATAGCACTTGAAGCTCAAGGGGAGACCTTAGTCTGCTCTCGTGCGCGAAAAACATCGACTCAAAAGCGTGTTCGAACAAATCTGAAGTTTTATTCATCCATTTCTTCAATTTATCGATACATAACATACTCCCCCCCACCTACTTATGCAGCACCGGTAGTCACTCCCGCTCGTTTGAGACTCGATGCAAAGAAACTCTTCGTAGCACCTTGTAACCACCCCAATTTCTCCGATTCTCCTAACAAACTCGGTTGAGTAATGTTTAATGCCTATTCTCGCACTTCCAATCATCAGTACTCGTTTCCTGTCTCACTTCTCTCCTTCCTCCTCCTCGAGAAAGCGAGAAGGAGAGGAAAGAAAGAGAGAGGGAAAAGCAGAGCTCACTCGACCTCCAACGAGTTTAGCTAATACGTTCAACCTAGAACTCATCTCACTGATACTCATCCTCAATTTCCGATTCCCTTTGAGTACCTTCGTCGCGTTCACGGTCGTCGAGAACCTTTGAACGGCTTGAATTGTCGAGGAAAGATAGGCGGCTGTCGTTGAGAGTTGGGAAGTTGAGGGGGAGGAAAAGAGGGAGAGGGTGTGGAGGTATTGGAGGAAGATCTGGGGTTGCTCAAAATCATGTCGAGTCAGCAAAAGAAAGAAAGAAAAAGCAGGTAAAGCGAGAGAGAATGAAAGAGACGTACTTTTCCTCCCATTTTCCAACCTTCTACCGCTCCCCTAAACTCTCCTTCCTCCTCCCCGTCATCCCCATCATCATCCTCTCGATCCTCCCTAAACGGTTCCAACAACCTCCTCACCAACCCTTCATCGCCTCTCACCAAAGCCTCGGGTACCAATTCCCTCGTCGCGATCTCATGAGCCCGTCTCGTTTCTCCGCTCGAGAGGAGGTGTTTGTAAGTACTGAAAACGTCACCGATTGATTGAGCGTGGAGAGCACGCGCTCGCGAGAGATAGAAGGGGGGTAAGTGGAGAGTTGAGAGGAGGAAGGTGGACAGAGAGGGAGTTAGCGAGGAGATGTGACGTGAGAGGAGGAGCTGGATCGCTTGTGCTCGACTACACTCGAATTTATAGTCAGTCACGGAGAGACAAGAATTAGGGAGAGAGAGTGAGAGACTTACGGTCCCTCGAGTTCCAAGTGTAATAAAACGAACACTGCCCATTCCCAACAACCCAAACTCTCCAATTGATTCGCATAACTCATAGTAACTTGATCAGCTCTAACCGAATTTCCCTCCTTCCTCTCGTTCGTTCCTCCTCCTCCTCCTTCTCCCATTTCTTCATCCTCGTGATTCAAATCAACTTCGAGTCGATCTTCGAAATCCCTACGACGTAATACGCGAGAGAACAAGAGGTAGAGATGCCAAGGTAATCGATAATCCGTCTTTGAAGGACCGAAATTGAGAGGTGAAAGGGATTCTTCGAGCGAATGAGTTGGACAAGTGTACAGTTTGAGAAGATGATAGATCGGATCCAATGGGGTATTCCTATCGACCTGTGTCGACCCGTCGACCGAATGGGAGGATAACGGAGCCTTGATTGCGTCCGGAGTCGCTTTGAAGCCTTGTTCGTATAGTCTAACGGCTTTCGCTACTTCATCCTCCTCCCCTGCTCCTCCTCCTCCACCCCGTGATTCGTTACGTGCGTACCATAACCCGATAGCGAACGCCGCCTTCCATTCAACCCCATCCAAAACCTCAAAAGTCTCACTATGATCTTCTTTTCCTCCCTTGTTCGTAATCCCTTCACTTTTCCCCAAGTTCCCACTCAATAACTCGTAAATCCTTCGAACGGGTACAGATAGATGGGAATCGATTTTGTAGTCTTTCCATTTTTTGACTTGTTCTTCTAGGTCTAATTGAAATCCTCGATCCGTTCCACTCGATGAAATACTTCCTATTTGCGAGATCAACGTCGCCAGTCTCAAATTCTTCGATGTAAGAGCGAGGTCACAGGCTTGGGAGAGTTCGTGTGCCGTGAGAAGGAGGAAGATTTTCTCTTCTGGGGATAAATTCGGGTTGTGAAGAGAGGAAGTGACGGAAGGTAGGAGGGTTTTCGATAACCAATTCGAGAGGAGGTCTCTACGACGTAGAGAGGTTAGAGTAGAGAGTTGTTGAGGAGTGAGGGTGGAGGGAGTTAGACCGAGGGAGGGAACTTCGTCGAAGAGGTGAGAGGCTAGTTTGAAATATTGCGCTTCGGGCGAATTCGATAGTTCCGAGGAGGAAGTTTCTGAGGAGGAGGAGGAGGAGGTGCTGTTGGTGAAGAGGGAAGCGAAATGATGGAATCGAAGAGAAGGGGAGGGAGATGCGAACGGAACGGGGGAGGAAGAGGACGGATCGGTGTGTGATGAAGGGTAGATTTCGGTATGTGCGAGTTGGAGCTCGAGGAGTTGGAGAGATGAGGTCTTGTCTTCGTTCTGCTCGTATATAGTGAATTCGTCATCGAGATCTACGAGCAGGATCGTTGAACGAGGAAGAACTCACGGAGAGTAATTTGAGTTTCTCGATTTTCAGTACATCACTCTTCGTCTCTCCCTTATCGTAGACTCCTCTCAGACTGATAATCTCTCCCTCAGGTCCCCAGCCGACTCTGTAACTTTTTCCAAGTGCGAGTCCAGAATCGACAAGATTGTTTTCCGAATTGCGAGTGATCGAGTCGGTTAAAGGTACACGAGTGTAGGTACGGTAAGGACGGAAAGGAGAGGGATCAAGTAACGGTGTAGGAACTGGTTGTGATGGAGCTGGTGTGGAAGAAGCGTTCTGAGGAATGGGAGTCGAATTCGGAGGGAAAAGTGAAGCCGAAGAAATCTGGAACCAACCCCGCCCTCCAGTGAGTTTATGCACTCACTCACTCGAGAAAGAGAGATTGGGTCACCTTTTGTGTTTTCGTAGCCGTGGCCATCGCTGCTCTCTGCGCGAACCCTTGTTCAACTTGTCTCCTTTTCCCTTCTCTGTCCGTCTCCTCCCTCTCCCTTTCTCTTTCCCTATCCGTTCTCGTTCCATTCGTACTGGTTGAGGGAGTTTGTCCAAAGAAACTAGCTTGCATAACCTGTACCCTCTTCGGCTCGAGTTTCAACTGTTGAGCCCACGGAGACTGCTGCTGAGTCGTCGCTTCTCTTCCTCCTCGGGTCGCTAGTTGTTTGCGACGAGTCGCAGTAGGAGGAGGAGGTGTTTGTGAGGGCGTAAGACTCGACCTTCGAGAGGTTCGTTGTTGATCCATTGAATAATCCTCCTCCTCTTCCTCTTCCTCTGCTGAGCCGGAATGATCCTCCTCGTCATCGGAAAGGAGACTAGCTCTAGGAGGTGCATCTTCAAGTTCTTCATCTTCCTGCGAGTCGTTGTCAGAGTCGTCAGAATGGGAGAGAGGGACGGAAATTGATCTAGATCGTTCAGTCGTCGATTCTTCTTCTTCGTTCGAGTGGATGGAAGAGGCGTCTGATGCTCCTTCGGAATCGGAATCTAGGAGTCCGAAACGAGCCATCTTGTTGACAGAGAGTCGAGTGAGAGGAGAAGTTCGACGAATTCCACCTGCACTATTCAAAGTAAGAAACTCGAAAGCTACTCCTCTTTCTCCTGCGCTCTCTCCACTCCTCTCAATCAATGGCGGATTCCAGTAAGTCCACTTAGTTCTCACAATTCTATACAACGCTCACACGTCATGAGTGCGTTCTCTAGTGGATCCAGCAGCTGATTTTCTCGACAGAGTGATCGAAGGTAACACTCCCTCTCTCCTCTCTCCTCTCTGTCCAGGCGCTCGTGTTGCGTACTCAGCACTTTCCGAATACATACTAATTCACTCACGTAATAAACTACAGGTGGAGACGATCGACACAACGCTCACCGTTCTTCCCGTTCCTCTCACTCTCATTCCCACTCGCACTCCGACCGTGATCACCGGGACCATCGTGATCGCGACTATCGAGGAGGAGGTTCCCACCGCGAGCGTTCTCGTTCCCCACGACACCGTTCGTCCCGAGGGGACGGAGACTCGGGTAGTAGGAGGGATCGGGATAGGGAATACGAAAGGAGGAGGGACAACGAACGCTCATCTGGAGAGTATGATGATAGAAGAAGAGGTGGAGATGATTATAAGAGTTCGAGAAGAGGTTACGATGATTATGAGGATCGAGGAGGAAGAAGGAGAGAAGATTATGGGCGTCGAGGAGGGTACGATGATAGGGGACCTCCTCCTCGTGGTCACGGTGGAGGAGGAGGGTATCGAGATGATCGAAGAGGACCTCCAGGAGGAGGCAGAGGAGGAGGAGGTGGAAGGGGAAGACCGACTTTTGAAGGATTCGCGGATCAAGGGGATAGACATCGAAGGTCCCCTACTCCGGAGGATACGATCCCAATTTCGAAACGGACGAGACCTTTCACGGCTTGGGACGTGAAACCGAATGGGTTTGAAACGTTTACGAGTGAACAGGCGAAATTAACCGGTTCGTCTATCTCTCACTCCCTCCCATTTGAGAATGACACAGACTGATGATGACGATGATGGCGTGAGTAGGTATGTTCAACTTACCCGGACAGAATCGACCTTACCTTCCTGCTGGATTCGATCCCGCCTCAGTTCAAACCGCCGACGGACAAAACCCTCCCATCTTCTTCCGACCCCCCGTCTTCGGCGCCGTCGGTCCCGGTGCACCGATCGGTTCCCTCGCGAGACAATCTCGTCGTCTCTACGTAGGGAACATCACGATGGAAGCTACCGAGGAAACGATCGCTCAATTCTTCAATTCGAAAATGGTTGAAATGGGACTCGTCAGTGATGGACACTTAGGAGAGGATTTACAAGGGTTGGGACTGAAGGGAGATACTCCGGTCATTTCGGTTCATGTCAATTATGAGAAGAATTACGCTTTCGTTGAAGTAAGCTTTCTTCTTCTCTCTTCTCTCGTCAGACTCTTCACTGACCTTTCTCTTGTGAACGAGTAGTTCCGTAACCCGCAAGAAGCGACGAACGCACTCGGATTCGACGGTATCGTATTCCAAAACAACGCACTCAAAATCCGTCGACCCAAAGATTTCGTCCAAACCGATTCTTCAGGGGATCAACCCGCACCTCACGTGCCCGGAGTCGTATCGACAAACGTACCAGATACGGTCAACAAGATTTTCATTGGTGGGTTACCGAGTTATCTGAACGATGAACAAGTGATGGAATTGTTGAGTTCGTTCGGAGAATTGAGGGCGTTCAATTTGGTTAAAGAGGGTGGAACTGGTGCATCGAAAGTAAGTCCGGCTCTCTCACACATCTAATATTTTCCAAGCACCCTGTGCAGAGATTGAATCGTATTCGATTTTTGTTTCTCAGGGTTTCGCATTCTGTGAATACGTCGATCCAAACATCACCGAAGTTGCTTGTCAAGGTTTAAACGGTATGGAATTAGGAGATCGATACCTCGTCGTTCAACGTGCCGCCTTAGGTGCGAACCCTTTGAAACAAGGTCCTCCTGGTTCCGGAATCGGATTCGATCAACAAGTTCTCGCAAACTTGAACGGTCCTGGTTACTTGCAACAATTCCAACAACAACAAGGAGGAGGTCCAGGAGGTCCAGGAGGTCCGGGACAATTCCCAGGAGGTCCTGGAATGGGAATGGGAATGGGAATGGGTGGACAACCTCCAGCATCGATTCTGGCGGGTCAATCGGGAGAAGGAGAACCTACGAGAGTGTTACAAATCTTGAACATGGTCGCGATTGAAGAATTGTGTTCGGATCAAGATTACGAAGAGATTCTCGAAGACGTTAAAGAGGAATGTACGAAATTCGGTAAAGTCGAAGAAGTTAGGATCCCGAGACCGGTTAGGACGACTCAAGGGAGGGTAGATGTCAAGTTGAGTGAGAAAGTGAAAGATTTGGGCAAAGTTTTCGTCTTGTTCGAGAAGAAGGAGGAAACTACGGTTGCGTTGAAAGCGATCGCCGGTCGTCAATTCGGAGGTACGCCCTACTGTCTCTCACTCTTCCTTCTCTTGCAGACGGTAGACTGATGAGCAAGTTCGTGTACGTAGGTCGTCTCTGTATCTGTGCTTACGCTTCCGAAGAAATCTTCCTCGAATAAACGCCGAATCCCTCTCTCCTCAAAACAAAACCGAAGGTAGCCAAAGACACTTTCCCCTTCTTTCGAAAACCGTCGTTGATACCTCTTTTCCCTGTCTCTCTACCTCCTTCGCCAAAAAAAGTCGTCATTCCCTTATCTCTGTACTGCTCCTCTCGTTTGCTCTCTGCATCTCCAAAATTTTCCTTTTGATATCGGAAAAATATCACCTGTTTTGTCCCCTCGCTGTCGCCAGCGTCTCTCTCACGGTTCCGAGCAGGATTACAAGAGGCAAGGCGAGGACGAGATAGTTCCGTGAGATAATGAATAGCATTCCGAATGATATTGAGATCTCATTCAATCGAGTATTCCTACTTTGTGCTACTACTTACTGCTAATTCGCGTCGTCAATGTCGCTGCTTTCGGTCCCAACAGCCCTCTAACATAGTTCAACAACTCTCTTGTCTGTAAACAGACACGAAGCGGGTCAGTTATTCACGATTACGATTTGTCTGCGAGAGAGTCGATTCGAGAAACTCACCTTGACTGTATTTAATTTCCCTTCCTCTGCTGTTCCTTCATTCGTTCCATCTGATCGACTTGTCGAACCGTGAATCATCGAAGTCGAAGCCGAGTGGTGTTTCTGTAGAACTGCTTCTAGTCGAAGCTGATAACCCGGTTTCTTCTTCGTTGTTGTCCTTGATACGGCAGGTAAAGTTGTAGTTGGTGTTGATGAGGAGGAGGAGGTGATAGTGGTGGTATCGATAAAAGGACAGTAAGGATAATGCTGAGAAACTGGATTGAAAGGTTTTGGTTTCGTACTTGTCGTTGGCTGAGCTGCGCCGGAGGTAGAAGGAGAAGCGGGTAGGTACGAAGATGTGAGGACTTGACGGAGACAGTAGGAACATGACAAGATCGGAGTTGACGAGGAGGAAGAGAGGGACGAAAGGGAAGAAGCTGAGTTCGATCGAGATAGAGAGGGTGACTGATAAGTTGGTAGAGGATCTAATGACCATCCGAATATCGCTAAAAGTATCGTCGTTGTCGATACCTCTAGGCCCGATTCGTCCTTCGAGATATCCGCGAGGAGTGAAGTGACAGTTTTCACTAATTTCTCTTTCGCTCCTTCTTCCTCGACCAACTCCTTCGCCATCTTCGGTAACTCCAACTCCATTCCCCCTAGACCTCTCTGTTGCATTTCCCCCGCCTGTCCCCCCACGATCTCCAACAATTTCCTCCTTCCACCTCCATTCCTCACTCCCAATCCACCTCCCTCGAGTCTATAAAGTCCTTTCGAACAAGGTCTCATCCTCCAAGGACAATTCGATTCATGTCCCTTTCCTTCACTCCCCACCAACCTCTCATACTCTTCCCTCAAGGTTTGTCCGGCGGGAGAATTCCAGGTATTCGGTGAAGAAGGGGGGAGGAGAACGATCCCCTTTTTGCAGGTAACGCATTCGAGTCGTTCTCGAGTGGATCTGTTGATCCACCCGTGGAGGGCGCATTGGAGAGAGGAGAGGGAAGGAGGTTTGGAAGGGGAGTAAGTCGTGAGTTTGAAAGTTGAGAGGCGGGAGAGGAGAGCGGGGAGAGAAGTAGGTTCGTAGGAAGGTGGAGGAGGGACAGTGGAAGGTACGGATCGAGGAGTGTTGCGAGAGAGGATCGCTTGGAGTGCTGGAGTTGACGAAAGTGGAGCGGCACTGAGAAAAGGGAGAAGAGTCAGCTCGATCAGGGGCGGAGCATGGGAAGAGTATACATACGCAGTTCTACGTTTCTTCGGGGTGCTTAGCGAGGAGAGAGAGTCTCGACAGGCGGAATCGAGATTGGCGAGTGCGTCGGAAATAGATCGCTTGCTGACGCGTGTAACGGTCTCTTCCGGCGCAGGCTGCGTTTGTGGTACTTCTGACATCCTTCTTGAGTAGTCGACCGTCGGTCAGAGAGAGATGATGAGGTAAAAACGAGAGAAAGAGATGAAGCCGAGATTTTGATCGGTTATCTCCACTCTCTTCACTTCATCAGCGTCGAAAGTGAGATGGTGCAAGAGACAAAACTCTATGATGTCCTAGGTGAGTTCTTCTCGTTGTCCTTCCCTCACTTCCTCCTGTTTTGACATCTCGTTCTTTTGAACTCTTCTTTCTCTCGTCTAGGCGTCTCTCCCGACTGTACAGTGAGTTACTATCCCTCTGGTAACGGCCAGACTCGTATAGAAGCTCGGAGAGCGAGCGGAAACCTCCTACCTCTCGCTTCTTCTTCTCTCCCTCTCCTCTCTCCTGAGCTGACAGACTTTCTATCTTTCCCAGGCAGCAGAACTCAAGAAAGCCTACCGCTCCAAGTCGTTGCAGTTCCACCCGGATCGACAAGCCCCTTCCTCCTCCGGCGAAGCACCCGACCACTCGAAATTCCAAGAGATTCAAAACGCCTACGAAACCCTCTCTGATCCTGAACGTCGAGACGAATATGACCATTTCGGTGAGAAAGGAGCTCGTGGTGGAATGGGAGGTGGAGGAATGGATGAGGATGAATTCATGAACAGTTTCATGGATCAAATGTTTGGATCCGGACCTCCTCCCTCCTCTTCTCGACCTCGACAACGTCGAAAGACTCAAACTCCGCCCTCGACGATCGATTTACATCTAACGTTGGAGGAGTTGTATTGCGGTTGTACGAAAACGATCGCGATTGAACGGATTAGGACTTGTTCGGGTTGTAAAGGAACGGGAGCGAAACCGGGCAAACAGGCGAAACCTTGCGTGAAATGTAGTGGTCAGGGACAGACGTTCGCGATGAGGACGATGGGGAGCTATATGGTGAGGCAACCGGTAATGTGTAGTGCTTGCGAGGGGAGAGGATTGAGAGTCAGAGATCAGGATCAGTAAGTCTGATCTCTCTTTCGAGACGATCTATTCTAACTGACTGTCGTTATCTCTTACAGGTGTAAGAAATGTAAAGCGAGTCGGACACAGAAAGAGAAGAAAAAAGTCGAATTTGTGGTCGAACGAGGAATGCACGCCGGAGAGGTGATCGTCCTGAAAGGTGAAGGAGACGAATCAGTGAGCTCCTCTTCCTATACCCCGATTGACCTCGTCACTGATAGTTCTACGCGTCCAGCCCGATTCCTCCGCACCTGGTGATTTGCATCTGACCATTCTCCCGCTCCCTCATCCGACCTTCACGCTTCTCCCCTCACTCGGTTCCTCCCGTCCTTCTTCTCTCGAGACGACCCTCTCCCTCACGCTCTCCGAATCTCTCCTCGGTTTCTCCCGTCTGATCCTGCTCCATCTCGACGGCCGAGCTCTGCGCGCCTCCTCCCCTTCCCCCGGTCAGCTCGGTTGGAGAGTCCTGAAAACTGGCGACGAAGTACAAATCAGTCACGAAGGGATGTGGAGGAAAGGTTCAACGGGGGACTTGATCGTTAAAATCGAAGTTGAAATGCCTGGAGAAGAATGGGCGATGGGATTAGCGGAGAGAGGGGGAACGGATACACTGAGAGGATTGTTACCGCCGAGGAGGGAGGATCTGTCGAAACAGGAACTGGAGAAAGAGGGGAGGGACGTTGAGGAGGTCGAATTGGAGGAGAGGAGAGAAAATCACGAGGATCAATCTTGGGTGAGTCGTACGCGTTTTCTTCTCTGATGTTGCTCGAGCTGACTTGTCTGCGATCTGTAGTATCACGGGAACGGAAGAGCAACTGATGAAGACGATTATGAAGGTGGTCAACCCGGTTGCGCCCAACAATAAACCTCTCCTTTTCTCTTCGACTTTCGTACTGTTCGCATTTTACACCACTCCCTTGCATCACGACTCGGATATGTATAGACCCACCTGTTGTAACAGCAACCATCGATATATAGGCAGAAGGTACCCAGAGCAGGAGATTCAGGAGAGAAATCGAGAATGGAACCGACAGAAGAATCATCTGCGAATTGGTCGCATCGAGGGCATTCCAAGGAGGACCGTGTTTGAATCTTGAGCGCGGGTATTTCCTGCTGCGTTAGATTACTCAGCTCGCGGCAGGAAGAGGAAGAGAGAGGGAAAAGAATCGTACAGAGGGAATCGACGTGGGAAGAGCAGCTAAAACAGTCGTAGCAGCTCTTCGTCTGTCTCTAGTCTCTAGTAGGCTTCAGTATAGTGTGTTCAGTATTCGTTCAGGGCGAAAGAAGTGGGAGAGGAGGAGGAAATCGACTTCATCAAAACTTCGCGAATATCATTCAACTTCTTCCCCTGGGCAGTTTCGGCGCTCTCGTCTGCATTGTGTGACGCGTCTGTTTGCTGCTCGAAGCGTTCACACATGAGAAGAGGGATCGGGAGAGCTTCGACGAGGAGAGGAAAGTCCTTCAACCTGTTCCTTTCGCAAAATTCTTTCTCGCTCCACGTCTGCGAGCCAGCGGAGCTCGACTCGAATCAGCTTGATGCCGTACGACACAACGAGATCTCGCTGGTGCCAAGAAGGGTTTGTAAAACTAGGTTTGATTGAGTGAGTTTATTGGAATGTAGAAAAAGGTTGCAACAGAATGATGAGATGATTCGAGAAGGGGGAAACAAAGGTCACTTTGTATGTAACCCAAGAGGGGAACTTGAAAAGTGAGTACTAGTAAAGAAAAAATCGAAGAATGGGGAGAGAGAAGAGGGGGGGTAGGGGAGAGTAAATTACGATTGATGAATGGTGAGGGTAAAAAAGAGTGTCCGTATGTCCGAAGAAAGAAGGAGAAAGGGCGTAAAGAAGGGAGAGTCGTTAAAGTTCTAGTAGAAGATTGTTCTAGTTTAAGCGAAGAGAGCGACAACTCCGACGGCTCCAGTGAGAAGTCCTCCGGCGACCTTGAGGGAGGACGACCCAGAAGTTCCAGTTGCCGATGCAGCAGCCGACGAGGCAGCGTTCGTGGCCCTCGATGCGATGGACGACGCTCCAGATTGAGCAGACGACGCGGCGCTGTATAAAAGAATGAGGGTCAGTCAAGAAGAATCAATCAGAAGTGATGAAACATGATGAACGTACCTGCGAACCGACGATGCAGCTCCACCGGCAGACGACGAGGCAGAGCTGGCGATGGAACTGAAAAGAAGAACAACAAAAATGGATTAATTCGAGATTCGAACAAAAGAGTAATTCGAGATCCTAGAATGATCAATGATCGAGACGAGAAGTAAGACTCACGAAGCAGACTCGGATGCCGACGAAGCAGCAGAGGTGGCTGATCCGGATGCGGACGAGGCTGATTGTCCTACGCAGTCGGTCGATGATCCGGCTTGAACGTTGACGGCGTCAGCGTAGACGGTGGCTCCGGTAGCGTCGGTCAAGGCGAGGGTGACGGATTGACCGGCGGGGAGGTTGACGTTCTAGGAGAATTGAGGAAGGAGTCAGGTTTCAAAAATCGTCTAATCGTTCAATTTCGCAATTTTCGTTTGAGAGCACGGCAAGACTCGGAATTTAGACTCACCCAGGTGTAGGAGTTGGCGTTGAGGTTGGTAGCGATGGTTTCAAGAACCTGAACGAAGTTTAATAGGTGATCAGTATGAAGAATCGGGGAGCAATTTCTTCCGAAATGTTTTCGAGCTCACCTCGGAGACGGATCCACCTTGGTTGGCACGGATGGTGTAAGGAGCTTGTCCTCCGGAGAAGGCTATATGCGAGAGAGAGAGAAGAGAACCAGAGGTTAGGAATCTTGGCACGCGAAGTCAAGGGAGAACACGTCGTCTCCTTTCTCCGATTTCGATTGACTTACAGATGAGGTAGGGTTCACTGTGCGATTGGCCAACTCTATCAGTCTCAGATCAACGAGCACGAATAAGCGAGAGGAAAGTCTCACCAGGTGAAGAGACCGGTGGTAGGAGTGTTGATTTGTTGTCCAGAAACGAGCGAGGCAACGAGGGCGACGAGAGCGACGGCGGAAAGCTTGAACATCTTGGTAGAGAAACTGTAATGTAGAAAGGAGGAAAGAAGGGGGAATGACGAGAGAGAGAGAGAGAGAGAGAGAGTCAGTTTGTTTAAACATTCCTCGGTGCTACCAAATTCAAAGTTTCCCCATCGAACCCTGCTCCGAGGCTCCGAGGACGCGTGTCCGTGTCCATCTACTCATCATTCACGCTCCATCGCTCGATACTGTGCGGAAGATCGAGGGTGGCGAATGGGTGAATGCCGATGTGATGGAAAAACGGCCACACGCGTCTTGGATCGAGAGAGAGTCGAACGAGTCGGGAGCAAGAGACAGAGATAGAGTATACTCACGTGTAGGTGGGGGTGAGTGAGAAGAGTGAGAGCGAGAGTGAGTGGAGAAAGTGAGTGGTTGAGAGAAGAAGAGGAGAAGGGGAAGGGAGGGAGGAAATTTGTCGTTGAGAGACGAGAGGCCGAGGTTTCGAACCGAGTTTGTTTTTTTTTTGAAAAGAACTGCGCGCGTCTCTGTCTGATCTCTCCCTATGCTATGCTCCCGTCTCTCTCTCGTTCTGGCCTGAGCTTGTCAATCCAATATTTCACTCTCAACTCGTCTATCATCTCGAAATCGACCAGTTTCCTTCTCCTCAGTTTTCTTCCTTTCTTCCTCGACGACTAGCAGTGAGCTTCGATCTTTGTCGATTCTAGATTCAAAACACGAGTCCGAGCACTGCCTTGCGATGAATTCGATTTCAGCTTCTCTCTCTTTCTCTTTCGTTTTCCTTCCCTCCTTCGCGCAGCTCAACCCCGCTCTTCGTCGTCGATTGTCACCTTGCGCTCAGTGCGCTCCGAGGAACACCCGACTCTGGGTTCGACGGTTTGCAATGAGAAGGAATTCTGGAAAATTCGACAATTTTTGTGCTTCACCTGTATAGAGTTCAGCAACGATGCGGTACATTGACAAGAAGAGTATGGAGTGCTCATAGATTGGGAGGAACTGGTGAAAATTGGAGGGAAATACGAAACTCGATCGTCATCGTTGGTCTCCTCCTCCCTCTCTCTTTCTCACCACTCTCTCATACTCGTCCATTCGCCAAGCTCCCAACCCTTCATTCATCCAATAATCAACCATGTCGTCCCCTGTTACCGGTAACTACGTCGTTGAGTCCAGCGTCATTTCAGCTCCTCTCGCCAAAGTCTGGCACTTGATCAAGCTTCAAGACTTCTCCAAGTGGTGGTCGGCTCTCGAATCCTCCCAACTCGCCGACAAGGGAGTCAGCTCGGAAGCTGATGTCTACACCTGGAAGTTCAAGGTGAGTCTCCGCCCCATCCTTCTCTCCTCTTCGAACCTGCGACGATACTGACACTCCCTCGACGTCGACGATGATCATTGTAGGATGGAACCTCTGTCCAAGTCAAGCAAGAAGAACATTCTTCGATCCGTCATTCCGTCACTTACTCGATCATCACCGCTGAACCTTCCCTCTCCTTCTCCTCCGTTCTCTCGACTATCACCCTCCATTCCGTCACGACCGACGATACGACCTTCGTCGAATGGACTGGTGTTTTCTCTTCCGATGCTGGTGAGCTCTCACTCTCTCTTTTCTTTCGCTTCGAGACGAGCAATCGCAGTTCGTGTACTCCACACTGAGGTCGACTCTGTTCACTGACCGTGTTTGCTGCCTTACAGACGCCTCGGTCGTAGAAGATGGAAAGTACAAGCGTAGGGAAGCTCTCGCCGATTTGGCCAAAGCTGTCTCGGCGTAAACCGACTCACGCTTCGAGCTTCAATGTACAAAGGATGAATGAGGGAGAAGTACGGGAGCAGGGATAATTGTTTTATGTGAGAAGCGAGATGTGAGGTTAAATCAGTACAAATCAGCGAAAAAGAAATTCGTTTTGCAAGTTTACAGTTCATTCTGCTTCGTTTCTCTCACGCCTTCAAGTAGTAGATCTTGGAGAATGTCAAGGCGTCCTCGACAGTAGGAAGAAGGAGTGTCTATAGCAGTCAAATACAACAACAAACGAGAGAGAAATAAACGAGGACGAATAACGGAGATCTACTCATCAAACGGAGTTGCGAAAGGATCCTTAGATCTCTGATTATCTCTCGGTTCACCCATCGCATGCGAGTCCGAAAAAGGATCGAACGCGAGTTGATGACCACGGAGAATCGTTCTTTGCGGAGGGGGTGAAATTGGGGGTTGAATTGAAGTCGATCGAGTCGGGGGAGACAGGACCGCAGTAGGATCCGCGAACGGATTTGTCGTCGTCGTGGTCATTGAGTCGTCGAGAGGGAGAGTCGTGTGAGGGGGAAAGTAGGGGAGGAAAGAGAATCGGTTCGAGGTATCTGTTGGCGGTGAAGAGGATCGATCCGCGATTTTCGGGGATTCGAGCGGATGCCAGCCGTCGAGAGATGTTGAGGTTCTTCGTCTCGCCGTCGTTTCCTCGCGTTGTCGACCACTGTTCGTAGCTTCCATCAGATCGTCCCCAATCCCTCTCACTTTTCTCCCGAATCCTCCGAATCCATTCCCCGGCACGGATCTTGAGACGGATTGACCAGTCCGCAGATCAACCATGTCGGAGTCACGACGCTGATGTTTTGAGGAGGGTCGAGGTCGAGAAATGTTGAAAGGACGAGGATTGAACTTCGAGTTGGAGGACGGTTTCGAGCGGAGAGCTCGAGGAATCGCGAGTGAGATAGCGGGGAGTTCGAGACGCTTCTTCGAAGTGTTGTCCTTTGGAGGAGGTGGAGGATTGCTTGAAGATTCTGGGGGAGATGGAGAAGTCGAACGGAAGAAGTCAACGAGGGAAGCCCAACTCGCCGCACTTGGCTGGAGGGATTTGGTCGAAAGATACGTATCGGAGGATTGTGGCTGGGGAGGTACAGGAGGGAGGGGACCTTCAGGTGGCGGAGAATGAGGGAACGAATATTGTGCGAGCTGATTCACCGTGCGCGGATCCACTGGAGATTTCGGTGGAGGCGACTGTCGGCCTGACCCGGAGACTGTAGAATGACCTCGAAGGTGTAACGGCTTGAAGTACGGTTTCTCATCCAGGTCTTTCTCCTCCCTCTGAATCGGTCGACCTCGCCAATGTGCCCATTTCTCTTCTCCTCCGGATCTCCATCCTACTCCAATCAGCCCCATCACGACGACCAAGACCCAAATACCGATGGCGATACAGAACCCGAGTCGTTGTTGTTCGAGGGATCGTGCGTAAGCTTCGAGCATTCTGTCGACGATCGAAGTGGTCGAAACGGCTGAATCGGGCGAAGTGAGTCCTTCTGTGAGTTCTTGAGATCGGTTTGAGCTGAGCATGAGGATCGTTGGAGAGACGGTTGGAAGGGAGATGTGAGCGTGAGCGTGCATCCAAGTGAGAGCCGACGAAATCGCATCAACTTTGCTACCGACGAGACACTGCACAAAGAAGTCTCAGTACGACGGACAAGATACAGATGGAACATGAGAGGTCGCCGCGCACGTAGACTAAATTGAGAATCGGATCTTCGAGCACTGTTCCGTCGAAAACGTCGGTGATGGCGTCGGTTAAACCGTCGTAGAATCCGTTGATCGTGGTATTGAGAGCTTCTGTCGTTCCATTCACCCAGCCGAACTGATCCAAGAGAAAAGACTTAGTCTCACATCGAGTTGAGCGAAAGAGAAGAAAACAAGCTCACGAGATCTTCGTTGATTCCACTTTCGACTGACAAGATCATCCGATTCGACTTTATCGCAAAGTCATAAGACGACTCGTTCAGCCTATCAGCAATAGTCAGCTGCGAGCTCGTTGCTGCGAGACAGAACCGGGTAATCGACTCACTTGTTGTTGAGACTTCCAATCACGCTGTTCGAGAATTCTCCCGCTCCTTCGTTCGCCCTCTTCGTCGTCAAGTCTTTGACGGGTCCTCTCAGCGCCCAGAGTTGGATCTGGACAACCAAGAGACCGACCAAACCGAGAACGAGGAACGCCCAAGCGTGAGGATGTGCGATGTACGAGAAGAACCAAATCAAGTTTGACTTTGCGTTCGACGTGCGGAGAGAGAACAGTCGTTGGAGTCGAGAGACGAAGGCGAAAAGAGTCGGGTGAGAAGAAGCGTTGAGGAATGAGAGGAGGTTTGGTTTCGAAAGAGCTTCTTCGGCGGACGAAGGGTGAACGGAATTCGTAGATTCGTCGACTAGATCTCGGATCCAGGCTTCTCGAGCTGACATGACTCCTCCAATAAAGTTTCGGTAGCTGTACTTCTCCCATACCGCACCTGCTCGAGCGACAACGACGTGAGTCCGAACTGTTCAGACCTTAAGTCAGAAAGTCGAATTGACAACTCACAAGCGAGCATAAATAGCACCATCAACAGAACGACAAGTCCTCTCGCAACCTTGACAAACTTGCCGAGGTCATCTCCCACGTCGTCGATCCAACTCGTGTCGAGATCCGTGCAGATTTCGACAGTTTGTTTCGCTGGAACCGGTAACATTTCGACCTCGATCGTTCGATTCGATAATGTCGAGTTGATATTGGCGCGTAGAAGTTCAATCGGTCTCGAGATGAGCGAGTTCATCGACGCACGGAATTCGTCGAGAGTCGGAATCGAGGAGTTGAGATCGGTGAGCGCGTCGACGACAGTCGAGGGGATCGTGACATTCTCGAGAGCAGATAATTCGGGAATGTCGATCGTTGGGACATCGATGTCGACTCTAACGGAAGAGGAGGTGAGTCGTTTCTCGCGAGAATGGTGAGCTGGAAGAAGCTCACCCAGGAATCTTGTCGATCAAGCCGATCGAGTTCTCGAGTCCCGTGTTGATTCCGCCTATGGCGCTCTGAATCCCGTCGCGAATCTTGGAGAGAGCCTCGGTGACGAACTCTTGGGCTTCTTCGATCGCGTGGACGAGGAGAGTGAGAGAACCATGAACGACGAGGTCGAGGAGACAAAGGAACAGGGAGCGATAGGTGTCGATCATGAAGCTGCGGAGTGGAAGACAATCGAGGCGAATTCAGTGAACGAGCTGAATTCTAAACGAGCGAAAGACAAACTGACATGATGATCGCTTCGAGGCCCTGCAGAGTGAGATCCAACACCGTTCCTGCCCCATTCGTGACCGCGCTAATTGTCTTCGAGTTCAATTCGTTGACACCATCCGCCATAAAGTGAGGTAACGAAGCGGCTACTGATGCAGCTCCTTCGACTCCAGAACACGCTGCCGTCAACGTTGCTTTCCCATCTTTGACGAGTACCGGAATCGAAGATAGGAGGAAGCAGAGAGCGACGAGGACTAGAAGGAGGGCGAGAAAGTGTTGAGAAAGCCACGAGAGGGATAAACGAGCTCGCGGACCGAGGTAAGGGTGCAGTTGACGGGCCGTAGACGAGTATGTGGGAGGTAGTGGATATGACATGTCGAGTTAAGAAATGGGAGGCGCAACCGGTGCGCACAAAAAGGGTCGGAGACTTGAGAGTCGGAGTTTTTGACTTTGGCGACGTCCTGCGTCGTTCTGGTTCAGCAGCAGCCGCAGTATCGTCGAGAGAAGAGATGAAGGTGAAGATAGAAAGGACAGAAAGGGGAGAACAAGGGTAGCGAAGCTGAGAGTCTGTGCGTTACGAGAACAAGGTCAAATTCTGCGACAAAGGGAAACCCAACTTGACGCGATTCTATTCCTCCTTATTCTCGCCTGCTGTCAGTCTTGCTATCCTTTTCTGTGGCTCTGGATGTCTGCGTTCATCTTCCACCATCGATTCGAAGCTGGGATTGATGACTGTTGAGTGAAAAAGTTAAGATATCGAAGCGAGAGCAGGCTAGTCGTGGAGTCCAGCTGCTGGCTAGTTCAATAGCTGCATCGGAGCTGTCCTAGCCGAGTAAGGTCGGATCGAGGGATGTATCGAGGTGAAAGAGAGCGTTTTCTCTCTTCATCTTCAAACTCTTCACTTTCGAACACCATGCCTTCAGCTAAAGCAGCAGGTAAGTACCCAGGTCCTTCACGTCTGGCTATGTAGCTCACACTCTTGTGCGCTTAGGTAAACAACGTCAAGCGGAGCCAGAGATCGAGGCTCCCGCTCCTGAACCCTCCCTAGCTGGTACGTGAGATCTTCTATCAGCGCGGGTTAAAGTGTGCTGATCGTCGGTCATTGCGTGCAGTCACTCAACCCCACGTCGCTCCCGAACAAGCGACGAAAGCGAAAATGAAACGAACCAAATCTAGTTCATCGAACAAACGGAAACAAGAGCAGAAGATTGCGGCAATGGAGAGAGCACAGAAGTTGGAGAAACGAAAGGTTGAGATGGGGTCGAAGAAGGATCAAAGGAAGAAAGCGAAACAGATGTGGCAGTAAAAAACGTCTCCTTTCGGTGGGTTTGGCTTGGACTGGGTTGTTGTATCACTCTCCTCTAGACTGTAAGATACAAGTCGACTGTTACACTACCTCAAGCTGATGCTACAAGAGAAGAACGAGAGAAACCCGCAAAACAGCGATACAACCCAGTCTGAAAATTCGCCCTCACAACACTTCCGTCAAGCACACCTCGTCCCCCTTGGCAGCACTCACTGAAGTCTTACTCCCTCGCTGGACCAACGTTGCTCCAACCCGGAGAATAGATTGGAGGTGGGAGAGTAGAGCAGTCGTCGTTTCCTCGTGAAGGAGAGAACGTCAACGGCGCCTCGAACGATTTCTCGAACACTGTGGCGAGGGAGCAGGAGGACGGGATCGGTTTCAGGAAAGTAATAGAGGGAGGAGGTGGGCCGATACAAGCTGATGGAATGCACACCAAGAAAGGGAGACATCAGCGTCGAATCGTCGAGCTCAGAACCGTTGGATGAAGGGGCCTCACCTTCTGCGTCTTCACTGACTCTCCTTCTGAATACCTTTGCTCTCGCCCTTCTCGCCTGACGGAGGTAGAACCACCAGCCGAGAACACCAACGATGCCGAACGAAAAGAGGGCAGGGATAAGATAGACAACGACGTTTGGGGCTGCCCCGTGGCTGACGAGGGTAGGAGGGAATCGGGAGCTGAAGCTAGCAGGGGAAGTCGACGAGGGTGCTGAGGCCCGGACGTCCGTCGATGCAGCTAAAGAGGCGGGAGTAGATTCAGTCATCGGTAGCGGGTAGATCGTGTGAACCGTGCGAATCTCTGGCATGGAGAGACGTAGCTGACGCCTTGGATCTCGACAAGTAGGAGTGGAGAGGTTGCGAAAGAGAGAGAGAGAGAGGAAAGGATCAGCAGCTCGCGGAAATAAAAGGATTTGACCAGTCTACTTTGGTGAATAGAGCGGAACCTCGACGGAAACGCTTGCAAGGCGGGGACAAGATTCGCAGTCACAAATATAGACCATTTGAATGGTACAGACACGTTGAGCGGAGTTTCGGAGATCAAGCTTCGATTGTTCACGGGATTCGAGACACGAGCTTGCGGATCAGCCAGGGCGAAAAGTCGCTCGGATTTGACTTGCAAGCGACGACGAATGATAATCCATTGGATGGACAACAATCGACACCGGAGCTGAGCTCGCGAGATCGAGAGCGCAACAATTCAAGGGTCGATCTGGGAAACGGAGTTCCGTCGCGAGGGACAATCCTAAGCAGGCTGCAAGCCAGGCCTCTTGAGACCACCAGATCGTCTCTCCTCGCCTAATTGCAGCTCGTCTCGCGTCGGACAGTGGAAAGCGGGGCGGAATACTATTTTTTTTGGATTGGAGAGAGACGAAGTGTCAAAATAGACTAACGACGACGAAAACACCTTTCCACAACACAACTTCAACCTAACCTCGTTCGTAATCACCTGTACTGCAAAGAAAGGAAAGACTTGAAATGTATGGGGAAGAAGTGGGGGAGATGAGGCGAGTTTATTGAGAGAGTCGAGAGATGGGTTAAATTTAAGCCTCGAAGACGAGCGAGGTTCCGAACTTGTGGGTAGCGGCAGCAGATTGGGAAGACTGGGAATCAAAGCACATCGTATGTTAGCTGCAGGCACACGAGACTGCGGGATAGAAAGGTCAAACTCACGAGTTGAGCAGAGTCGATGGCAACACCGAAGGAGGCCTTAACACCCGGTCGGAGGCTGTGTTATCGAGAGCGTGAACGGTATAGCAATCGCAATGAGATGCAGAAAAGGTGGAAGAAGCAGGAGGAAACACGAGAGAAGTTAGCGATCACAGAGCCGAGAAGCCACATCGAGCGAAAGGAAGGCTTACGCTTGAGTGTAACCGAGAGCGAGGACACCAGCGTTGTTGATCTTGGCCTTGACGAAGGCAGTGTTGTCGAGGTAAGCCTTGGTTCCGACTTCGAGTCCGACGTTGGAAGCGGTCGACTTGGAGTCCCAGATGGCCTTGGCACCAGCCTCGACGTCCTTCGAGACCTTGTGGTAGTAGGAAGCAGAGAAGACGGAAAGGTTGGCGAGACCGTGGACGGTGACAGTGTATGAGGGGGCGGCGTATCCGAGACCGAGAGCGTATCGGGTGATCGATCCAGTGGGAACGGAGTAGGTCGATTCGGCACCGAGGAGGAAACCGTCACGTCCGATAACCTGTCAAGTGTCATCAATGAATCAATAACAAATCCGGATTTCGAAGAAAAGGGCTAACGCGGAAAACTCACGGCATCAGCGGTGAAAGTAGGGCCCTTGAAGACGTCGAGGAGGGCACGGGTGTGGAGGGAAGGTTGCTTGTAGATAGCGGTAACGTAGGCGGACTTGCCTTGAGTAGCGGGGAGGAGGTGACCTTGGATGTCGAGCTTAAGACCTGGTACGTTTCGTTGTCGGTCAGTCTCGGGTTCACCTCTGTCTGCGATGATATGATGACTCACCCTTGGCAACTTGGTTCTCGAGTTCGATTTGGGTCTTGAGGACGTTCGAGGTGGTCCAGGTTTGGGTAAGAGTTACACCGTTCTTGGCGTCGACGTACTTGCCCTCGAGGTCACCAGCGATCGCGTTCGACTTGGCATCACGGGTACCGGCGACACGGAAAGCGACGTTGTTGGGGGCACGGGTCTACGAGAAGGAAACGAAGAGAGGTAGAGTGAGTTTTCGATTCTATTCAGGTGGCCTGATTCGCTCGAACCTTGTTCGAACGTGCTACTTAACACCAATGATTTCCGCCCCCTCGCACTCGACCGGATCGCCTCCCGTGCGCCGTTCGCTTTATTTATCCAATCCGACCGTTCGATCACTTCCCATCTTCAATAACGTGAGGCTTGAGAGCCACGATGCTACGAGTCCTCCATGCAGCCCGAGTGTGACACAGAATACCCCTCACACGCGCCTCATGATTGCGCGATAGTTGTCGGGGAGTTTGGAACGAATTCAGGAATTACTAACCTTGACCTCGAGGGAGTTTCCGTTGAGGGGGTAGTCCTTGTTGAGGAGGTCGGAGGCAGATTTGCCGCTACAAGTGGTCGCAACAAAGATCAGCGTCTGTGGAGAACGAGGGAACGGAGGGGGTTGGAGCGAGATTTGCCGAAAGTCGAAACGAGTGCAAGGCGAGGGCAGGGCAGAGCAGGGAGTTCTGGTACGTACAGATCTTTCCAGGAAGGGGGGACAGACATATTTATAGAAGTAGTAAGGTGTTGACGGAAGTGGTGGGAGAAGGGAAACGGAAATCGATCGCGTTCGTTGCTCTTCGGCTGATCTCTCTGACAGACGAACGTTCTTCTGCTGAGACGTCCGTAGTCGTGGAAGCTCAGAGCCCTGGTTACGGCGCTCTCACGGCTCGCGCATTGTCTCCCCGTTCTCCAACCAAGTCACTCTTCCATCTCGTTCTCTCTGGGTTCCTCTCTGTGCACCCTTCGATACTGGGTCGACAAGGCACAGTGCGATGGTGTTGTCGAGTTCTGCTGCAGTCAAGGACGACTGGCAGGCAGACCGAGCGATGATGGACTCGAGCTCTGAACTGAAAATTCCGCGAAATCTCTCGCAAGACCGTTCGTTCGAGAATCCTCAACGCTGACCTTGTCCACGAAGTCACGAAGCGACGAGAAACATATCCTCACACGGTACGACTAGACCCGCCAGAAAACTGCTACAGAAGTCAGGGAAATGCGATTGCGAAGAAGCGAAAATGATACAACGTAAAGGACAGAAGATTAGTCTAAGATTAAATAGGTTCCGATGATGTGTACAGTAAGCGGTGTCTATGAGTGAGTGAGAGAGTGAGTGAATACATTGTAGCAGTATCGAATCGATTAGGCTTTCTCATTTGGATCCTTCTTCTCGCGTTCCTCCTTTTCGACCTGTTCTTTGAACTTGAGATCGAGAGCCGGGGCGAACTTCGAGCCTTGACGGAACCTCGATCCGTAGAAGTAG
The DNA here is from genome assembly GCF_050403485.1 of Sporobolomyces salmoneus. Taxonomy (NCBI): domain Eukaryota; kingdom Fungi; phylum Basidiomycota; class Microbotryomycetes; order Sporidiobolales; family Sporidiobolaceae; genus Sporobolomyces; species Sporobolomyces salmoneus. Next base: position 176,525 of record NW_027481150.1, on the reverse strand, counting down.
AAGAGGATAGGCGAAGGGGCGATGATGAGGCCAATGAAACCGAAGAGGGAACCGATCCAGTTGATTCCCATCGCTCGGATGGCTTGCGAGATCCAGAGAGGGAACGAGGCGGCGACGGCTGAACGAATGACCTGTCAGACGAGCGAAATAGTAGAGTGTCAGCTCGCACGGAGTCCGTAATTCCTACTGAACTTGAAGCGAAATTCGCGCTTACGGTGTTGGCGGCCAAAGCAGAGGCGGAGAACATGAGGTAAACTTCGACACTATTGGGTAGCGAAGGAAAGTTGTCAGACATTGAAAATGAAATGGCTGAGGGAGGCAGGCTTACAGGTAAGAAAGGAAGGAAATGAAAACGAGCGAGAACGACGCGCCCAGCATGATGGTCGCGAGTGCTGGGACGTACCAAGGCACGCCGGGGTAGTTTCCAGTCCAAGCGAGCCAGAACATGGATCCGACAAGTAAAGGTCCGGCAAGAATAGCTCCGTAAAGTCTGTAGCGGCGAAAAGAAGCGTCAGTTCTGGAATTCGACTTTGATACCGGAGGAGAAAGAGAGCTGACCGTTCTTCAGGAGGAGGGTGACCGTGCCATTTCGGAACAAGTTCACTGCGATTTGATAATGGCGATGTCAGTGATTGATGTCAAGTAAGTCGAATGAGTGAGAGGCGTACCGGTAATGTCTCTGCATGAGGACGTTCGCAGCAGCTCCGATCGTGGTACCGAGACCGACTCCGATGAAGATCTGTCGCGAGCGGAGAAACGTTAGTACAAAAAAGCCAAGGCAATAGGCAGAACAAAGACGTACGAGACCGGATTCTCCAGGGTTGAAACCTCGCTTTTGTTCCCAAATGACGGGGAACAAACTGAAGAGACCGTAGAGAAGACCGTAGACGACGGAGAGGTAAATCGTGACGAGGAGCAGAATCGGCTCGGTGGCGAGCATTTGAGCGGGACGAGCACCAGTTCGAACGATGATTGATTTGAGCCTATGCACAGAGATGCAAGTCAGCTCATTTCACTCTCTCGGAGTCCCTCCTAAGTCACTAAATGAAAATATTTGACTTACGAGAAATCTGCTTTCTCAATGTCGGCATACTTGTCCTTGTTCTTCTCGGGGTCTTCCTTGCGCAACTTGACAGCTCGGTTCTTGAGGAGTTGAGGGTGATAGGTCTCGGGAAGGAAGAAGTAGATCATGACGACGCTGATTGCCGCCCAGATACCGATCCACAAGTAAACGTATCTCCATCCAAGACCGGAATTCATGATCGTGAATCCTCCTAGAATAGGTCCGAGGACGGGACCAAGGAAGACACTGGCGCTGAAAACTGACATTGCCAACCCTCGTTGGACAGGACCGAAGATATCGGCGACGACTCCTCCGCAATTCGTAAGGGGAGAGGAAGCGAAGGAACCGGCGAGGAAACTATTGTGCGTGCGACCAGATCGAAGTCAGCTCCGCGCGCGAAAATCCGAGACGCGAACAAAAGGCAGTGCTACTCACCGACCGATAACGATCGTCTCGATATTCTGAGCAAGACCGCATTGGATCTGGAAAATTCCGAAAACAGCCATCCTATGCGACAGTCGGAAATGGTAAGCTCTCGTTCCGAACAATCGAGCTAGAAAACGGAAACTCACGAGATGAGGAAAATGATCCTACGTCCGAAGAGTTCAGAAGCGGGTGCGAAAATCAAGGGACCCTGTACAGAGGAAACGGATCCATCAGCCTCAAACGTCAAGGAGTTCAGGCATAATCGGAATATAGCGCACGAGACAGTCTATGAGTCGGAGGGGAGCGTCAGTCGGTGAACGACAGCAAAGAAGAGAAAAAAGAACGCACATCCTAGCAAGAACGTCGTGATCGGAAGAGCTCCTACCACTGAACCAACCCCGAATTCTGATGCAACAAGTTGTGTCGACGAAGAAGGAGCAGAAGAAGCGAATGTAACTCCGAGGGTCAAGAACTAAACGAGCACAGTGGAAGAGAACGTCAGTATTGCTCCCTTGCAAGCCTTCCTTGAATTTGCGAGATCAAACTCACGCAACAAACAGCCATAGTCCTCCATTTCTTGTACGTTGTCCAGCTAAGAACGAATGTCTCGTCAGTCTTGACTTCGAGAAGAGTAGACGCAAACGATGGAGCTCACTTTTGAGGATTCTCAGGATCGTTTTCTAGCCATTCCACCTTGTTCGGATCTTTGCCGTCGTTTTCTTCGACATGTTCCTCTTCTTCATGTCGCTCAACTGTTTCACGATTGACGAGCCGAGTCAGTAAAATACAGCGCTCGAGCAAAAGCGAAAAGAAAAGAACTCACGACTTCTGCGCGACAAAACTCGATGACAATCCGCGAAAGCTGAATCGACTACGTGAAGCGAGGGACCATCTCCGTAACTCCATTCACTTCCACCAGTATTCGCCCTCGGTCTTCTGTAACTCGATCGTGAAAGTCGACGTTCTCGCTGAGGTTGTTTGAAGTTCGGCGGGTTGTGAGGTTGACTGGGATCTCTCGTTTTCGGTTCTGCGGTTCCCGGTGCGAATTTAGTGATTGGCGTAGGGAAGTCTCCTCCATAATCTGCAAACTCCTGTTCGGCTAGTTGGTCGGCATCGAGAGCTTTCTTTGGAGGTGCAGTCGGTGATTCTGCGAGAGTGTGACCGGAAGACCCTGAAGTCGATATTCTGTCTGTCATTGTTCCCGATTGTCGAAAGGTCGAGTGAATAGGTGAAGAGAGTGAGAGAGGAAGCGAAAAAATCCAGCCTGGCCGATTTTGAGGGATTTCGGTCAGCCGGTCCGCCGAAAATGCCAAAATGATGGCATTGAGATTTCTCCATCCGCTTTCGGCCGCGGCAGCCTACTGAGCTCAGCGATCGGCTCTGCACTTGTGATTCGCAATCAGTCTGTGAGATTACATGATCGACTCCTCTTCCAAGTTCACCTCGTCCAAGCTCCTATCCTCTCTCCAACCTGGCCACCCGAACATGAGATTCAGCAACCCGATCGAGGAAGAAAGTTGAGATCCAACTCACCTTCACCATCGTTTCGAGCGGTGAGCCAAACTCGTTCTCACCGGTCGAGTTTCGCAACAAATCATTATCCCATTCAACCTCGCCCTTCTCGAAAACGCACACGATAGTTGATCCTCCGTAAGCAAAGTATCCCAGCTCGTCCCCTCGTTTCACTTCAGCTCCGTCTCGAACAGTTTGTCGAATCGACGATACGAGAAGAGCTCCCACTTGAACGAAAGCGATAGGGGATACCGTTCCGTCGATTCGAGTATGATGAAGGAGTGTGACTATCGAGAACGATGCACGACCGTCAGGAAGAAGCTCGACAGAGAATCGAAAAGAACGACGAACCATCTCGCTTGTTCTCTCCGAGCGGATTGAATCGTGGATCTCGGACGATGAGGGAGCTGACCGTCTGTGATCGAAAGTTGTGAGCTAGATCGTTCAGAAGAAAAGTAACGAGAAGTCGACTCAACGTAGTATTTTCCCTCGATATGTTTCGTTTCTCCGACAACGGCATCGACTGGAGAATGATAGCGATGGTAGTCAGAGGGAGCAAGACGGAAGATGGCAACACAGCCGTTCTTGAATTGTCGAGCCAATTTTCGACTGCCGACCAGTTCTTCAAGCTTGAAATCTCGTCCCTTGCGAAAGAAACCGTTTCAGCTTGCTCAGAGTCTCCATCCGAGCTTCACGGTTCTCACCTTGATCCAAAGCTTCTCTGCGCTACTGACGCTTGTGAACACAGTCAATCGACAGTCTGCTGCGGAGGAGATGACGAGAGGATTTCGAGGTTCTGCGATCTTCCGGGCATCCCTTTTGAGTTTTCTTGTAGGAGGAGTATAATGTCTACTGATCAGCACTCGAGTCTACACTGTCGATGCAGAGTAGCTCACCGAGAGAAGAAGTCGTTGAGCGAGACATATTAACGCACATCTTGCCGTCGAAGCTCACTGCAATCAACTATTCAAACGCCCAAATCAGCTTAGCTCTGCGTCGCCAAAGAGGAATTGCACGGCTTGCTTACTGTGGTAGGCATGAATGAACTTCAGGATTCTATGCAGAGCGTTGTGCGTTGAGTCGTATTTTTTCCCTTGCGACCAGATCGAAGTTCGTCAGTCAGTCTTCTTTCGATCGAGGTCTTCTCAGTCTCACCTTCTCGCTCCGACCATTCTCGAAACAGCTACAGAATGGAACGACGAGTCAGGGTAAAGCTGCCTCAGGTTTTTTCCGTACGATTATACCTTTTCGACGCCAATGCTGTTGAGGAGCTTCTGATTCCGGAACAGTCCGTGATACAACAGATAACATCCCCAACGAGACGCGAAAGGCATTTCCTATCGGTGAAAAGTGAGTGAGAGAGCAGAAAAAGCTCAGACGAAACGAAGGGAAAGTTGCTCACCTCCAATACGACAGTTTCTGGATCACCTCGGTTCTTCACAACGAACACACCCGCGTGATGCTTCGCTTCGAGCTGTGTGTAAGGAGAACGAGACGAGGTCAGTGTCGGCTAAGAGATGAGACCTCGCAAAGATCAACTTACCTTCGTCAAAGCCCGATGCCTGACGTCGAGTATCATCCTTGGAACCTCCTCACCGGTGACCGTCTCAATTCTCATCCGACGAGCACGACCACCACAATGTCCCATCTTTTCCTGCTCTAAAGAGGGTGGACCATTGAAATAGAGCAATTGTTCCGATGTACCACCCCCTTTGAAGATGAACGGACTTGTTGAATTAGGATCATCGTTGTCGCCGTCAATGTCGATCAAGTGCCGAGGCAAGTTCGTGGTAGGTGGGACGAGTGAAGGAGGTAATGCGGAGAGAACGGCGCATTCACGAGGTGGAGACGGGAGTGGTGGCCAAGGTACTGTCACTGCTGAAGGTCGTGACATGTCCTGAGAATGGAGAAGAGAGAGACGACTGAGAAGTCGAGATCTGTGTCAAATTGGAGATCCGTGCGAGAAGGAGGTCCCTTCTCCACGGCAAATCCGGGTTTGCTGCAGAATAACGTCGATTGCGAATGAGGGTACTGTAAATAGGCTAATGTTACGACAAATACGTGAGACAGAAAGAAAATGCGTGAGAATAAAGTTAAACGAGCAACATGAAAGAGAAACCGAAACTTGAGAAGTGGGAAAACATGATACAGGCTGTCCCGCTCGGGAGCTCACTTGCCGCCAGATCCGACGAGACGTCCGACGAAACCGGCGAGATCGAAGATTCCTCCTCCTCCTTCGTCGAGACTTTTCCTCGGACCCATGTCCATCTTGAGACCTACCGCCTCTGATCCGAAATCGGAAGTGACCTCGCCGGTTCCTCCTCGTTTCAGCGTATCCTCGCGTCTCTGTCGAGCGTCTCGAGAACCGGAGTGAAGAGGTCTCGGAGATAGGGCAGATCGATCCTCCTTGCAACCACGATCCGAAGAAGGTTGGCCAGAAGCATCAGGAACCGGAACGAGGGGAGGAGGTGAGACGATAGACGCTGCAGGTTCGTAGGCGAGGGCTTCTCGGACAATCGAAAGTGCTCGGTCGTCGGAAAGGGTGATGACGATTCGAGAATCCTTCGAGTGTCTTCGTCGCGTTGGTCCCGTGCTGCTGCCGTTCCTCCTAGAGTTGCCATGTCGAGACGAAGAAGGTGCGACGTAAACTTTGCGGATCGAGAGGTAGAAAGTGAGAGCGTCGACCTTTTCTTTCTTGCGTTGTCCGAGCTTGAGAGCTGCGGAGGGTGTGCCGGAGTCGCTGCGAGAGGGTTTTGAAAGAGGATTGTCGGTCGAATGGGCGCGAGTGAGGGGAGGACGCAAGGCCGCCAGGAGAGCGGAAGAGGCTTTCGAACCGTTGTCGAAGGACGTAGGAACCTTGGCGACGCACTGCAGGTAGGAGCAGAAGGTGTCGTCGTCGAGCTCGGGGGAGGAAGGAAGGTTGAAAGTGCCAGTGAAAGGAGTCGGAGGGAGAGAAGCGGGAGTTTCGAACAGGGGAGAGGCGGGTGTCGAGGAGGTATGAGGGGAGAGGGTATCGTCGCGAACGTGGTATAAGATGCCGGCACAGCGTAAAGAATATTTAATATAACTGATCGCTCTTCGAACGGGCTCGTTGGTGGGGTTGAGGAGAGTGATTTCAATGGGCGGAGGATATGCGAGATGACGAAGAGGCAAGAGCTCGGAGGAAGGAACAGTCGGTGTCGGAGGAAGAGATTGAGGGAAATAAACCGGTTGGAAGGCGAGGTCTGGAGTGAGAAGAGGCGGAGGAGAAGTCGACGCGACGGCGGTCATTCCCGAGGCGACCGGTGGAAGCGTGGTTGTACCATACGCTGGAGAGAGTTGAGGCGAGCTGCTCCTGCTCGACGAACTCGCCGAATCGCCACAATGAGGCGAAGCGCTGCGACGCTCATAGTTGATGCGGTCGAGAGAAGTTCGACGTCCATCGAGAGAGGCTGGGGTCGGAGGAGTTGGAAAATCGTGCTCGATCACGGTCGCTTCGAGTTTCGGTCCGCCGGTTGCTGCGAAAGACGTATCGAGGGGTAGCTCGAGACGATGAGTGAGATCGGAGGGGATGAAAGTGGTCGATTTGAATTCCTTTTTCGTCCGACTCGCTCCTGTTTCTTCTCGCGCCGTCGCGAATTCCTCCTCTCCTCGATCGTTGACAGAGGTCGACCGTCGAGAAAGACTTGCGCAGAATCGCTCAAACGACTTTATTCGCTTCGTCCCGGAGAGATTGAGAAACCCAGAAAGGACTTGTCGGATCGATGAATCTCGGATGGCGAGGAGAGCGTCGACGACCTTATCCGAGATCGCTTGGAGCGAAGCGTGACTTGTTCCGAGGGGGTATTTGGACGGCGAGAGCATTCTCAAGATGGTAAGACCGATACACCAAATGTCGATCTCTGGTCCCTGCAGAGTTGTAGTCACATCAGCTCCAGTCGTACAACCAATTGAAACGAGTAGGAGATAGAGCTCACCCAGTAAGGCACAGTTCCGCTCGCTTCTCGGAGACCTTTCCATAATTCGGGAGAGTGATAAGCGGGAGAGCCACAACACGTCGTGAGTTTAGGTTCGCTCGCGGAGAAGTGAGTGGCGAGTCCAAAATCGAGAAGTTTCAGTACGACTGTCGGATGCGTGTTGAGAGGGGAATCCAACGGCGGAGGAATAACTCGGACGAGGATGTTTTCGGGTTTGATGTCGCGGTGAACGACTCGAAGCGGTTCGTGGAGACTCCTGACGACACTCGACAACTGTTCGAGGATGCTCCAAACGATCGGTAAAGGTAGGACGCCTCCTGGCGAAGATGATACGAAAGATTCGAGAGTGATGGACGAGCGAAGACTTTCCTCGACGAGGTAGAAATGACCTGGGGTCCGAATAGTTTCGAATACCTTTACACATGAAACGTGTCAGTGACAGCCTCACGGCGCACAGACTCGATGGGAGTGCCTACCTTGACCAGATTTGGATGGGGGAGCAACTGAGCGAGAATCGTCGGTTCTCGCAATAGTCGATTCGCGATCAAGGGATGATGGGGATGCAGAGGAGTGTGCTTCAAAGCGAACTACAGACGCGTGAAGCGGTCAGCATCGAAGGAATGGAGCGGAGTTCAATGGAGTAAAGACTCACTTCAGCATCTCCTTTTCGAACAAGCAACACCTCGCTGAATTTACCCTTTCCGAGACTGATCCGTTCCCGCCCATCATCGTCTACGGCATCGTCGTCTCCACTCTGCGCTAGATTGCTGAGGGAAGACCTAGCGGACGTTGGCGGCGAGAAGACGAACGAGTAGTCGCCAATTCCAAAACGAAGGAGAGAATCAAAGTCGAGGGAGTCTATTGTCCGTACAGGTTGTCGTACCTGCGCGAGAATCGGGGATAGCGGCATCAGACTCGAGGTGACTTCTGAGGGAGGAAACGAAACGGGAATGAGAGGAGAGCTGAGACGAACCTGAGAACGGATGATTTCTTCGACCGTAGGGTCGGCGTCCACTTGCCTTGTTGTTTCCCACGGTATCACGAGCTCATCCCCTGGAGCCGTAATGCCTCGTTCAGATGCGAATTGACTAGCAGAGTCTTTTGGCGAATCTCCCTCATCTCCTTCCTCACCGCTACTGTTACTGATCCCTACGACGAACGCTACAGCTTTCCCTTTACGCTTCTTGCTATTCCTATCGTCCCCCTTTGTGGTCGTCAAGTCCTTATCTCTCCACCCGTTCAATGACGTTCTTTCCGATGAGAATCCTCCTGAACCTATTGACGGTTGAGTCGGACTGAGTAGATCTTTGTGGTACAATCGAGATGCCGAGGATGAGCGTGTCGTCAGGCGAGATAGTGTTGGGGCGGCGATTAGACTTGCAGAACGAGCAAACGGAGGAGGAGGGTTCGATGATCTGCTGGTCGTTCGGCTGCGAGGTGCTGGAGAAGGATCCCTCGTACTCATTCGCGACCTGTTTGAGCTTATCACGAATGGTTTGGCGAATCTGAACGAAAGAGATGAGTGAGAGAATACAGATCGAAAAATAACCGTTTGTCCGTCCCCTGATACGGGAACTCTGCGGGGTAGTCCCCTTGGTCCCACTTTTGTCACGATCTTTTGACGATCTTTCTAACTGTACCTCTGAGTCTGTACTGTACTACAGTATCCAGAATCAAGATCGAGATACGAGAGCTAAGCGCTTAAGCAATTTCAAGGAGTCAAGTCACGTAGCTCCGTTCCTCCTCGAGCTACTGAGCTGCTACCGCTCATTCGAGAGCTCGCCTGCCTCGCGTGTCTCTCCATCCTTTTCGAAGAGCGAGCTTAGTCGCAGAGTTCTACGTTTCGATCGCTCCTTCGAATTCTCTACAAGTCTACATCCCCCGTAATCATCTCCCCTCTGAAGCATCTCTCGAACGGATCGCGCCGGCATTTCGAACTCGCAGCGCGCTTGCTCTCGTCGCTCGATTGCATTTTCGTTTTCTTCCTCTTCCATCGAGAATCTCGGTGGCCCCTGCTCAAACAAGCAAGGGGCTATCAGCAATACACACGAAAGATCTTCGAGTGATCGGGAGGGTTTACATAGATAGGTGAGTCGCCTCAAGACGAAAGAGGGAAATCGAAATTAGAGTTGTCTACACACGCATTCGAGATCTCGAGTCAGCCAGGACGAGAGGAAAGAAAATCAGGAGATGACATACCCATGCAACGAGATCGACTTCCACCGTTCTCGATCGTTTGAGCGTTGATCAGTCCTTCTCGACAGAGAGAGTCGTCACGCTACTGTTGTGGAAGTGAGGTAGGTTGAGTTGTCATCCAGTAACGTTCACGGAGCTGTTGACCAAGCAAGTAGAGGTCAGCGAAGCTAGAGGCGAGGATCGACTCGAGCAAACAGGTTTCACGAACAAAAGACAGCGCCAATACTCCTTTCGGGGAGGCTGACAAGAACACTGTACTCGTTGGTTCGCTACGCCTGTCTGTTCCACGCCGCGCGGGAATGAAGAGGAACATACCTTGGAGACGGCACAAAACGAAAGGACGTGCAAACCGAGGAGAACACGAAACTGCAGAAACTGTCAATGTCAGCTCCCCAATCCGTGTCCTGGATAAATGAGCCACTTCGTGTTCACTCACCAATTCCATCCCTAGCTGTACGAAGGACTCCAACGCGTTGCTCGTGCTTCTGGCCTGCTCCTCGAGGGAACTCCCGATCTTTCCCCTTCCATTGCTCCTCGACTCGCAGTATCCCCAGACGCTTCCTTTCTGACTCCTAAGCTATCCTGTTTCCCATCTTGCGCACTAGAACATTCGGGGAGTGAAATTCGAAGAGGTTGGGAGGATTTGAGCAGACGCATCAAGGAGAGGGGATCTGAGACTGCAGGGTTGCGAAAGTCTCGTGAAGAGTTCCTGAGGCGTCTGTTGAGCTACTGAGCACGTTGATCGGGATGGTTCGCGGTTGTCTGGAGACAGTGGAACGTTCCTCCATCAGATCGGGCATCTGTGCCAGGATCGTGCGAGGTAGCTGAGGATCGAGTGTAGGCTGCGAGAAGTAGAGTTGATAGTGCTGGAATTGCGGTCGTAGGAGGTCGCTGTGAGGTGGTGAGGTGAGAGGGCGAGAGTCAAGCGAGTAAAAACGTTTTCGCTGGTCTCCCTCTCGCTCGCGTCCGACCCGGCACTCGTCAAGGCATCTCTCGTTATCATGTACACCCTCTACAATCGATCTCGGATTGCGCAAGGGTTAGAATGAGGTGCTCATTCAACAATACATCGATATTTTCCCCTTCTCCTCCATCCGTCACCCTCGGCTCTGCAACTTTCCTCCTCTCTAACGCCTCCCTAGACTCTTTCGACCTCAAAGATTACAACGTCGAAAACTTCAAGGTAGTCTGGACACGCCGACGGGCTGTGAGAGGAAGGCTAGAAAAGTTGAATGAACAGACCTCGAACAAGGAGGGAACGGACTCACGGACGAACGGGAACGGGTCTCGAGTTCACCATCTGTCAATCACGGACTAGCCGCGGACCTTCGAATGAACGGATCGTCTCCCCCCTCGACTCTCGAACCTCGACTTCCAGCACCTCGAGGTCTCTCTCTTCCAACCTCGCCCCTCCCTCGGAACCCAGTAACGAATGCGTGAGGTAGAGAGCTGCGGCAAAGAGCGATTGATTGGTTGATTCGAAGCGGCGATTAGGGAAAGGGGAAGTTTACAAGTCGGAATGGAAGCGGGAGAATGAAATCGTGGGAGTCGTCAATGGGGATGAACTACGCAAATCGAGGACTGGTATTCAGAGCTGTACTGGTGGAATGTAAGTCTACTTTCGAAGTCGCTACTGGAGGAGGAGGAAGAGGAGGAGAGTGAAAGCCAAAGAGATCTGCCGATTTCGAGGACGAGACGAATCTCCTTTGCTTCGATACCACCTCCATCGACAACAACAGCGACGAAGTGCATCGCTATTCAATCACCATGCTGCCCAACCCCAATACCCTCTTCTTCGACAAGGCTGCGCCTTCTTCTCCTCGATTGAACGATTTTTTGCCCCTTGACACCTCCTCTACCCGTTCCATTCAACCCGAAACGCTTTCCAGTACGAGCTTGAAGGAACAGGGACTCAGCTGGACTGACCCTGAAGCCGATCATACCTCTAACAACTCCTTCCAACACTTCGAACAATTCCCCCCCTCTGTTTCGTTTCCTTACGGATTCATCGGCGACTCGACTCAGCAGGCTGAAGATCGACTTGGAGAACGTGGGTTCACATCAGTTGTGCGCGAGTTGGATGGCCGTGAGATGAGTTGGAACAGTAGTAATATCGTTTCGGGCGCTGGAGATACGGGATGCTTACGGGAGGTCGCCTCCGGATCGTTCATTCGTGAGTTTCGATTTTGTCTTTTCAAGCTCGAGTTGGCCCGAGCTCACATGCGAATTATCGCTTCCCCTCGAAAGCTCAAACTGGAAACCTGTTCTCTCCTTCGCCTCAGCTCGTCCGATTCCCTCCTCCTTCCTCCACGAAGTTCTTCCTCGACGAGTCTCAAGACCATTCGACGTGGCTCTCGCGACCGGAGGAGGAGCATGTCCCCTTACATCAATCGATCTCGAATTCTCGGGTCGCTTTCAATTCGTCGGAATCGCTTCCTCTGTTCGACCTCTCCTGCTCTTCGTCATCTCCCAAAACTTCAGCTTCGACTCTGACCACGACTTCCCCCGTTCATGAAGGTCCCTCTCGATCTTCTCCGCCGAAAGTCGTCGTCGAGAACAAATGGGTGAAGCCCAATACGATGACTCCCGAGGAGTATGCCGCCGCTCCCGGTTATCCGTTTGCGAATCCGATCGACTTCCTCGACTTGCTCACATCGACGTCGGACAAAGCCGAGAATTTCTGGGTCTCACTTCTCCAGCAACAAAGGAAACTCGAGGACCTTCCAGAATTCGAGACTGTCGATTTCTTCGATGAGCTAGTGATGTTGAACGAAGCCTATTGTAGAGAGACCGGAAATCGTGCGCCGTCCGGCCTCTTCACTGAGTACGTTTGTTTCTCCTTTCTCCCTCTCTTTCTTCTTTTGCACCGTGGAAGCTCACGCTGGTTCCCTGACCTAGGCGAGTGCATCAACCCCCAGCTGTCGTCATCGAGATGATGAATTACCCGACCTGGAGGACGGACCGAGAGACCGCAACGATGATCACTCGCGAAGCCGGTGTCGGATTCGGATTCGAACCAAAAAGCAACATCACCACAATCCTTCACGATCTTCATCGACACCGAGCAGACAATGGAGAACTCAAGAGCGGTCGCCGATACCTTCCGAGTAAGAAAGCGGAAGTCGACGATCGACTCGCTTGCGAATTCTATCGAATCTCCTCGGAAGTCAACACGAAGCTCGTACAGTCACGAGCGGCTCCCCCTCCTGGTCGACTACACCTCCTGCTCGCATATGGAAATCACCAACACCGGGAGCTCCGAGAATCTTACTCAACTCTCGTCAAGCACGCTGAAGCTCAAGGTCGAGAAATCCGAGTAGTCTCCGAATCCTTCGAATTACCGGTACCCGAGTTCATTTCAGCCGATCAGATCATCAAAGCGACAACGGAGACCTGCACTATCACCTACGTTCAAGAGAATGAGATGTACATTTCCGCGAAAATCGATGTCCCTCACCCGTCCTCCTTCAGTCGCGCAGGTCCTGCGGATCTCGGTAAAGCGGTCTTAACCGACTCGGTGTGGGCCTTCATCGGCACTCTCAATCTTGCTGCCGATCCGCCGACTCCCGTTCCCTCGTCTCGACAAACCTCGATCGCCTTCGATTCGATTCTCCCTGCCGCCTCTCCTTCTTCCTTCCGATACCGTGGAGTCGATTATCCCCTCTACGATCTCGACGGTAGGAACTTACGGGAACCCAAGTCCGGGCATTTCGTTCTCGTTCCTCAAGATTCCTGGCTCTCGCGATTCACTCCGGTCATGCGTGTGTCTCGGACGGCCGCTGTCAATACTTGTGGTGGCGAGAGTCTCATCATCCCTCACCACATCATCGGCCCAGACGGGCGTAGCCAGTATCAAACTACCAGTGAGTGCTTCTCGATTCCGTTCTCACGACGAGTTTTGAGCTGACTCGCATTCTCTGTTCCTTCCTAGTGGAAGATACGACTCGCTACCAACTTTCAGACGGTACCGCTTGCAATGGCTGGCAGCAAGCGGCGGAGAAGAGATCAACCACACGGGAGGAGAATCGAAAGAAGATGCAAGAAAACAAACGTTTGGAGTGGGAGAGGAGGAGGATGCAGACTCCCGACGATCCCGAAGTGAAGGATATCTTGGACTGTCGGAGTGGTGCGGAATGGTACAAGAGGAGGAAATACACCAGAGCAAAGAAAGAATTTGAGAAACTGGGAGGGTTCGTCAGAGGAGTGCCCAACCAGGAATGCCGAAAAGTCGAAATAGTTGAATGGATGGATGCAGAATGGTTCTCTACCCATCCTCCTCGAATCTTTCCTTCATCCCCTGCTCCCATCCAAACCTCTTCCGACCCGAAAGCACTACATTTTCTTCCTCCTACGCCTCCTGTCTCGAATGCTCGAATTCCTCAGCCTCCCCGTCGTATCTTCATTGCGGTCAACCGTTTCTCAATTCGAACAATTTCAATCAAGCTCCTTACGGTTACCCTTCTCAGCTCGACTACGCTTCGAACCAACAGGCGATGTATCCGACATACGATCCGTACGGGAGACCTCCTTCAGCTGGAGTGCAGAGTGAGAGCGGAGACGTTCCACCTTCGTGAGTTTCATTCTCTTGTCTGAGAGCTTTTCTCGCCTAATTCTGACCCCTCCCATACATCATCTCAGACTATCGAATGGATCGTCGTCTACGGCTTCGTCATCTTTCCCTGCCGACTCTCCTTCGAATCCGCCCCATTTCCCTGATCAATTTTCGCAACCTCCTTCGGCTCAGTACAATCAATGGCAGTACCCGCAGTACCACTACTCTACCCACCCCTACTACAATGGAGCTTCGATGTACGCACCACCGACGAGTTACGGTCTCTCGTATCAATTACAATCCAGCAACTCTTCGTCGATCGCGCCGAATTACCTCCCTCCTCCTCAAGCATATCCCGCTCCTTCGATTGCCTCGAGATACGGATATCCTCCGACATCGTACGGTAACTCGAACAATGGCGGCAACAACTTGGCATCGCCTCAACAGCAACAAATGCCGATTCAGTCGTCTCACGAAGAAACAGCTCCTCGACAGACGTCTCTCTACCCCCCTCAACCTCTCCCTCCTCACCAGGTCGGATCGTACGCGCCGCTTCACTCCCCTTCGATCTCTCATTCGCATTCTCGAAAACTTTCGAGTCAACCTTCGATGGCTTCTCCCGCCCCAATTTGGGCATCTCCTCCTCCGCAAGGGCACTCTTCGACTCGTATGGGCGGTAACGGAGGCAGTCAACAGTATCATCCATCGAATGAAATGTCTGTTGGTCCGTCCTCGGTCCGAAAGAGGGATAGGGATGAAGAATCGCACGTCGAACCGTCCGGGACGAAGAGACGAACTCTGTACGATGATCACTCAATCCCGAATCCGCCTCATTCCCAACGACGACCCCAGGGTTGGGCCTTAACCGGGTAACGCTGAGAACTTCCGTCTCGACCGGGGGCTTCCCGGGTCTCTTTCTCTCGCTTGTTCTGAGATAGTCGAATAGGTTTTCCCTCCATTTCGTGTATTTCGCTGTGTCATTACTCTGTATCTACTCTCTGCTTGTTGTTTATCGTATGTCTGTGCTGTAACTTGGTGTCCCGCTCGCCACGAGACTGCCGTTCGTTCCCGTCGGGTTGACTCCTTCGTGGCATAGCTGAACAGGCGCCCCGCCCTATTCGTTCGAGCGAGGTCCCACTTATCGAAAATCCAAGGGCATTGTCGATCGAGTTGACATCGTGAACCGATCGCACAGATTCTTCTTCTTCTTCGGTTTTCGCAGACCTGGGAGGAACCTGAAACTGTCTCCGTCGACTTCGATTCTTTGATCGACGAAGCTGAACAGACTCAAATCGTCCGCGCTCGGAAACGGCGAGATCACCGGGCGCTTCGACTTGCGACAATCTGGTGCTCCAGCTCATTTCGACTTGCAATCTCCTGCATCTTGCAGCGGTAATCCGACGACGTAGAAATCTTTTTCCTCCCTGTCGGCCGCGACTGTGTAAAAGAGCAGAGCGCTGGAACAGGAGAGACGAAACCGACGGGGTAAGGACAGAAAAGAAAAAGAAAACTTTGCACGAACGAAGCGCCGGATAACAAGTCCTGAAGAATTGTTGACGAGGTCTTTATGTCGATGTGAGTTCCATCCTACGACTTGATCAAGTCCGGCGACGGCCGAAGGAGACCGACGAACGGAGAGGGAGAGATAATGGTCAAAGCTTTTGCGAATAAATTAAAACACGAACAACAATGCGAGCGATCCTACATCTATCTAAACCAGCATACAACCAAGGGTTCCGAAACAGTTTATGTCTAGAGAGAGAATGAGGATACAAGAAGGGGGGAAGGAGCGGAATCAACGGGCAGCGTAGCCAGGGCCAGGGAAGAGGTCTCGTCCTTTGCCGAGGCGATTGTGGGCGAGAATGCCTTCAATACGAGCTTTGACAGCCGAGAGGAGTGTGCCTGATTCACGCTGGTAGCAGGAGTCGGTATCCGCATGTTGAGTCATTCTAAAGCGAGAAAAAGGCAAAGTCAGAAAAGATTCGTCGAGAAGCGACAGTGGAGGGGACGCACCGCGCGTGCCAGGTGAATGGACCGTGAACGTTTCCGGGAAGGGGAGAGCCAGAGGGGTATTTGGTTTCCTCGCAAGGAGCGAAACTTTGCGACGACCAGTACATTCCGTCGATTAACTGTAGTGCCATCTCTCCAACACCGCAGCCTCTCGTGCGACAAAGCTTATGTACTCCCCTGAAGAATCGAAAGGATCAGCGACAAAATCCCGAAATCGGGAAGGATCCAGATCGACTCACTCGTTGTACAGCCAGTAAAAGTGAGCTAGGTAGAAGACAACAGTTTCAGATCAGTCGCTACGCCGGGAGAAGGCTTGAAAGGGCAAGATCGCGACTCACAGCCCATATCGAGTTCGGGATAAGTTTCCTTCATCTTTACTTCGTTGTAAGGCATTTGACAGGCGAGAGAGAGCACTCGATCGCCGACGCCGGACCAGGAAGGGCCGTAGAGGAGAAAATTGTTGCTAGAAGGAGAGGAACGAAAGAATCAGCTCCGCAGCGCCAAGCTGGTAGGAAGAAATGGTGACTCACTTCGTAGTCGTACCATACGATGGAGCGACCGGGCCTGCGCGAACCAAGGGAGTGAAGTCTCGGAGCGGGATGCTGTCTGCATCGAGCCAGATTCCACCGAACTTTGCGAGGAGAAGAAGACGGATAAGATCGCTCCTCGTCGCGACCGGCATCTTGAGTTCCTCTCGGTAATCGGCGTCCATCCACTCCCGCATTCCGTCCAAGCATGTCCCTTCAGCGAGCGAGTCGTCCCATCGACGGAACGAAATCACATTCCGGTAAGGCGAATTCGATCCGGTATACTTCTCAGCGAACTCAGGAGAAGGTCCATCGCCTTCGTACCACCATATCAAAGAGCTTGTCTTGAAAGGTTGAGTAGCGAGCCAAGCGTCGATAGTGAGAGCGTGAGACGCAGGCCTCCATTTTCCAGCCCAGAAGAGATGAGTCTATCGAGACGAATTGATCAATTGGGACTCGTCTCGTACAAAGTGAAGGATTCAAAACTCACGATGAGACCGGCATCGGGTACTGGGAAGACTGAGCAACCCGATTCTACGATCCTCTCCTCCAAATCAGCCATGAACGACGAGTTCTTGTTGACTTCTCCTCCTCCCGAGAATTTCTTGACGCAGTTGAGGTTCTGAACCGGGATGTCCCACGCCGCAGGCTTGATCCCTTGAGGTGCGAAGAACTTTTTCACGTCGTTCTTGATGCTTCGTTCCGAGGGAGGGATGAAAGACACCAGTGAGCTGAGAAGAAGGATGAAACCGAGAGCTGCGGCGAATTTCGGGATCGTAGGTTGATAAGGAGAAGGAGGGGAGTTTTGAGTTTCGGAAAGGGGAGTCGAGTTGAGCTCAGTTTTCGAACTTGAGGGAGTGTCGCCGTCTTCCGATGTCGAAAGCTCTACGTACGCGCTCGATGGGCGGTACTCGGGGTCGGCGTCATTATCTTTGTACCAGTTGTATGACCACGTCGCGATCTATAGCAGCAAACTAGTCACCCTTAAAGTTCGAAAAGATGGAAAGAGAAAGAGCTCTCACTGTCAAAACTCCAATTCCAAACGTCGTTCTGAAATCGAGACCATCGGTGAGAGGGAAGAGAAGATGTTGCAAGACGAAGACGGTCGTGATGCAGAGGGAAGCTCCGACGAGTTTGACGAGGTTATCCCTTTGACGAAGAATGAGAGCGACGACGAGTCCGGTTGCGGCAGTGACAGATGCGACGAGGAAGAAGGCGGGGAGAGAAGCGAGAGTCGACTGGGAATCGAGGACGACTCGAGAATTGGCGGCAATCGCAGCGAGTCCCGTGAAGACTGCTCCCCATAAGTAAAGGTAAAACTGAGCCTGCCAAAACTCGACCTTCTCCTTCAACATCAACTCTGTCCATACGCTCGAACACGCCGATACTGCTCCGACTGTCAACCCGATCAGAGGTCCGCTGAGGAGATTTCCAACTCGAATATTCGCCCGCTGTTCTCCATCCCAAAGTTGCTCGGGACATCCCGCCAACACCATTCCACCTGTCAAGACTGCTAGTGACATCCACATGGCTTGACTCTTGCGATGCCGAATGACGAAGTGGTGGAGAATTGCTGTGAAGGGAAGCTAGAATCGAGGGAGAAACGGAAATCCGAGTCAGCTCGACGACGTCTCATTTCGCACACCTCTCGCCTTGGAAGCTCACCTTTGATAGTACAGAGACTTGTAGTAGAGCTGGAGTCGTGAAATGAAGGGCTTCGAGGAAGAGAACGTTGTTGAATCCGTAGAGAAGAGCGGGAACGGCGAAACGGAGGTAGGGCTTGAACGAGGCGAAGAAGGATCGTCTGGTGTCATGCTGAGGTGGAGGGAGTAAGAACCGATCTGCCAGCGAGCCTCTCGACGAGGAGAGTACTCCTCCGACTGCTACCAGCAATTTCAGTGCTTCCGCCCTATCTCGCACACAAAGTCAGCGCTCTGTTACATGCGGAGGATGACTGGAGAGGGAACTCACGTAAAGGTGATCGCTGAGGGTGATAGTACAGCACCGGACCGCATCACCGCAAAGACGATCAATGAGCGCGAAGTATCGACCGTTACATAGAGAGGCAGTAGGAGAGCTGTCGCCATATCGTTCCAACGTTTCGGGGCTCGATACGACCAGTCGGAGTCGGATGGAGGAGATGTTCGCTACAGAAGCAGCGCGTTTGTAAAAAGGCCTGGGAGGCCAGGAACTTGAACCGAACACTCAATTTGACGCGAGAAGTGTCTCGAAAAAAAATCCCCGTACTTTCGCAGGCCGATCCTGGGGCACAACAAATCATATGCTTTCCTTCTCGAAACGTGCTTTTCGTTTTGATTCTTCAATTGAAACTGTAGATCCAGTTGATCCTTGTACGGCACGGGCCGCCCTCTGTCGTCCAAGCAAGCTCTGGTGAAATGGAACGCTGTAGCTGAAAGATGGCAAGCGAGAGTGAGCAAATAGAGAAGTCGCACTTGCGCGCGAAGACGAAAAGGTCCATTCGATCTTCGGAAATCCCATTCACAATCGCAATAAAACAAGTCTCGGCCTGGAATTGAGAAGCTGTACAGTAGAGAGGAAAGCCGTCGTCGCCTTGTCAGCTTCGAGACAGCGGATGTGCGAGAAAAGGCGACATACCGGTTTCGAATACAGTAGATTACTCTCCCGGCCTCCCGGTGCGATTCAAATCTTTCGCTTTCCCACTCTGCATACGGTAGTCTGATCAGAACTGATACCCAGCTGCTGTGCAAAGCGCTAACCAACCGGGAATACGCTGATCGCAGTCGAGCTGTGATCTCGCTCGAAGATTGAGAATTGACAGTCGTGCGTGTACCTCAGACAAGCCGCGAGGAATGCAGCAGGCGATAGAAATGGCGCTAAGATCTGCACGCTGCAAGTGAGGCAGGCCGCACGGGCGGAAGATCTACGAACGAGGTGAGCACGAGAACTAACATCGGAGAAAGTATGCGTCAGCTGCCTCTGTTCAGTTTGCTGGATTGACCAGCGAGAGGGACCTACTGTATAGGTTACAAATTGGCTATCTGCTTCGTTTCGTCGATTCGGTCGCAAAGCCTTCACCGACGAGACTTTGCCTCCATTCCACTTCACGAAACGTGTCAGACCTGCGCCCGTTTCCCACCGATCGAGGTAGCATAAAAGGTTGGAGTAGCTGTTACAGGACTGCATGCCCGCTAGCGAGATGCTGATCGTGTGCCAAGTCCTGAAGCTTTGAAGGTTGAGTGACCGAAATTGCGAGGTGAGTAATGGTTGCTGGTCCGCTCGTGGTCGGATAGAGATTCTTCTCTGTCGTAGTACTGACTACTTCCAGAAGGTCGGGTTGGAGAAGGAGGAAGATGAGAATCTTGGATCCCTTTCGCTTCCCTTCATCTCTACAGCGTCACGCCTCATTGACCAACCTATACACCCGGCACGACGCACAATTATAGCTGCTCATTCTCTAACACCCCAGCCCGGAACTCAGAACGACGCGCAACGAGGAGATCCCCACTTGATCAACTCCCTCTTTCTCGACCCTCTGTCCCTCGACCATACCAACTTGACGAGCTGCAATACCGCGAAACAGCATCAGTCAATCTCTCTCATCTCGATCTCGTCTTCCCCTCGTCTTTCTCCCCCTCTATAGCTGGTAATGGAAGCTCTCTCCTTCTGTGACCCTCTCCCCGCTCCACCACCCGACGCAACCTCTTCGAAGCTCCCTCCAGCCGATCCCGACTTCCTATCGACTCCTCAGGGCGAACTCTCCTTCTTCCGCTCGATCGTCTATCATCGACTCGTCGGACCCGAGAAGCACTTTAACCTGTTGGGAGTCGTGAGAGATATCAGGAACCACGCGGGGAAACACGTAGAGTTTGATCAAGTGTGGGAAAAGTACAGGCAGGTGTACAATGAAGAGGTCTTGGAGACGACGTGGGCGGATCAGGTAAAATCCCTCTTTCTCCTCTCTCGAATTTGTCTTCAGCGTATGACTGACGAAGGACTGCTCGGGAACGATGATAGGAGTTGACTGCGATAGAGAGAGATACAGTCGAGAGCAGGATAAACGAACTTGACCCACCGATTCTAAACAAAGGAGAACTAGAATCCCTCGAACTCGCTACGAAACCCTACTCTCGAACATTTCCTCTTACCGAATTCTCTCTCGATCCGGAAGAGTTCCTTGCGACGACCGCATTCGAACGAGGGCAACGGAGACCTGAAGATCCGCCCGATTCCCCCGCTGAAGGTCCATTGAGGGAGATCTCCTATGAGCCCGAGGAAGAAGTCGAGACGAAGACGGAACCCGAGAAACCAGAGGAGAGGAAACGATCGCCGAGGAAGAGAATCGCAACTCCGAAAGCTGCTGCAAACCTCGCCGCTGCGAACGCTTCACCGAGGAGGAAACGAGGGAGACCAGCCGCAGCCGACGAGGCAAGTGGAAGCGAGTTGAGTGACTTGACAGATGATGAGGAAGATGAGGACGAAGATGAAGATGGAGGAGAAAGTCAGGAGGAGACGGCTGGAGACGATGCTGATAGTTATTTGGGAGATGGGACGGCTGCGAGTCAGAACGAGGAGGAAGAAGAGGAGGATCAGCAAGTGGAGGAGGCACCTGAACCTGCGAGGCGAGGGAAACGGAAAGCTGCTCGTACGTCGTTTCGATTCCCTTTCTTATCGTCGTTTGCGGCTGACTGACCATATTTATCTCTCGCAGCTGGACGGAGGGCCTCTGCAGCATCTTCCAAACGGACTCGACATGCTCGCTCTGCATCAGTCGCCACTGGTGATAGTCGGACCGCTGCCGAACGGAGAAAAGACCAAGCTACTCCTTCTACGAGAGGAGGACGTGGCAGAGGAGCTGCAGGTTCAGGGAGGAAACCTGGACGTCCAGCAAAGGTGAGTCTCTTTCTCGTGTTCTGAGTAAGATTGACTGCAACTGACTCGAGGGTATCTCATTTGACAGAAAAAGTAGGAAATTAGGTTTACTTATACTTGCAACTCAGTTTTCTTAGCATCTGTCGGGCTGCGCGTACTCTGTGTAGACCTCGGATTGTATATGAGCTGCTAGGCTTATCCAGAGACGAGCGATTTCGGCACTCTTGCGAAGTCGCCTCGTTTACTCTTGACTTCTTGCGCACCACCTCGTCTCGTCAAGCATTCGCGAAGAGCGACTACAGAGCACTTGGAAGACCCTCAGGCCTCGGCTAGAACAGCACTCACCACTCTCCCTTCCTCTCCCCTCACTTTGATCTCATCACCCTCTCACTCTCTCTCATCTCTCTCACGCGACACCTCTCGAATCACGCACAACATGTTCGGTAGTTACTTGAAAGTCGGAGGATCAGGAGGAGGTAAACCAGGACAGCGATACTCCAGAGAACAAAGCAAGGCAACCGCTTCGACTAAATGCCAGAAATGCCTTCAGATGGGTCACTTTACTGCAGACTGCAAGGGTCAGAGGTAGGTCTCTATCACATCTACGTTGTTTTCGAAGGAGACGCGAAGTTGTCGCCGTTCAGATCTCTGACTTATTTCTTCCGTCTTGTTTACAGGCAGTACGCTGTGAGACCGACACGTACTCAGATCTTGAAGAACCCCAAGCTAGCTACGAAGCTCACTGCGAGTCTCCCCCCTACCCTCGAACCCAAGTTCGTTCTAGTTCTTTCCCTTACGAAATTGGTCTCTCCTTACTAGCCTTTCTCTCTCCTCCTCGTCACAGGGAAGGCACAGCAGCTGCAATCTTGGCAGCGAATGAAGCGAAACGAGCGAAATTGGCTGCTGAAGCCGCCGCAAAATCATCGTCGAAGTCGAAACGAGGTCGTTCAAGGTCGCGATCGTCCTCAGTTTCTTCGTCGTCCTCGACCGGTTCTTACTCGGGGTCAAGTCGCTCATCGTCAAGCGGTAGCAGGAGTAGGAGTAGGAGTCGAAGCGTCTCAGACAGTGGAAGTGATCGCTCTCGCTCAAGATCCGTCTCGCCGAAACGCTCCCGTCGTGGTCGGTCTCCCTCCTGCTCTCGATCAAGGTCAATCTCTCGTTCTCCGTCTCGTTCGGTCTCGCCTCCAGCTCGTCGAAGAAGAAAGAGTTACTCGAGGAGTGTGTCGCAGAGTCGATCGAGGTCACCCGTCGCAAAGAGGAGGAGAGCAAGGTCGGAATCGGTGGATGAGCCATACGAGGGAAAGGGTAAAGGGAAAGCAGTCGAGCGGGATTGAACGGCTGCAGGATTGTTGTAAGGATCTCGCTTTGGAGATCACTTTGATGTTGATAAGCCATTCTTTTCGCAGCGAAAAGAGATCGAGAGAACGATTGAAAGCTCGAGTTTCTCCTCAAGATACCCCTACTCAGGCGCGATCTGTCTCTGGTTTTTTGTTCACAGCTCGCTCGATAGACCACTTTGCCCTCCGCGGGGTCCACCCGGAGAAGCAGTACGGATCGCCTTTCGTTCTCGATTCTCCTTCTTTCTTCTCTGGTCTTGCTGCAGTTCTCGACCTCAAGAGTCCACAGCATGTCGAGTAGCGGTTCAAGGGGCCTTCTGAGGTGAGTTTACGTCTCCGGAGACTCGCGCTCTCTCGCGACTCGTTGTTCCTCTGCCGTATCTCTTCCGCACTGGGCTCATCTTCGTCGTCTCGAGGTGTTACTCCAGGCCTCCTCTCGCTCGTGCGTCAGCTAGCACTGGGTCGATCGAAAGGACGGCCAACAGCTTACAGGAGGAGACGAACGGGTTCAGTAGAAGCCGATCGGCCAGCTCTTCCATCCGAAACGCACCCATTCTTGAATCCGCCGACGAGCACGCTTCGGGCGACATTCCCACAAATCCGTTCGTCAGGCCCCGAAGGGATCGAAGAAACTCGCAACGCGAATTGTACAAGGAATTAGCAACCTCGACGGACGGACGTTTCCCTGCCTTTCCCTCTTCGGACAGGCAAGCTCCCCCTCCCCGTGAAGATCCTCCTGTAAGGCCATGAGATGATCCTAGCTCCTCCTGACTGCAAGCTGACCCCCTACCTCTCATCCAGCCTCGTCCACCCGCTGCGAAAATCCTTTCGCTGTAACGGCGCACCCTCAACGACCTCGCGTGGACGTCCTCAGGCCTAGGGCTCCTTCCGACTCCCTGGACCCCTATGGTCCTACTACTCAGAGCGTAGGACAATTATACGCTCCGGATGCAGCTGGGCTTGAACCCAGGGTTCCTGTTCGTGATGTCTCTTCTTCTTACGATCTCTGAGACATGTGCTGATAGCTTGTACGAGAGCAGCTGCACTCTCGTGAAGCATACGAAGATCTGGCACACTGGCAGCCGCATTTCGTGTCTCGTCTTCACGCCACGCACGGAGTTGATCCTGTGAATCACGCGAAGAGGGTGGTCGAGGTGGAGTCGGAGCATGCTAGGAGGAAGTGAGGAGCCTTGTAGATCGCTCTGGACCGGCGATGGGCTGGAAAGGGGCAGAAGTTCCCTTTCGAATGCGATTCTGCGAGTATTCTTCTGGAGTTCCGTCGTCCGGGTGCTATCGAACCGTGTCCTTTCCTACCTCTCATTCGAGTCGCTGTGTGCCGTCCATCAGATGACTTCGATGGCGATACGCTTCGACCTCTCGTCGGACTTGCCGAGGAGAGATAATTGCGATCTGTGCGCAATCGAACGCAAAGCTCGCCTCGTTCGCCAATGCTTTTCTTGCTCTTCTTCTTCTCTATCGCAATCACACACACACTCGAGTATCACCTGAACAGAGCATGTCTTACAGTCAACCTCACTCTCTCTCGTAGGTCGATTCGCTCGTCTCCTCGCAACTTCTGATCTGATTGGCGTCGTCTCCCTTCAGGTCGAACTTCCAGCATTTCATTGATCGCGAGAGAGAACAACTCCCCGGCCAGATCTCACATGCTGAAGCGGAACTCGAAGAAGATATTGCGAAACTCGAAGCGAAGATTCGTCAAGGAGGAGCAAGGTACTTAGACAACAACCCGAACGTCAAGGCGAGATTGGAGAAACTCGAGAATGAGTTAAGGGCACTCCAAGGGAGAGCACAAGCTGGTCTGAACGGACTGCTCCACCGCGAGGTAAAGGGACTTCGTTTTGTTCTGCTTTCAGAATCGTCGAAGCTGACCGATCAGACTGTTAAAAGGGTCACTCCTCCTGCGTGGTCCCGCCGAATGAGATTCACTCGCTCAAGCATTACGGTACCGAACGCAGAGCACTCATTTACGGCAGTGCAGCTGCTCAACGTGCCGGTAACGCGCATGCATCGCTCGCCACCGCTACGGGATCCGCTGGTCGCTGGTAGGTAGTTGTCGATAGGTACAGAGTCACAGTGAGGTGGAGGTGCTGTCAGGCGGAGGGAGGAAGGATCTTTGTTTCTACTACATCTTGTTCCACAACGTTTTCGTTTCTCGTGTTCCAATCTTTGCTGCTCAATCTTGATTCACTGTTTACGCTTTAAGCCGATCTCCCCTGTAGTGTGAGATACTGGTCGAAGTCGCGAGCCTCTCCGCGAGGCCTGCAACAGAGAAGATCAAGATCAAGAGAAACGACGATAGATTGCGTTTCAAGGTTTCTTACTCTTCTTCGCCTGTCTCATCAGCTCCAACCGTCTCTTGAGAGCCTACAACAGTCGTATAAACGTCAGCTAGGTCGCTCAGGCCATCCCGCGAGAATGGGTTCGAAGGGCAAACTGACTGTGACTTTCTCATCCGCTTCCCTTTGTTCCCGCTCCTCCTCTTCCAACCTCGCCATCATTTCCTCTCGTTCTTCCCTCTCTTCCCTCTCCTTCCTCTCCTCCTCAGTCTCCCCTTGTTCTTCCTCCTCACCGTCCTCCTCATCATTTCCTTCTTCACCGTCCGCCCTGACTTTCGGGGCTCCAAACTCAAACTTGACTGGTGCGGCCGAGATAGTCGCACTCGCTGAATTCGCAGCTGACGTCGTCGTTGAGGGTTCGGCAGAAAGAGTCGAAAGGAATTCGTCTATCGAGGGATCTTCTTCTACTTCCTCCACAATAGGGGCAGTCGAGGTCGAAGGTATGGGTTCTCGTGAAGGTGCAGAGTAGAAATCGGAAGGTAGGTTGTTCGAAGGAGGAGGAGCAGGAGGGGAAGATTCTCTAGGTCGTTTCGAGGAAGAGGCAGAGGGGGACGGAGAACGAGATTTCCGCTTCCCGTTTGTCGCTGATGAGGCAGCGACTTGTTGTTCTTGACGTTGCAGTTGTTCCCGTTCTGCCTTTTGTACGTTGACGCGGTGTTGCTGCAACAAACAACCGATACGAGATGAATGAGCAAGAGAAGTCTTTCGGGTATCAAGTCGGAGGGAACTCACTTTGGACACGAGATGGGAACCCCAGATAGCTTCATTCTTGAGCTGAGTACCACATAGAGAGCAGGAGAGTTGACCCGAGGAGGAATAACGAGCGTGAGGATGCGATAACCGAGACGACTCTTTCTTCGCCTTCATGAGTGACTTGAGTGAGGCCATGATGTCTTGCCTTCCTCCTCGTGGGTGGATTGAAGTCCGGGGAGAGTGTGAGAGGGAGAAGATCGACTTCATCAAATTGTCGGTTCCCGAATCTTGTTTCCCTCCACCAATATCTCGGATCCGCTTAGGACTCGGCTAGGGCGATTCAGAAACGCGTTGGCTCGAGTAGTTCCAGTGTCATGCCTCTGTGAGTTCATCCTCTGTTCTCTCTCTGCACATTCCCCCTCTCTCTCTTTCGGGAGCCTCGTCCCGTCCTCTCCCCTCGCCTTCTGATACGTCTACAGCACGTGCGACACCTCCATCAGAACAACCCAGCACGACCGCGTTGCTCTCCGCGTTATCGCACTCGCTTCTTTCCTTTTGTTCCGTTGTGTGGGGTGTTTCGACAACGACTGGCCCACTCTCGTTCTAACTCACTTGTTCCCGAGACGAGACTGACTGAGATCAAAATGGATGTGAGAAACAGGGAATACAAAGTCGTAGTGTTAGGAGGAGGAGGAGTTGGGAAATCGGCTTTAACCGTTCGATTCGTTCATTCCTTGTTCGTCGAGAAATACGATCCGACAATCGAAGATAGTTATAGGAGGACGATCAACGTAGATGGAATCACGGTTGCCTTGGAAGTACTGGATACGGCTGGAACTGAACAAGTCAGTTTTCGAACCCCCTTCTTCCTCTTCTCGACCCGTCGGAGTGGGCTGACGACAGATCCGTGAGACTAACAGTTCATGTCACTACATCACATGTATATCAAATCGGGAGACGGCTTCTTGCTGGTCTTTTCCCTCACTTCGTTGGAAAGTGTGAGCGAATTGTTTCACCTTCGAGAACAAATTCAACGAATCAAAGATGCCTCAAACACGAGCGGTCTAGTAAGTCCCTCCTCTTTGACTTGCCCATGTATAATGGAGTGACTGACGAGTAAGGTCGAATCGAGAGTAGCCGCAGAAAGTACCGATCGTTCTAGTCGGTTCGAAATTGGATCTGATCAATGAACGGCAAGTGAAACGAGAAGTAGCGGTGCAACTAAGTCAATCTTGGGGTGGAGTACCTTACTACGAAACGAGTTCGAGGAAAGAAATCAACGTCAGTCTTTGACTTTTCTTTCATCCGAACGAGGGCCGGAGCGAAACTGACTTGAGGCTATATGTTGTAGATCGAGGAAGTGTTTGCGGATATCACGAGACAAATGATCAAAGCCGAACAACTGACACCACAGTATCAACGGAGGAGGAACAATCTGAATGGGCTCGGCGGAGATGATACGAATGCGAGAGCTGGTGGGAAGGGAGGAAGACGGCGGAGATGTACGATTCTGTGATTGAGAGTTGATCATCAGAGTCAGGGAGGTGCGGTAGGGCTAGACAGGACGCCCGGTTGAAGAACAAACCGCCGACTCCGATTCGACCTCGCCTCGGTACGCCTATCCCGCGCGTCGGTCGTCGACCCTGCCCCCGTCGTGAATCTCAGTCCACAGTGCTCGACCTCCGTTCATTCTTGCCTCGCCTCTCGCCTGAAGGTCCCCGCTCATCTCTCCCTCGCTCGAAACCACCTCTTCACTCTCCCTCCCCTGGTCCGTCCTCTCGACTCTCGCTCTGCTCTATCGTTCTTTTCCTTCCACCGCAGTTCGTCTTGTATCACTCTTTTGTCGCTCGTTTCAGTTTGTTTCGTTTTAGTTGGTTTCGCGATCCCCGTGTGTGTATTTCGCTCGATATCCCTCTCTGCTGTGCCATATACCTTTCTCTCTCGCTTTTTCTATATACCGGGTGTACTAGCTGGAATGCTTAGTGATACCCTCCAGCTTGTCAGGGCTTTTCTGAGGGTTCGTCGTTGACTCGCGCGAGCGAGGCAACTTGCCTCTGATCCTCGACAACGCAGCTCGTTAGAGTTGGACTTCCTCATGAGGGCCACCCGCTGAACACCGTGAGCCGTGGCCTATTGTCGTGCTACACGCGAAGTGGGCTCACTTGAGGAGCAACAAAGCTCGCTGAAGTCTCTCCCAAAGACCAGATCGACGGAGACGACTCGCGGAGCAAGAAGATACATAACATGACGTCGAGATTAAGGTCTAGGATATAAGTAGCGAGGCCGGAATCTCGTCGAACGAATGAAGGAAGGATGCTGAACGGGACGACATTCTACAAATTTCGCAAAGGAACGACGAATGTTCATAGAAGAGATCTACTCAAGGAGCAATCAGAGTGTAAGTCAAGGCACACAGAGATAAGAGGGCGAAGTAGGAGGAAAGCTCACATGGGCTATGTCGTTAGACGCTCATTTTCATCGGAATCGATTCGTGCGATTTATATCCGAGCACCCTGAAGTCTGCCAATTCGAAACCATCGATATCACCAATCTCTTCCCTACTTCTCTTCCATTCAAATCCCGGGAAGTCGTAAGGTTGTCGCTCGAGTTGAGTTTTGAGAGCTTCGACATGATCGAGATAGACGTGAGCGTCCCCAATCTGGAGAATGAACTCGTGAGGGATAGTGTTGGTGACGAGGGCGATCATGTGAGTGAGGAGAGCGTAAGATGCAATGTTGAAGGGGACTCCGAGACCGAGGTCGGCGGAGCGTTGATACATGATACACGAGAGTCGGTTCTTTTGGATGGGGGAGGAAGGGGCAGGTAGCGTGACGTAGAATTGACAGAACATGTGACAGGGTGGTAGGGCCATCTTCGGGATGTCTGCGCGTCCCGACGAACGATACCAATTAAAAAGGAAAACTTTGCACAGAGAACGAAAACGGTGAGCTTACCTGCGGGATTCCATGCACTCAAGATGATCCTTCGGTCCATCGGGTTCTCCTTGATCTTCCTAATCACCTCTGCTAACTGGTCGACTCCTTGTCCATCGTAATCGTCCTTCGCGGTTCTGTATTCCGCTCCGAAATGTCTCCACTGGAACCCGTAAACAGGTCCCAAATCTCCTTCCTCGCGATGACCCAATCCAACCTTGTCCAAGAACTCCCTGCTACCGTTCCCATCCCAGATCTTGACGTTCTTTTCCGAGAGGAGTTTCGAATCTGTCGAACCTTTGACGAACCACAACAACTCCTCGATGATTCCACGCGTGAATACCTTCTTCGTAGTCAATAGCGGTAACACTAGGCTCGTGATACCTTCCGGGCTCGTTCGGGAGAGGGAGAAGCGGAGTTGAGGAGGAGCAAAGAGTGAGACGGTTCCCGTTCCAGTTCGATCTGGGCGCTTGCCGCCCTCGGTGATGATCCGCCTGACGAGGTCGAGGTACTGCTGTTCTTCCGCGTTGGTTGAGGTCGACATGCTTGTGAATGGTCGGAGTTGAGATTCGCTCGCGAGTCGACGCGTGATTTTCATCTCTTTTTCGCTCTGGCGTCTCCCTCGCTAGCTCTTCGTGCTTCTACGCACTCACACAGTGATCAGTATGGGTGAGAGCTTCAGGAGTCGTCCAATTTGAACAGATTTGACTTTGTGGTTGAGGAAGTCAGGCGAGCTTCGCACCGGGGAGCTGAAAGTCTCTTCGCTGAAGAACACCACCGTGCTAGCGATGCTGACGCCTCTCACCATTACCAGCTACGATGAAGAGACGACCTAAGGTGGAAAATTGCAAACTCGATGCACTACGAGAGAACAAACTGAAAACTTTGTTTCGAAAACAATGAGAGTAAAAGTTACAGAGGAGCGAGAGAGAATGGGAAAGAAAGAACGAAAGAGTCCGTTTAGACCTTGGGTCCAGCAGCGACAACTGAGGGAGAACGGCGAAGGGGTCAATTTGAGATCAAAGCGGATTTTTGGGAAAATCGAAGACTCACCTTCAGGGGAGCACTCCGACGAGTACCTCTCGAACGCAGCAGTGAACATACCAGCGAGCTTGGCGTTCGTCTTGTCGACGAGCTTGCCAGAGCTCATGGAGCGACCTCTGCGCACCCCGTGACATCCGCGAACAGGTAGGGTTGCGGCTGAAGAGCTCGAGCTTTGTATCACCATCGACGGCTGCGGGTCAGCCTGGGAGTCGCATCACAGACGAGAAAGAGATAGCTCACCTGCAGAGCGTCGTTGAGTAGGTTCGTGACGAGTCGATAGATATCTTCCTCGGGAGGTGGTCGGAATCGGTTGACGAATTGATCGGTGACCATTTCCAACGAGAGGGCGAGAAGGGGAAAAGCAGTTTTTTGAATGTTGAGGATCTCTTGAATGTATTCGACGGGGTAACGATCTTGAACACCGGGAGGAAGTTCGTTCGGATTCGAGTTGGTATCACCATTCGCGGCAGCTGCTGCTCGTTGTTGATACATGAGTTGCCTTCTCGCAATCGTGAATTCGTCTCGAGTCGTTCGAAGGTGATAAAACACGGCCTAAGAAAGACGAAAGAGGTAAGCAAAGAGGAGAGAAACATGTGAAAGCGAGAAGAGACAACTCACTTGAGCATGAGCTTTTGCGGTTTCGACGAGGATGACTCGGAAGTAACGAGCTTCTTGTTGTCCGGAGAGAGCGAGGAGGAGTTGAGGAACGAACGTGATCCAATACCACGAAGGAACTTCTCCCTTGTAAATCTCGAACGCTTTTGCGATCGTATCGTTTGAGACTCTTTGATGCAGGATCTCGATACTACTGACGAGGAGTCGAAGTTGAGGGTCGGTCGACGCGACGACAGTTGGAGAAGCGGCGTGATCTTTCGTGAGACGAGAAAAGACTCGAATGAGCGAAGGGATGAAGGCGTCGATTTGTTCAGGATCGACTTTCCCCCACGACTGGAGAATCAGCATAATCGATGCGAGGTTGTTCATCGAGCGGAGACCTTCATCGACCGTCGTTCGAGCCCAATCGACAAACGCCTTCGCGGGAGGAGAGAGGTTGCTCGTGTCGGTAACGGGAGTCGATTTCGGTAGATGCTCGAATAGTTGTTCAATGACGGGTCGAAGTGCTCCAGCGAGTCGAGGCCCACCGCTGAGGAATCCCTTTTCGACGATTGAATGAAGGATCGCGATGTTCGAGAGGTGCCAATCTGCCGGTTTGTACGAACTGACGACGTTGAGGACTTCAGCCGAGTTGCAGAGTTGACTCAAGAGTTCCTCCGTAACGTCGTTCGCGAAAGTTCGTTGGAAGAACCAGAGCTTGACGTTGCTTTCTCCCCATATGTTGTGTCCGATGAGTTCACGAAGGAGAGCGACAGCGCGGTAGACGAGGTTGTTGCGTTGGAGAGGTTCGGTCGTGTTCGAGATGAAGCGAAGGAGGTTGTTGATGACTTGATCTCGCAAGTTTGCTGAAGGAATGCAAGACGAGGAAGGACCGCTGCTCGTCGTCGACGGTGAGATCGAGCCGGCTCGATCACTCTTTGTCGTCGTCGCCTTTTCTCGTTTCGGTGATGAAGTCGCGACGGTCGATTCGGTTCCTTCTCCAGTTCCCTCCGTATCCATTTTCGATTGTTCTTGCTACGCGATTTCGAGTCGTTTCTTCTCCCACTTGAGTATGAGCTCGATAACGTCGAGAGTGAGAACTCGAGTGTCGGCAGTGATCGCAGTGTTGAGAGTGAGTTTGCCGAGAGAAGCGACCATGTGAGGGATGAAGAGTTCTCGGGTGCTGAAGAAGAGGTCGGGATGGCGAACGATGAGTTGATAGACGTTGATCAGGAGAGCGACTTGAGATCCGTCGTCGACGAGAACTTTTCGAGTCCATTTCGCCCAAATCGGTTCGTTGACAGGCGAGGTCATCGCTCCTCCTCCTCCTCCTGTAGCCGTACTCTGAATCCGTTTCGGAAGAGCGGGAGCGAGGATGTCGAGAGCTTCGCAGACGATTTTCCGAGCTTCCGTTTGATGGGCACGAAGGAGAGCGAGGTAGATCTGGAGAATGATCTTCGTCGGAGAGTCGAATTGGGAAAGGAAACTCGCGATGAGGAGATAGGCGGATTGCGAGGCCGTGATGTCGTCGAATCGAATGCTGACCCAACCGAATCGAGAAGGATCAGGTTGACGAGGAGACGGAGAGCGGCGGATTTGTGCGCGTTCGTAACTCCCGAGTTTTTGAAGATGTCGATGAAGCGATCGAGGACTGTCCGTTTGAACGTCGTGTTGAAGCTGAGGGCGAAGTGACGATTGAGGAATCTCGAGAAAATGGTGGGATCGGCCGGAGTCGAGTCGAGCAGGCGTAAGAATCGGCGGCGACGATTATGCGCGGAGGATACCCATGGAAGGAAGACCCTGCGAGCGAGAGAAACGGATCAGTCGTCGGAGACGGAAGAAACGAAGAAAGAGAGGACTGACCTCTCGAATGGAGATCGCGATAGAGTACTTGAGGAACTAATAAGCGACTCGACGATAGTGAAGATCTCCTCGTTCAATAATCTTGAGTGCTACATCGAGGAGAGCACCGATCCGAATCACAGCATCTTGCCATCAAGCTTGAAGTCGAGAAGAGCTTCCCTCTCTGAAGGTTTTCATTCGAGTTTCGGTGGATCGAACCCTTTTCGATTCCTTGTTGAGTGAGGTTATCGACGCAGAGTTCAAGGGTTCGAAGTCCTTGACTGATGAGATCGGTTCCGGCGTGAAGAGCGTGAACGAGGGGTCGCATGAGGTAGGAGAGGTAAGGAAGGAAAACGGAGAGTCGGACGGGGACGGTGAGGATGAGCTCAGCGAAGAGATCTTTCCGAGATTTGTCGGCAGATTTGAGGAGAGCGTTCAATTGTTCGAGAAGAACTTGCAGCGAGGGAAGAACTTCGTTGTAGAGGATTTCGAAGCGACCACCTCCGATCGAACGGAAGAGAGCACGAAGGAGGAGGTAGTAGGAATTCGGTTCGGCGGCTTGTTGAGCGAATTTGAGAGAGTTCATGATTAAATTCGTCAAGTGAGGGAGCAGGACGGGTTCGTTCTTTTCCGGGAAGATCGTGACGGCCATGAACGACATCTTGTATAGACGAAGCATGACGGAAGTATTCTCCCTGTTGCTGTTGCCGAGTTCGGGAAGTCGATCCGAGAGGAAGCGGAAGAGAATCGCGACGAAGTGTTGTCAAACTTGTTCGTTCGAGAGTAGCGATTGGGGAATGACGAGTAGCTCGTGGTTCTGTGAAGGCATAGAGTGAGTAAGGGCACAAGAGTAAGTGGCTAGAGTTTCGACGTACCCTGATGAGTTCATCGAAGAAGAAACCCACTCGAGAACTTCCTGAAAGATGACCAATTCCGTTCCGACAGGCGTCGAGCTCAACACCTCCATCACCTCTGTCTGTTCCCTCCCTCTGTCTCGAGACGAGTCGAACACGATAGTACATTTGACCGCGGCGTCGAAGAACCGACACATCAACTCCGCGTCGGGCCCTTGTCCTCCCATTCGAGTGAGCGCCATACTGAGAGTCTTGAACCCGAACAGGAGATTACGGAACAGGAAGCGAGCGTCTGCAATCATTCGAGCAAGTCAGCATTGGAGAAACAATCGAGGAATAATGAAACGATTGCTTACCCTTGACTGGATCTGGACCTGGATCAACCATTACGACTACTTTCCTTAGAGGTTTCGCTCGTTCAGTATCCACATCGTCCAACTCGAGTAGGGAAGGTTCCTTGTCCTCCTCGACTTTCTCCTTCGATTTGTCGGCCGCACCTTCATCCGCTTCCATCTTGTCGTTTTCTCCCGCATCCTTCTTCTTCTCCTCTGAATCCTCAACGTCCATCTTATCCTCCTCCTCACCCTCGACCGCTTTCCCCTTCCCTTTCTCTTTCCTCCTCTTCTCCCACTCGATTCTCTCCTCTTCGCTCTTCTTAACTTTCTCAACCGTCACTCCCAAACTTTCCCTCGGTTTGCTGAATTTACTCCAATCGTCCCGTACTTCCTCCCTCCTCCCATCTTGCTAACGAATCATGATAATCTCGTTGAAGGAATTCGATCGCTTTCGCCAGTCCTTCGGTCACGTTCGGATCGATTCCTGCAAACGTGATTTCGAACACATCGTGTGGATCGCAGAGACGAGAGTCGGATCGTGGATGTTTGCGCAGTAGGTGTGAACGACGCGGGAAAGCTGGGAGAGAGTGAGATCGGCTCGACAGTGATGGATCAAATCGGCGACCGTCGAGTAGGCGAGAGGTCGAAGGTGTTCGTGACCCGTGATAGAGTTGCCGGTGAGAACGAATTCGTCGAGGAGAGTATCGATTTCGGAGAGGAAGGGCATTCGTAATTCGGATTGAAGAATGTGTCGGATCGCGATGAAGAGATCCTAATGAAGAGACTGTGAATGAGCGTTCATTCTGTGCTCATTGTCCGGTACTTCCTCACCTTCTTCATAGCGACTGCTTCCGAGGGACAATCCTTCATCACGCGAATCGCGATTTCGGGGAGAATCGTCAAGTAAGGAGAAAGTGCCGTATTTGAAGCTCGATGAACGTAAGCCAAGAACGGCATAGTCTACAGCACGAGCGAGTCAGCCTCGACTTCACTATAATAAAACGAGAGAACGGACCTTCGTTTGAGCCATGAACATGCTTTCGAGGACGACGCCTTTGGTGTCGAATCTGGTAAATGCCCGTTGACGACGAGCCGTGTCCGAGCCAGCGACTTCGATAGTCCGGATCACGTCGACGAGACCTACGTATCGAGATCGGATTATCAGCGACCCTGAGAAGAAAGAGAGGAAACAGGAAGGAAGCGATCTACCTCGAGTTTCGAAAGCACTTGTGATCCCGAATAAGCTCAATGAGGTCACGAACGAGATCGTCGTCGCTAGTTAGAAACCGAGCGTCAGTGCTGAGCTGGAAATGCGAACTGACAGAAAGGAAGAGAGTGACTCACGAGAAACGATCGATTCTTACGTTTCAAGCGGTCCTCTCCGATCAATTACACATCCACGGTCACGATACACTCTTGATAGACTTCACTCGACGACACGTGAAGGATCTAAGCTGGTACGCCGTGAAAGACAGTCAGAGATCGAATTTAGAATAGAGGGAGAGGAAAGATTGAGTGAATTACCGGGAGCTTGACAGCCTCGTTTCGTAGATTGTTCAATCTACTTCGTACGGAGTACATGACCGACACAAAAGTGCTTCCGTCGTCGTGAGCAAGACACGAAAGTCTACGAACGAAATGAGAACTGGTCAATCGGTGTTACTGCTAACTCGAGATCAACAAGACTTACCACTTTCTCTCAGGGCCACTGTCTGACCTCCCCTGTGTCGTTCTCCATCTTGATGCTTCGATACCGTTTGCGATTCCATTATCGGTCGATATCGCGAAGGATTCGAGGAGAACGTTCTGCTGTAACGTCCTCCAGCGCAGACCCGGCCTCATTATGATCAGGTTCGCATCCTAAAATGCAAGAGATCTAGTCCTTGAAGCGCACGGGTCATTGCTGGATGAACGATGAGCGAAAACAACACCTTAGGAGATTGGAGGATTCGGGTGCGGCTGGTGTCGGAGAGGGCCGGAGTCGCTGAGCGGTAGCATGTTGCGAGTCGAGGTGTAGATGGAAGGAGAAGAGAACCGAGTGCGAGGTTCGAGAGAGGGAGCAATGCGTTTGGCGCAAAAGCGGCGGGATCGCTTCTTTCTCTGTCTCCATCTCCGGTCACTTCAACCCATCGATCCACCCGCTGTCGACCTCATTTGAAAGCTTCAGCCACAGCATTAAGCACTGGACTCGGCCTCACTCTCGTATCTCTCCGAACTTCGACTCTCTTCCGATCGTCTCACAACACTCGTCTCGCTTAACCTCGGCGACTCATCAGCTCAAGTCAGCTTAGCCTCTGGACGGGAGACTGAATCAGTGAGTTCCTTTCACTCCACGAGCGGTCATTCCCTCGCTAACTGGTCACAATTTGGCCCCTTCGACGTCTTGTCACTTGATCAAGGCTCCTTGTGCTTCTACTCTCGCGTTCTTTCAGGCTTCCAATATGCTGAACCATTTAACGATCTCACCGTGATTCATCAGGGTGATCTCGAGAGATGACTCGGCATGTTGGGACCGGAACGCTTGAGGTGTTAGAACAGCGGAATCAGATTCACGGCATTGCTTGCGGATTCAATAAGTGGTAGATCCGACTCGACACCTCCAGACCCTCGTTCCCGTCCGCCTCCCTCCTACCACCTTTCTGCTTTCCACCGTTGTTCACTCTCCCTCGATATTCTCCCGTTCTTCCCATCCCTTCCGAACCTCCTCGTATTCCAACCCATTGCGACAATCTCGACATTGTGCGAAATCTAATGCCGTCACGTTGGAGTGACGTTAGAGAAAGGGAGGAGGGGTTAACTCAGGAAGGAGAAGTAATCGCTATCAAGTGAAGGGAGACGAATTTCGTTTACCGAGGGCAGGGGAGGCAAAGGAGTCGTGGCTACTCGTCAGCAGTCCGATACTAGTACTGTTGGGGTAAGAACAATTCCTGATCGTTGATTTCGTTCGCGCAGAATCGCAATTTTTCAATCTTCCTCTTTCAACATTCTCTCGAATTCCCGCCTCCTCCAGTCTATCGCAGCTACACAACACCTTGGCAACTCGACTACGATTTTCACTCGACTGCTCGACCAAATCCTGCAACAATATTCTCGACATTTTGTCTCTTCAGCGTTCAGTTTCGCATTTCGCTCTCCGACTCCGATACGACTCCGATACTTCGATAGTCGACATCAAACCGTTCCTTCGAGCTCACCGTTACATGAGAACGACCTATTATCTCCTCTTTCGGCATCCACATGGTGATTCGACCACTCGAAGGTATTTCGGGAGAGGGAGAACTTGCGAAGATCTTCATCGTAGAGCAAGTTTTGTCAACTCCGAGTGCAGAAAGAACCTCTCCCGTCGACGTCAACACCCATCATTCTCTCTCGCCTTGCTACCTCTCATCTCTATCGACTCTTTCTCGTGCGAGCAATCAGCGAGAATGATCGGTCCGACGAATCTTCCTCGACTGGATCAAGGTTCGCGAGTCTCGAACATCTCCAACAGACCTTGCTCTTGTACGCCGTGCAGAGGAATCAGTCAATCGCTCCCGTCGACCACCAAGGGTGAGTTTCCCTCGTTTTCCCCTTCCTTGAATGCTGCTCATGCTCATCCTTAATCATTTTCCTCTTTCGCAGTAACGCTCGAGCTCGACTCCCACCTGCTCCGTATTTGTCTGCTTCGATATCGTCCTTTACTGGAAGATAGACTTCTCCTTTCTCGCTCGAGATTGTTGTTCTTGTTCGAGAAAGTCCTCCCGTACCCGCGCTGCTCTTTGGCACGCGAACTTGCTCGTAGCGTTCTGACCTTCGACCTCTGGCGCTCTGTGGCTGCAATCTGCTCCAGATGAGCTCGACTTTCGTGTCTTCTGTCCTATTTCTCGCTTGCCCTGCCTTTGGAAACCGACCGAGGCTTAGCCGTATCACACGAGTCGATCGACGGTGCTCTCCTAAGAGATCTCAAACACATGGGAAATCCGCTAGTCTACAGAGAGCTAGGTTAACCAGGGAACTGGGAAGAACTGAGTGCGTTTTCACAATCTCGTTAATGATTCCTACACTTTTGTCTCTGGCGGGCCGTGAGCTCGTCTTCCCTCTTCTTTCCCATTGACACTGCAACTGATTCCCTCTCGTCGCGTACAGGAGG
This sequence comes from Sporobolomyces salmoneus, assembly GCF_050403485.1. Taxonomy (NCBI): domain Eukaryota; kingdom Fungi; phylum Basidiomycota; class Microbotryomycetes; order Sporidiobolales; family Sporidiobolaceae; genus Sporobolomyces; species Sporobolomyces salmoneus. The sequence goes on along the minus strand of NW_027481150.1, from coordinate 139,314 downwards.
AAAGTGACGAAACAGCAATCAAAACCTTGCATTTCTCTCGCTTCGAAATCCGCCTCTTCTACATCCAGTTCTTACTTTCCCTCCATCGTTTCCTTCCTTCTTTCTCGATTCTGGTCTCCTCCTGCGTTCCCGTGAGTTTCTCTTCCCTATCATAATCGAGATTCAAATTCTCATTTCTAATTTGCTCTCTCCCTTCCTTCTCTCCTCCTCCTTCTTCGTTTTCCTCTCTCTCTTCGATTACCCTTCAATCGCCAGTAGCCACATCTTCAAGATATCAACGGAAGTTGCTTGAGCCGAAAACGCATACTGAGCGAAGGAGGGGCAGAGCGAAGAGAAGGGAACTCCGAAAGTGGAGAGAAATAAGCAAGAATTTGGATAATTCGAGGTTTCTCGGTTCGGGAGAGGAAGAAAAGAAGGATATCCCTCATCTGATAGTCGAAGTGAGAGGGAATCGCTATCATTAGTGAGTTTTGTTCTTCTTCCTCGCTTGTCAACCGAAAACGAAACCAGAATCTTATTAATGATTTGTGATTTACTCTCTTCCGTTCCTTTCTTTGCTCGTCTCTGCAGATGTACTTTCATCTCTGTATGGAGAATCACCGGGAGAAGGAGAAGAAGAAGGAGGGGAATGGGGCTGAGGAGACAATGTTAGGAAAAGTCGTCTTCACCCTCGACTACGTCGATCCTTCCTAGTTCCGGAGCATTGAACCCTTCGCCACCAACACGAATGGTTCTCGCATCTAGACGTCGACCACGTTTGGAGGAAAGAGGGTATAGGCTTCTAGAGAGGGGGAAAATCGTGTTTCTGCGAGAAGCGTTGTATTGCGAGCCCGCTCTCCCCTCCCCTCGAGCGTGCTAACCAGTTTATTCTCTCCTTACCACATGTAAGCTTTCACTCTTGCTCTATTTGAGGACGAGCGAGAGCGGTGCTAACGCTATGTTCCTCTCGCTTGATCGAGTAGAATAGGATCTCTCTTGCCAGCTCTCTCTTCTCTACTTCGATCTCTCTTCCGGCGCCTGTAACACAATTACGACTCAATTCGGGTAGACTATCGAAGAGAGAAAGAGAGAAAGAGAAATGAGGAAATGCAAAGAAGCGACAAACGAGACAGTTTTCATTCTTCGTGAGGATCTGCTGATTGACCGCCTCGTGTTCCCTCTTCTTCTTACCATTAGGGACAAAGTGAATACTCATATCTTCTCTCTAGGGTGTCCCTTACTGCGCACAGTGACGAAGCAGGAGAAAGAGGAAACTCGAGAAGAGAGGTAAGAGCAGATTTCAATTTTTCTTGATTTCTCCTCGACCTCACCAGCTAACTTGGCTCTTCTTGCAGTTCTGGCGCCAGCTGCTATAGCTGCGTACGACCAGGCTTAAAACTGGAAGACCTCGATTCGACCTCCCAGATTCGCTTTCGCTTTGTTCTTTCCTCTCTCTCTCTACCTCTTTCTCTCTCACTCTTCAGAGCATGTGAAAGCTCTTCCAAGCAAACTCGAGTAGTGAGGAAAGAGTGGGAATGCCGAAAGTGAGTCAATTTTTTCTTGATGAGTTTGTGAACGGTCCTCCGATTTTACCCCACGTCACGTTTTGACCTTTTCTCCTTTTTCTCCTTCATCTCAAGGTCTAGCGCTCGCGCTTCTTCGGGGATAGAGGTATACAACTGGGGCAAATGTGCCCGCATTGGAATCGTTCAAAACGGACAAGTTTGAGAGAAAATGACTCGACTCTTCCCAGAAATCTCCTTTTCTAAACTTTCAACCTCAGGTCACGCGTCGAACAAATCGCCTCGTCTCTCGCTCAAAACAACCTCTTGCTGGCTCGCCTAACCTCGACTTTGGATCGCGGGATCGAGTACGACCGACTCGTCTTTTCAGAAATCGAATCGGACCATTTCCTCCTTTCCTCAACTTGCTGCGAGTTTGTTCGGTTTCGCAGCTCTTTCTCGCTAGTGAGAGAACAAAACCGACCCTCTTCCGCTCTTCCTCTCTTTCCTTCCTTCTTCTCACTTCGTTCTCGCCTTCGACCGCTGCTCAACTTAACCAACACTCTCACTCGCACAATCACAATCAAGGTGAGGTTCCCTTTTCATCTCTCTCGGTACTGACCTCTCTTCTCCTCGTCTCCTCTCTCTCTCCCCGCTCTCTCGATAGCTGACACTTCCCTCGATTCTCCCCTCGCTCCTCGACCCTGTTCTTCGTCTCGGTTCACTCTACCTCAACACGAACTCAACTCTGTCGTTCTCGCTATCCGGTCTCGCTGTCACTCTCAACACTTTCTCGATCGTTGTGAGTCTATTTCTTTCTTTCCTCACGATCGAAAATGACAATCGATAGCTGACTGTGCCCCTCTCTTCTCATCCTTCTCCCTTAGTTACTCTTCGTGATCCGTTCCAACTGGTTCAAACACCTCGATCTCTCTCCTCGTCGGTTCGCCTACTTCTTCTCGATCAATTCTCGTGAGTTCTTCTTCCTCTCTCCTTTCGTACGAGAGCAACAACTAATCGTACTTCGTTCAACCCTCTCACAGGACAATACTCAATACTCGAGCTCGCATCCTCCTCCTCTCCTTCCTCTCACTCACGCTTAATCCTTCTCTCGTCTCCTCCTCTCTCTCACTTCCTCCAGCAAGATGGTCCGTCATTCCGATAAGAACTGCTTGTACTACGCTCAAAAAAGGAAGGAGGGATTAACGAAGAAACAAGCATTCGAATCGACGAAGGAAAACTTAGCAAAAAAGGGAGACGGCTATACCTGTACGTTCCTGTCTCACTTTGTAAAGCTCGGTGACTGAACTGACCGAGACCTGATGATCCAGGGACGGAGACTGCGCTTTGGAAGGCTTGGTACGACCGTTTCAAGGAAACTCCTGTCGTTACTCGCAAGGAAAGGAGTACGTTCATTTCTCATTCTGCTTCTCTCGAGATCAGTCCTGATCCGCTGACTCGCCGTTGCTCCTTCTTAGAGATCAAAGCGGACAAGAAGAAGAAAGAGATGGCGAAATGGAAGAAAAGTTTGAAAGGGAAAGAGCTCACGAAAAACATCGTTCGTTCTATTCTCCCTCTCTCCGCGCTTTGATCGAGAGGCTGACTCTCGATGACTCGTATAGGCTTATGATGTTACTCGTGAATATGCTCGAAAGGTTGGTTTCGGTTTCGACAAGGGAGCTGGTTCAAAATTATTTGTGAACATTGCTTCGAGGGTCCAGAAGGTAAGCCTCTCTTTTCTCTGCTTGATCCCTCGAAGACTGTTTAACTGACCTCTCTTCGACCCGCGACGTAGGTCCTCGAAGCTTGTATGAACAAACGTCGCGTCTCTGCTATTGGCGGCGGACGATTTCGACTCTCTTTTCGCGAGCCTTTTGGTCGAATTCGATCCTCAACCGATCGTTGGTGGATCGGGATTGTCCCTCGAGTAATCGCTCCCGATTACAAGCTTGCTTTATGAAGACTGCTCTCTCTCCCTTTCTGTCTCTTTTCCCTTGTTTCTCTCTCCCTTTCCCTGTTTCTGTCTCGCGCTCTCTGTGTTCTTTTCTGTTCTCAATGTTTAGTTGCTTGTCCTCCGAATGTTTCAACCTTGTAAAGATTCGTTCTGCTGTCTTTTCCTCGTTTTGAAACTTCGAGAGTCTCGAGATACGTGGGCCGACTGACTCGCGCCGAGCGTTCGAGGATCAAGACTCAAGAGCTTCCTCGGCTTCCTCTCGCTCGTCGCACATCGACAGTCGGAAAATCGAGTTGAAGTCAACGACGGAAATTGACAATCATTTGCGAGGAAAGCTGTAGCGCGGATGTGACGAATGGTGACGCGGGACTGGTGAGAGGGTTGAGTCGATTCGAGGTGGTTGTAGCTGGACTTGAATGAGGACTGGTAAGAAAAGGCGACGAAAGACGAGAGAATCAGAAACATTGTTGGCAAGAAGCTGAAGTTAACGGGGAAATGCACTGTGTAAGAAAACAAGGTATGTAATGACGCAGCTTAAAGTCGAGAAGCACGCGAGAGCTTGGTCGCTCCAAGTCTTGATGCTGAAGAATTCTGCTCGCGAGACGGCGGAAGTGATGCGAGATAGTGGAAGAAAACTGCATCGCCATTGCTTTCAGTCAAGAGTGCTACGTTTCAATCCTTCATGCCTCGTCGATTGCCCTATGTGAATCACGGCAAGCAAAGTCAGAAATAAAGCGACGATCGAACGAAAGCGAAGGGATGCTTACCAGTTTCATCAATGTCCAGTTGCGTTGCACGGTTCACAACTCCTACCAACTGCCACCTCCCGCCAGTCTCGATTCCGCGGGGTCCCATCGCTTGTTTCCTCGAAAACCATCCTTTTCAGCTTCTTCTTGACTCGAGCAGAAACGAATTGTCCCGTAATCGAAACAGGTTGATCGCCGTCGTACTTGAGAGTAGATAGACAGTAGATACCAAGGCAAGTCCACTCCAGATGATGAAGGTTTTTCCGAATCGGCGGGGGCGTAGGTATTCAGGGTTTCGTTTTGAGCTTGAGAACGAGTCATCGCGCTTCCCTGATCATTTATCATATCAAGAATGATCCCTCCCCGCACTGGCTGAAATCAATCTGCCTTGCCGAGCCCGACTCTTCAACCGATGGCGAATTCCCATCCTTCATTTCCTCGAGGAATCGTTTCTCCTACTTTCGGTGCCGTCGATAGTCGTTTCGAAAGGAGGCGCCAAAGTGAGACATATTAGGGTGAAATTGCGGAGGGAGTAGCCCACTAGACTACTGAAAACCATCGGCTGCAAAATTTCAACGAGATATAGAAAACGACTTACTTCAATTTCTCAACAGTGACTGCCTTGTAACTCCTTCACGACTTTGACAACTATATCCTTCGAAACAGCTCAGAGTACATCCCTGACGTGGTCGTGCAGAGCGAGGATTACGAAAGTCAGCATTCCCTCTCTCGCTGGCTGAGGAAGAGAATCGGCTCACCTTGTAATTCACTGTATGCGCGATGCTGGGTGATTCGTGTGGTTGGAGAGACTCCCGTAGCTCCGGGTTTCGAGTCGAGATGAGCCAGTGAGTTGATAAGATTCAGCTTGTCTTGAGGCTATCTGGTGCCGGCAGCGGGAGTTCAGTAGTATCTTAGGTGGAGTCAGATGCTAACAGAGGCGTTCAGGTCAGGTCAGCGTCCCATTGAGTCTCGAGAGATCAAGGATGAACTGACCTTCGATCGATACTCCTTTTTGCCGTCAATTCGGGTTGAACGGCTGGGCTTGTAACATTGTAGCGGTACTGTAGACTGACCGGAAGGACTCGCGAAGCTCCTGGCGTGGCGATGAGGTGACGGTCGAAAAATGAGTGAACAAGCTGAGAAATCTCGCGAACTTGGACGCCGCGCGATTCCGCTCAAATCCGGTTGTGCTTGAGGCAGCTTCAAGTTGAGAGCCTCGGCGACGAAGCTATCTACTTGAGCGAGCAAGGCGTTTGACCGGGCAAAGAGGTATACGAATCTGGCACCGAGAATTCCAAACGACTCAATCGAACAGGAAGAAGTCAAGGACGACCAAAGATGTAACGTAAACAGCAAATAGAAATGTCAAGAACAAACAAGGATCAGAACAAGGAACATGGATTGAGGGAACAAGGAGGTGAAGGCGCGGGAGAAGGGACAGCGAAACGAAGAAAGCGCTTGGTGACGAAGGGAAGGGGAGCAGCGAGGAAGTCATGGACATGGAAGGATGACAAACATCCAGAGAGAGACAGAAAGAGATCGAAGATTCACAACGAAGAGTTAAAGGGAAGAAACGATTTCACCAACCGGGAGGTTTGCTGAAGGAGGGGTCGGTATCAACAGCCGGCTTGTGGTGTTCGTCCCGTAACCGTTCAGAGAGCTGATGCGTATCGTCCTCGATGGCGCTCACTGCCTTGTCGGCATCCTTCTTGACACTGTACGTTTCGAGAACCCAACCTTCTGATTGTTTCTTCTCCTGCATCACTTTCTTCACCAGGTGCTTCGCCTCGTCCTCGCACATCCAGATTTTACCATCGCTAGTCTGTCCGGATAGAGCGGCGATGATCTGTCGTCGAGGGTCGGGGAAGAAAAGGAAGTGGAACTGAGCGCGAAGACGTTCCGCGACGGTGTGGTGGATTCGCAAGGTGAGAAGGGGATCCCATTCGGCTGTAGAGGTGGAGGTGAAGTTCACGCGACGGGGATTGGCGGTGAAGATGAACTTCCCGGGTGAATACTGATCTCTTACTTGTAAGCCGGCACGGAGAGAGATATGACGTTTAGCGAAACGGCCGAAAGAGAGCAGATCATCGACGGGTAGAGGATCGTCGGGAGAGTAGGTGAGGTAGGAAGAGAGGGAACGTAGTTCGATGCCGCGAGAGGGTCGAGTAATCTCGTAAACTCCAGAGAAGGCACCTCCGATCCTGCACGCAGAAATGTGCGTGGGCCCATGGCCGAATGCAGAGAGAACGAAACCTTCTCACTTTTCCGGACTCGCAAGCGGGAGGACCTCCAATACCATCGATCCGTCCTTGCTCTCCGACGTCGATCCCGTCGGAAGCCGAGCGTATGTCAAACCACCTCCTTGACGATTGGGTTGGATCTGGAGCGGCGGAAGACGAGATTCCGCCCAATCAGGGTGGAGAGTCTTGATGACGTTGTCGAAGTGAGCTTTGAAAGAGGTTCTGGGGGGAGGGGGAGAAAAAGTCGACGACGCAACGACGAACTCGCGAACTGCTCCATCTACCAGACAAACGCCTTGTGTCGCCACGATGCGATCGAGTGACTCGGTAGTGCCGAATTCGAGGATTTTCCTGACATTCTCGAGCTCAAAACCGTGTTTGAGGTGGAGAAGATTCAAGTTTCCGGCTTGAGTCGCCGCAACCTTGCGAGTATCTGACGAGAGGGCGGAGACGGATTGCTGGAGATCGGAGGGGTATCGATCGAGGGGCAGTGAAGGAGCGTTGAGGGAGAAGAGTGGGGGCGCCGAGCTGTCGAGAAGTCGTTGCTGAAGAGGATGGTCGAACTCATTGCAGACTTCGACTCGCTCAGCCTCGTGTAACTTGTCGTATCGATAGGTCGCAGGGAGGGACGCTTCGTGTTGTCGCACCCCTACGGCGTGAGCAAGCGAGCAGATTCAGTTTCGAGATTTGATTCCCGTACTGGTACGAGAGAATCACTGACATGGCGGGAGAGGAGCATTCTCTGGTATACCGAGAATGGAGTGTGTTTGGTTGGGTGCGGGTCCGGAAATGTCGAATTTGAGACATACTTTTTTGGCTGCGAAACGAAAAAAATGAATCAGATTCTGTACGGCAAGGACAGGTAACGGTCACCGAAGAAACCCCGCTCACCTGAACAATAACGCTGAATCAAATCGCGGAGGATACGATGAGTCAAGGGCCTGGTCAAGTCTAAGGAGTCGAAAAGAAATTCCAATCAGCTGAGTTACACGCTGACGATGCAGAGGGATTTGCGAGCGCAAGGGATGGAAGGGTGAAAGGTTAGGCTTACCAGATTGCGTCTGGATGACAAAGTAAGGATCTTTCTTCCTCAACGTCTCGTACAGAATCCATTCCAAAGAGTACTCGGTACAAGAGAACCTTCCTCGAAACTGACTCCCCCGCTCGCAACCCACGTACACGTATTCTCCTTCTCCGGCATTCCCTTCCAGCGGTCACGGAAAGCCTTCCAGAGGCGAGAGGAGATCGCCAGTTGACAAGTTCGTTTCAAGTTCAGTTGACGGTTAGTCGGATCAGCGAGCGGGAATCGTTTGAGCGTGCGGTCGGTCAATTCTTTCAGTCGAGCTTGCAGATCAGCTGGCGAGAAGGAGGGAGGAGTGGGTCCTAAGCGAGAGAGGCGCTCCTCATCCTCGGCGAGAACAGAATCGACAAGCTCGTCCACGAGCGCGTGAATCTCCTCATTCGACGAACGACTTGTCTCCTCCTCCTCCTCCTCCCAGGGATCCTTAAAGGTGTTGTCCTGATGAAGTCGAGGAAGGTCGCGCGCCAAAGAACTGATGAGAAGAGAGGGGTCCAAGTCCGTTCGCGGCTCCCCAGACATCGGAGGAGCGACTGGTTCAGAGGGAGAGCGTGGTAGAGAGGCGCAAGGGGTCGACGCGATGCGAGGGAGAGAGGTGAAGCGAAAGGGAGAAGTGGTGAATTTTCGCGCGTCGCTCACGACTCCACAGGCAAGCCTTGTTCCGATACTAGAATGAGAGCACGATGAATCAGCGAAGGGACAGGTTGGGGGCTGATAGCGCAATAGCGATCGACAAGTTTATCTCGAGCCAACGCGAGAGTGACACCGTGAGAAGCTTTACCATTATAGAGGCGTATATAGGTGGGCAGAAGAGCCTGAAACTGTCAGAAAAGATCAGCCGTGCGAACAAACGAAGTCAGAGTTGAATCTGCAAAAATATCCGTGCACATCGCCAACGCCTTTTCTCGGGTGTGATCGCTCAACGTTCAGGGAAATAGGAAGTATCTTGTGTGTGAGACACCAACGACAGCTGAAAGTGCCTCCCGGAACGATTTCGTGCGGAGTTGACCTTGCACGCCGCTAACATTCGAAGCCAGTTTACTTTTGCGAGTCGTACTTTCCGGCTGCTAAACAGGGAGGCGCATCCGAGTGTCAGCGTGGACTGGAAAAGGACCAACAGCCGAAAGTAGGGCGAGAAGCGCTTACGGGAGGCCAACAAGAGGGCTCGACAGAGAGAGGAAAAAGCCCGCGAAAAGTTGTGGCTCGACGTATTGAAGCGATCGGGCCTCAGCACGAGCCCGAAACGAGACCAATCCCAAGCAAGACCGTACTATAGACGAAATACCGCCCTGACAGCGTCTGGTCCGGCGGCAGGGGGCATACATCTTGGCGGGAACATTCCGAGAGCGCACCAACTGAATTTGATTCCATCGCGTTGTCTCGAGGTCAGTAAATGCCGTGCCCACGTTTCAAGAGGAGTGAGTGGGGATCCCAAGCAAGTTGCTATCCTGTGGACGAAGCGTGCACGTCTGTCGTAGTGTGAGGCGATTAACTTGAGCGAGTGAAATCTCTGCTTCAGAGCGACAAAAGCGAAGTGTCTCGCCTATGACCTCCTCCGTAGAGAGGCGGAGATTCCCGGTTGTTGCTATTGACCGGTGAGCGGTTGTATAGAGAGGAGACTCGAAAGGGAGGACGAGAAGAAGAGGAGATAGCGTACCAGAGAGCGGCGGAGGGCCGTCAACTGCAGCGTACCGAATCATCGAGCACAGCCGTGTTGAGGAGGGACCCATTCCAGGCTGGAAAAACAGAGACAAGATCAGAACTAGCGATCGGAGGAGAAAAAGGAGGCCTGAATTCTCTCCTGACCTTTCGACTATCCGCACCAGGACTGTATCGGTCCTGCTTGGTGTCCTATGCTGCTGAGGCCGGGATTGCTGGCGAGTGTCGAAGAACGTAGGAAGCATAATCGAATCACGGTCGGCGCGGCGCCTCGCTATAACCTCCCGAAAGCGGATGATTTTTCTGCAGTTCCACAACGTCGAAATCCTTGACAGAAGCGTCGGCTTCGGGACAGTAGATACAACTCTATCGCTAAGATTCGATAACGGAGATGTGCCCGCGGTAAGGGTTCAGACGAAGGCAAAATTAGAGGCTTGTCCGCGAAATCACGTAACTACTCTCGGAGGTTGATTCTACGCCGCGCAAGACGACAGAGCAGGAGGGATAAACTTGATGCAGGGGTCAATACGGAGGAGCGGCGGGCCATAGGCTGGAGTTATCTGGGTAATATTGACCTAGACGGGTTAGAGCGCAGGTTGAGAAGATGGGAGACCTTCGCGTGTCAGCTTGCTTCTCCCTCTCCACTTGCCGGCCTATTGGCGTGCGGAAAACGTTCGGAAAACGTTGTGCATTGCAGGACAGCCACAAAGAATCGAGCTATCGTAGCATGTAAGCAAGGCGAAAGTAGTGCCGTCGACGTCGGGGACTAGATGGGGATCAACGAAAGTCGAGAATATCGAGAAAGAAGGCTTGAACGCCGGGCTCGTGCTGATGTGTTGAAGCGGTCGGGCGGTCGATTGCTCGTCGAGGCAGTAGCTGTAACGGAAGGGGATCGGCTGGCCAGCCGCCTTGCGAGCATCGATTGTGACACTAGACAACGAGGCGTAACGATCTCACCCAGGACCAGGTTAAGGGAAATGACTTACATAACTTGTTACTATTCAGCGGTTTCTCGGTTCAAGTCCACCTTTATTGATTCTTGTTCATGCTCCCGAGGCGGAGTCGTATAGAAGACTCCGTACATAAGCAGCTTTCCAGCTGCGAGGAAGAGCGGCCACTGTTCTGCTTTGAGAGATCCAGCGCTAGCGAGACCGATTCCTGTCGGAAGACGACCGAGATTCGAGGGAGAGGTGAAACGAGAGAGAGGGAGACGAAGGTAGGGGAGTGAGTGGAGAGATTCGTCGAGGAAAGACGTGTTTGTCCAGAGTTGTAGCCATTGCCATTTCATGACCCCTGCGAGTCAATAAAGAGAGATAGAAAAGAAAACTGAGTTTGAATCTCGGGGGAGGGGAGTACGAAACGAAACGTAGAACTCACCCAACCAGAGACAATGAGCGATATCAGTTGTCATCGACCGTACAGAATCGTAGTAGGGGAGTTCCGCGAGAGAAGTCCAAGTCACTCCGTTTTCTTGTTCGAGCCTCGTTCGCTTCTTCGGATCCGTTTCTCTCTTCCACTCCTCCATTTTACGATGACGGTCTTCTCCGGTTCGAGGCGTTAGTTGCGAGAGGTCGTAGAGCTGAGTGCGTCGGAATCGATCTTGATGAGAGGGGTTTTTTGATTTCGAGGCTCCGACAGCGTCGTCGAGCGGACAGAACGATGTTCCTTGAGATGAGACAACCCCATTCAGCTTGGCGATCGCGGGTCGATCAGCGAGGATGTTGTGAAGGACAGCGTGCCAGGTGCGAGTATTGGTCGATCGAGACGAGGAGAGAGATTCGTTGAGTGGAGTCGGAGTGGATGGAACGAGGTCAGAGACGGAAGATTCGAGTTGAACTCCATCCGAGTACTCGAGGAACTCTTCGACGATTACTTGCTTGAGGTCGTTCATCTGCTCGAAAACGAAAATGAGGAAACAAGTCAAATCCGGAACAGAGCTGGCGAAACACTCACAGCGTGGAACGGCGGTTCGGATGGTACAGGAACGACCCAAGAGAAGCACATATTCTCAGTCAAGTAGCGCTGGTTTCGAGGAAGATTGTTGAGAGTGAGCCAAATCAACCCAACGCTGTACGTAGCAGCTCCCGCTCCTCGATGAATTTGCATCCCGTCGTAGAATAGTGAGACCGAGAGACGTCCAACTGAGGTGTAGAAGGGTCGGGTGTCGTCATTCGGAAGTCCAGGAAACGACCGAAACAGTTCTCCATCGTAAATGTCGCGCTTTCGACTGGAATCGGGCGAGGCGAAGGTGGTGGGATTCTGCCAGAGTCGTTCCTCGTATCCTCGACGTCGGAGAAGGGAGCGGTGAAAGTCGCGAAAGGAGTGGTAAGGCGCAATGCGAATGGGGACTTGTCGACCTCGATTTGCGGCTTTCTTGGGGGGGAAGTTGCAAGGTCCGTCATTCCCGTCGCGACCGAGTCGATGAGGGCAGTGGTCCGGGAGAGGGTGTTGGAGAGAGTCGGGAGGGAAGAGTCGTCCACAAAGCGAGTTCGGGCGCATCGGGAATTCGACGATTCGCGGCATCATTTCGAGACGTTTGAGAACGGTGCGAATGTCGGGAGGTAACTCGTTCAAAGCTTGCAATACGTTCGGTTCTTCGGGAGGAGGAGAGACGAGAGCGGCGAAGTATTACAGAATGACGGCGAAAGTGAAGAGAGGGAAATTTGCCGCAATTCGAACGAGACCAAAAGGAAGGTGGAACGTAGGTAGCGGCCGAGCGTAACCTCGTACGGAGGATCACGTTGTCTTCAGTGTCGGTTTCGAGAGAGGATTGAGAGTCGGGTTCGAAGTCGAGCGCGAGAGGATTGGGCTCACGAGGTTGCGGAATGTGACGAAGAGGAGCTCGGGGCGGAAGTAGATCTCTACGATTGAGGGTAGACAGAAGGGGAGTGTCGGGGTTGGAACTGGTCGAAGGATAGGGATCAAGCTGGATAGATTCTCCAATCATCGGTTGTTCGACCTGTTGCTCGTCTTCATCCATCGCGTTGATCTGTTCGTTGTCGTCATCGTTTCGGCACTCGTCTTCGTCCTCTATCGCGTTTCTCGTGACCTTGACCCGTTCTCGTGGCTGGGAAGAAGAGGTCGAAGAAGCGCCCTCGTTGTCGGTTTCGTCTCGAGGATCCGAATCTTCGGGTCTTCCAACTACGTCGCAATACTGGAACATATGAATCCCTACGCCGAGTCGTTCATCGTTGCATCCGAAGACGGCGAGAGAAGACGGTTGTCGGAGAGGGGAATCGGGTGAGTTGAACGTTGAGCGCCGCGAGAAGGTACTGATCTTGGAGCACGAACTGCACGAGCGGACCGTAGTGGCATCTCCTCCTCGTGATTCTCCCTCGCGAGCAGCATCAATCCTGCTGGAACGGGAAAAGAGCACCCTGTGAGAGTTAGCGACAAGCTCCCATCGGGCCAACGAGGAACTGATTACTGACGCTGATTATGCTCATGCGGAGCTACCGAGATCTTGGAGGTTGAACCGAAAGCCGAGGAGGCGCAGCGGGAGGAAGAGAAGCAATGTTGACGAGGAAGAGCGGGGAATCGAGGGAATCTTTGTAGCGTCTAGACGGGCAGTGTCGAAAGTGAAGCTTAACCACACCGGGCGCTGAATCGAATGCTGAGGTCGAGGAGGAGGAGGAGGTTAGAGGGCAAGCAAGAGGCGATTCGAAGTTTCGAAGAAAAAGCTCGTCGAAGATCTACAGGGTCTGCGAGGTTAAGCTTCTCTCCAAAACGACAGAGAATATCGCAGAGGACAGTATGAATCACACACAAGCGAGAGGAGAAACAGAAATATTGATTATTCAATGACTCGAACGAAGAAAAGGAGAGGTGGGGCATCAGGTGCTGAACAAGTAGGAACAAAACAAGCGGTACGAAGCGAGGACCTTGAGACGATTACAAGCTGCAGTGAGAAGAGACCGGTGAGCTCATTCGTGGGAAAGGAGTGAGGAAGAAGGGCTTACTCAGTCAGCGTCTCGAGGAAAGTCGAAAGCTTGACTTGATTCTCGAGGGTCAAGATGCGAGACATCTTCGCACCATCAGAGAGACAGTTGAGGAGATGGGATAAATTGATCCCTTCGCCCTGCCTGAAGTCACGAGCTACCGCGTTGATCGTGGCGACAGGTTTGTTCGAGGTGAGGGTGATCGTCGAGACAATCTGTACAGAAGAGATGAGATCGTACGTCGAGGGAAGCAGCAAAGGAGGGAGACTACTAACACGCGCGAGTTCCTGGTCGGTTGGGAGAGTCTTCTTGTTGGCATCACCGCGGCATCTCGCACAGATGACCTTGTCTTCCGCTGTCAGACGAGGGACAGCTACTCGAAGTCCTTTCAGGATAGGGCGTGTCTCGAGTAAGGGGAAGCAATGTCAGGCCCAGCACGATCCGGGAAAAAAGAAGAGAAGAAAGTAGAGACTAACTTGTATCAATGCCGAGCACTCGGTACAGAAGAGAGTACGACGTTTGCCAGTGGTCATAGGTGGGATTCGTGGCTGTGGACCCGAGAGTCAGCGATGGGATCAGCATTGGAGCTAAGGAAGAGCATACAATAGCGATTCGTCTCCTTTCGTAATTCTTCTCATCCGGTAAAGTTCGATCGAAGATTCTTTGCTGGGCTGGAACGTTCACTCCGAAGAGACTCGAAGGATGAGCTGTACCAGAGAGCTGAACAGCCATGCAATTGAGTGAACAAACGCAAGGGAGAGTGCTGTCAACAACGAGTGATTCAGTCAGTCGAAGAAAAGTAGGCATGCTCTATGACTATGACGAACAACTCACAACGAGGTGAGCTTTGCATCAGTAGGATCAGAGGATGGCTGTCCTAGGCGACGTTCGTTGCAACCGCCGAGGCAACGAATCAACCAGTTGTACTTGGCAGCGAGAGTGAAATGAGGAGGAGAGAAGTTGACGTCCTCGAAATAAGCGGGAAACTTGAGGGCGAGGTAGAAATCTTCCTCCGTATGGTTGTCGCTGAGAACGGACGCGTTAGTAGAGCTCTTACGAGAGAGGAGATTAAAAAGAGAACCCAAAAACTGACGTTTTCATGACAACAGCCCAAAAAGCGCACGACAAGCACAGAGGATCTTTCGACGCAAACGGAGATTCATAGAGGTCAGAAGGAAGACCCATAGGAACCCGTTTAGTGCTGCATCCGTCGCAACAGCGGTTCTGGAGGGAGGGAAACTGATGAGCTCATTTCAGACATAGCGCTCACGGCGAAGCTCCGGGAGGAAGGAAGGCCGGCGATGAGGGTGTAAGGATAGGGACTCACCGAGCACGATCTCGCCTTCAACTTCGCTTGTCGAGTCGAAATGAGTTTGTTGTAAGACTCTCTGGTAAGAGCTTTGCGGTCTTGCGGTGAGAGATGGTAGATGTTAAAATACCATGGGAGGTCTTGTAGCATCGTCTCGATAGTTTTGAAAAGAGTCGAGTCGGCGATTCCGTCGCAAATCGAAGGAACGGCATAGGGTCGATTTTCGACGAGCTGGCGACGCGCGATCTAAAGATCCCGGAGACTCGTCAGCTGAGCACTATCAGTGGGGAAAGGGGTAGACTTACTGTGAGTCCAGCGTCGTTGAGGGCGATCTCAGTACGATAACCCGGTTTCTCTCCTCCTGCTCCACCGAACGTTGACCAAGTTTCCAGATTGTTAAGAGTATTCGGGCCTAACCTACTTCGCTTACTCTCGTGTTCGGTGACGGGAACCTCGCGGAAGTTGAAGAGTCGAGCGAGGAGGGTTTCATCACGTTTGACCGATTTGGCGGTGCCGGGAGCAGGGAGAACGCCGAGTCGTGTTTGGATGTCGAAACATCGGCTGTAGGAAATGCCTTGCGGATGATGAAGGAAGCAAGAGACGAGTTCCTCCAGAATTCGGCTCTGAAGATCTTGGGGCGCAGAATCGAACTCTTCGAAAACTCCTGGGTACCGCGAGATGTCGTCGATACGTCGATGGAAGAAATCAGGGAACTCTACAGTTTTGATCTGGATGGCGGGGCGTTAAGAGGGAACGCCGAAGGGAGGAAGGGAAGAGACCTACCAGGTTTTGTCGAATTCGACTTGAAATCCAACCACGCCAGTCTCCTTCCGTTCCAAAGACCAACTTTACACAAACTTCAGTGAGTCCTTTATCCGTTTGACGATCGGCGTAGGCGGGGTCGCGGGTGTAGGGAAGAGAGAGGGATCGATCTTTCGATTCATAAAAGTCTTTGAATTTCGAGGCTTGGAGACGAGCTCCACCAGTGTAAGCATCCCTCCAATCATTGATGTATTTGCACAACTCTCGGTCGAACGCCTCCCGCTGTTAAAGAGGAGATTAAGCCCGAGAACAAAAGTGCGGAGGGGAAAAAGCACATACCTCAATTTTTCCCAACCTTGGATACTTCTCGTCTAGCCCACCAGCGAGTCCGTGAAAGCCGTATGTATTCCCTCCTGTCGCCTGTCGCTGGGTGTACCAGATCTTGAGGAGTTCCAAGGAATGATAGGAGTAAGTGGTGAAGACAGGGCTGCCAGAAACTCGACCTTTCGCACCGAGGTTCGCGAAGCGGAAATCGTGATCTTTGGCGTGGAGGGAGGCCGTGGCTAGAGAGCTCTGGAGCGAAGCGAGGTGGGTAGTTGTCCAGTTGTTATCGAGTTCGAGTTGAGTAGCAAGGGCGATCAAGGCTGGAACACTGGGCGCGAGGGTATCGAGAGAGGCATAACCTTGTCGAAGAGCTTCAGAATGAGTAGTCATAGTGACGGAGAAGAGATGGTGAGGGAAAGGAAGAGACGGGCGGTTGAATCGCGCGATTCATCTCGCGAGAAAAGAAACGTTTTGCGGTACAGAACGAGATGAGTAGAGGGGAAGCACTTCATTCACACAGTGGTGTAACATAATCGTAACGACAGAAGAAAGAAAGGAGACAAAGCTGCAAATCAAAATCAAAATTGCGTAAAGGCGAAAACTCAAACTTCTGGTCCAGCTGCAACGACGTCGGGAGTGGTATCAGAGGCGTAACGAGCGAAGGCGTCATTGAAGAGACCTGTCGGTGCCCAAGTGAAAGCGTCAGGATTCGGCTAGAAGACAGCCGAGGGAAGAGAATCGAGAAAACTGACCAGCGACTTTCGCAACGGTTCGCTGATAGGCTTCTTTGTCGGCCCAAGCTTGCGCCGGATCAAGCATCTCCGAAGGGACTCCTTCGAGCTCCTTGGGAATCTGGAGTTTGAACGCTCCGGTCTTGACGAATTCACCCTTGAGAAGACTTCCGTCGTGGATGGAATCGATGATCTTTCGGGTTACTTTGAGAGGACAACGTTGTCCTTTTCCGTAGGGTCCTCCTGTCCAACCAGTCGACACGAGCCAGCACTTGGTTCCCTGTGCTTGCATACGAGTGGCGAGCATCGAGGCGTAACGAGAAGGGTGAAGGATAATGAAAGGAGCTCCGAAAGCGGTCGAGAAAGTCGGAGTAGGTTCAGCGATACCGTCTTCGGTTCCAGGGGTCTTCGAGGTGTATCCCGACAAGAACCAGTATTGAGCTTGGTTGGCATCGAGGAGAGAGACGGGAGGAAGAACACCGAAAGCGTCGCAAGTGAGGTAAATGATGTTTTTCGGTTGATTCGGCGACATGCAGGGGATCATGGCGTTGTTGATGTACTCGATAGGGTAGGCGCAACGAGTGTTCTCAGTGATACCGGTATCCTCGTAGTTGGGTTCACGAGTCGTCGGGTCGTAGGTAACGTTTTCGAGAATCGAACCGAAACGGATGGCATTGTAGATATCGGGTTCCTTCTCAGCATCGAGACCGACACACTTGGCGTAGCTGAGTACGAGGGAACAGTTATCAGTCAAGAGAATCGCAGGAACAAGCTCAATTTTCGAAAAACTCACCATCCTCCCTCGATGTTGAAGACACCGTTGTCGGACCAGACGTGTTCGTCGTCACCGATGAGAGAACGACGGGGATCGGCAGAGAGGGTAGTCTTTCCAGTTCCAGAGAGACCGAAGAAGAGAGAAACGTCTCCATCGGGACCTTGGTTCGCGGAAGAGTGAAGCGAAAGGTTGCCGAATTTGACGGGTTGAAGGTAGTGCTATAATCACAATCCAGAAGACTGTCAGTGATCACTCTCTCTCGCGGGATAAAGCTTGAGAGACTGACCATAACCGAGAAGATTCCCTTCTTCATTTCTCCAGCGTATTCGGTACCGAGGATGACCATCTCGTGACGTTTGAAGTTGACCTCGACCGAGGTTTGCGAAGTCATACCGGCGGTGAAACGATTCGCAGGGAATTGACCAGCGTTGTAAATGGTGAAATCGGGAGTTCCGAATTCGGCGAGTTCCTTCTTCGTAGGTCGGATGAGCACTGTTCGAGCGTGAAGGATGTCAGTGACGAGACGACCTGACCGTAAGAGAGACGCAGGACTGACTGTTGTGCATGAAGAGAGCGTGGTAGGCACGAGAAGTGACAACTCGAACCTTGATGCGGTATTTGGGATCCCATCCAGCGAAACCGTCAAAGACGCTGTCACAAACAATCCTTCGTCAGTCATCTACGTCGTCAACGGCAAGATGAGGCGAGACTCACTAGACGTTGTCGCGAGTGTTGAGGTAATCGATAGCACGTTCGCGGTTGATTTCGAAAGTGTGCTCATCCATTTGAATGTTGACAGCACCCCACCAAACGTCGTCTCGCGAGGTTTCTTCGTAGACAATACGCTTGTCCTTGGGCGAACGACCAGTCTTCTTTCCGGAAAAGTTGATCAATGCTCCAGAGTCGGCGATAACGGCTCCTTCGTACTTGATAGCATCTTCGTAAAGTTGAGCGACCGGAGCGTTACGCTGTAGAGAGGTAACGAGAACGATTCAGCCAGGGTTCGAGAGCGTACGAAGAGAAGGGAAAGAGAGGACGACAAACCTTGAGGTGGATTTTTTGCATGTCGAAACCGGCTTCCGAGAACATGGAGAGCTCTTTTCCGAGGAGTCCATACGTAGGTTCGTTCGAGCTGTCGATTCAAAGCGAAAGCCAGGTCAGTTCGCCGTTTTCGAAAGAGGGGGAATTGAAAATCGGTTGCGAAAATCCTCTTTCAGCTTCAATCGACTCCGAATACGCTCGTACCGACGGAGACAGGGTTGTATACGTCCTTCTAGACGACATCTCGTGATACTGAGCGGAGACCGAACAGGAACTCCGGCAACTTCCGCGACGATTCCTTCCATTCCACTGCCTCCTCAAGCTCGAAACGATTTCCACCGCCCCTCCTCGACCTCAGACATATCCCATCGATGCTCCCACAGCGTTCGACGTCGTTCTCAAGATGACGCAGGTCACAAGCAAGTCTTGAAAAGGATTTGAAAGCCAGCACTCACGAGTCATTTGTAGGTTCTTCTCCATGGCGAAGAGGGGTGATAGAGCGGGGAGACATATTGGATGGTGTTTTTGATCGAGTAGAGCTGTCAACGACGTCGGAAAATGTTAACTTTTCGGCTCGCCTGTATTCAATAAGCGGGGAAGAGGGGGAGGGGTAGTCGGAAGGGAGAGGGATAAGAGGCTCACGGTGACGGTAGCTCTACAGTGAGAGTATGTGAGAGAAAGTAGGGTCAAAGAAAGAAGGAAAGAGAGAGAGAAAGTGCAGGAGCAAGTCGGCGCAAAGCTGCGATGCATCGCAGAGTTCCGGAATTTTACGGCCTCGTTTCGGTTCCGTCGTCTTCCGCCTCGAATTCGTACAATTTGATTGGTTGCGTCCACGAAAACTTTCCTCAAACGGCCGACACAATTTCTCCGAACCGCGGCTTGCCTTTTGATTTCTTCCTGTTCGAAAATGCGAACAAAGCGGGTTGTACTGTACAGTACAGTATCGCAGACGACTCGACTACGACAGCGTCGAACAACGAGATGTGTGAGTGAGTTTCGCCCTTTCGACGGACAAAGCTCAAAACTTGAACTGAGAACTCTTTTCTCGCAAAGCAGTTATTCCACGAAACATTGCTGAAACTACAGCGGGTTCGATCGAAGGTACATACGGTAGAGCTTGGTCCTAACGAGTCGGGCTCTGCGAAAGCTTCGCCACCAGTCATTTTCGCAATTCGACCGTGTTCACCAATCTTCTACTCGATAGTCTGCGGGGTTTGCTACCTCTCTCAAAGGCATCGTTCGCTTGTTGTTTCTTTCTCCCATCTACCACTCGTCGACCTTGCAGAGCCAGCAGAGCGATGCCGTCTCGATTCATCCTCTTCGCAATCCTCTCGTCCCTCTTCTTCTCTTCTTCCTTCGCTCATTATCCTGGACCAAACAACCACCACCACGAACACTATGCTCGACAGCTCGCGACACCGACTTATGAGCCCCTTCATCGTCGTTCGGCGACGCCTACGAGTGGTCACCATTCCGCTACTCCGACCCTCGCTCGTCGTTCAGCGACCCCGGTACTCTCCCGCCGTGATGGGCTCCAGCGCCGCTACGACTTCGAGTCTTACCTGAAACGTCGCCAAGCTCCTTCTCCCCTTCCTTCAGGCATGTTGAATCGTCGACAAGCTCCCTCTCCCCTTCCTTCTGGAATGCTCAACCGTCGACAAGCTCCTTCGCCCATGCCCTCGGCGACTTGGAAGCGCAGTGCTGAAGAGCAATCAAACTGGGACATGATGTATGAGCTCTCGAGGGAGCGAAGGTCGTATGGAGAGACGGTCGACGAAGGTTATTACTCGGAAACGAACGCTAGGAGGATC
The DNA here is from genome assembly GCF_050403485.1 of Sporobolomyces salmoneus. Lineage (NCBI taxonomy): Eukaryota > Fungi > Basidiomycota > Microbotryomycetes > Sporidiobolales > Sporidiobolaceae > Sporobolomyces > Sporobolomyces salmoneus. Next base: position 119,465 of record NW_027481150.1, on the reverse strand, counting down.
AAGAGGGGTGGAAATCGTGAGTCTCCCTCTGTTTTCGATCCGAGAGGACGTCACAGAGACTGACGACGCCTGTCGAACGTAGCTCTTCCTCCTCGTGGGTTCTCGCTTCAAGAAGTTGGCGGAACTCTTCGATACCTTCCCGATCAAAAACCCTCGCAAACGGTCAAGCCCGATAGCGAAGAGACTGGGGATGCCGCTGTCGTTCGTACTGGTAAGTATCCACCTCGCGAGCGGGCGATTACTGAACTTCATCGCTGACTTTTCCGTTCGTTGCGGATCCAGCAAGCGAAAGTCGTTTCAAGCCGGGATTGCCTAGCCTAGGCGACTCGACCTCTCCTTCTGCCTGAACGTCTTTATATAGACCCTTGAATGTTACCCCTTCGCCCTTTCACATCGTTTCTGTTTGGTTTTAGATTTCCCTTTTTTGTTCTTTCGCCGGCAAGCTTTGTCTGCCCATAGTTACTTCTACTCTGTTTGCTTTAGACTTGGCTCCGTTGTGTTCGCCTCGGGAATAGATGTCGTGTTCTCGTCATTGCTCGTCGTTCTCCCGAGAGTCATAGCTCGGAGCGAGTGGACATCAACGTACTGCTTGCCCTCACATTGTAGCCCTGGCAGGTCCGTGCAATCTACTGCAACGTCTGCTCTACATTTGATCCGAAGCAGCGTAGAGCGAAAGCAAAAGTGGCGATTCGCACTTCGCGCTGAGGTGTGAACTTTGCGGTTCGTCGTACCATTCCTTGAGGGCTGACGCAATACACCCGGCGTACGATCGGCTTCGTCTGTGACGGTGGAGTGTAACGCGAAGATTGTCATGCTTGTAATCTAGGCAAGTGAGCCATGTGCGAATCCTTCGACATCAGGCCTCAGGCCTGATATTCAAGTTCAATGCCCGGTCTTCGAGAGCTATCCGGGGATGCTATCAGGTCGAATGCTCGACGTGTGTAGCACCTCTCGATGTGCGATACGAGAGGAGGTACTCCAAATTGGCAAGAGGCAAATGAGAAAGCGGTTGCGACAAGCGAGCTTTGTTATTAAATACAATGCGTCTACTCTCTTTCTGCATCTATCGAAACATGAACTAACGCGGTCTTCGATCTTAACGGTTGGGTAGGTGGAAGTTTCGGAACCGGAAAGCGATGCCCCCTCAAGATCACTCGCAAGCTCGTCGACTCTATCCACGATGGATCCCTCGCCAAGTGCGAGTTCAAGAAGTCGCCAGTGTTCAACCTCTCGATCCCGACTGCCCTCGAAGGCGTTCCTTCCGAACTTCTCGACCCTCGACAAGCCTGGTCCGACAAGGACGCCTTCGACAAGACGAACGAAGTTCAAAACGAAAGAAGTTTTCATACCGACTCTCGCGGGCACACATTCCAAGCTTGATCTAAGCCGAGACGATGCGCCGTCCCGCTCGGTATATCCGCCAAGCGTCAGAAGGGCAGAAGGAACGAATTCAACCTTTGAACGAGAGGAACATTTGAGCTGAGGTCCCGTTGAGTCCTTCAATTGGGTGACCGCGAGAAGCGTCCCTGTCTCAGAGACCACTATGGAAGTCGTCCCGCCTAGTCGGAGATACAAAAAGATACTTTGAGCGAAGCTAGGTAACAGCTCGCGAGAGACACTGGTTCAACAAGTCGATTTTTCGCTCTGTTTAAGGGGGATCTCGAGGGCCTCGTGACCCTTAGTACACTGCTACATGCTCTGTATGGATACTCAAAAGCTCGTACGAGAGAGTTCGGTGAATAATTCGGGGTCGTATTTTTCTCAGAGCTCAGTCGGACCTCTCTCTTTCCAGTTCGTCTCGCCTGCTTCCGATTTCAAGGCATTCCACCTCGAGGATAACTCAAACACCCTCTCCGCCCTCTTTTACTACTCTACCAGCCCATCTCGGTCCCTCCTCGACCCTCGAACCTGTTTGTTGTTTCGACCGTTCAACTCCCTTTCTTCAGTCTCGACCGACTCTTCGACCTTTTCGATAGCCTCTATACTACCTAGGTATACTCTAGAACACCCCGGATAACCTCCCGAAGATGTCTACGGCCGCTAGTCAAGCAAAGGTCAGTCGATGTTCTACCGATTCGTCGTCCCCTCTTCCCATCCATCCGTTTTCGAATCGACCACCATCATTATACGAAGAAAGGGTCGTTATGCATTGGGCACTACTCAGAGTGACCTAGAATGTCAGGACGAGAGCTGATTTTATTGTTCAACATTTTCTCGCTCCCGACTGTGAATAGGTATCTCGCCCTCGTCGAGCATCTCGCGCTCCGATGCGTCTCAGCCAGGATGAAAACTCTACTTCCGCCAACCCCGCTCCTCAACAGGCTCAACCGAGGTTGATTGGCAAGACTTCAACGACTTCTCTCGCTGGAGGACGAACAGTCGGCAAGACGGCTCCCTCGTCAAGTTCCACTGTCGCAGTCGGTAAAGCTGCCGTACTACCAGGACCTAGGAGAGCATTGGGAGATGTATCGAACGCCGGAGGTAATAACCGAGTGAGCTCCCGATTCCTTTGTTGTTCGCATGTAGTGACCTCATCCAGTCGCTAACTTTTCCTCCCACTCTCCCCCATCGCGCACGAACAGGTTCAAGTTGATCGTACATCGAAAGATTCGATCAATGGAGGGCTCGTCAAACCTCACACTCGGTCGAGAACCGCTTCATCCAACTCTTCCGTTTCAGTCAACTCTACCCTTCCTCAACCTCCTTCTTCGACTGGAACCGGCCTCGGTCGCCTCAAGATCAACTCTTCTTCGACCGCCGCGAACCCGGTCCCCGTCAAATCGAGTCGTCCCGCACGCACAGCCGTCCGATCAAATTCTCAACCTGCTCCTTCAGTCGCTCCGAGCGCGCCGCGGTTGCAACAAGGTGAATGGGAAGGAGCCTGGTCGGGACAAGGAGACGTCGAGGTGCTCCGCGACGATGAAGAGGCGGCGGTTGGCTTGGGCATCGACGGAACGAGCGAATGGGCTCAAGACCAACAGATGAAGACGGAACCTGCTCCTTCTTCCCCTTCGGCACACTCTCAAGCCAAGAGTCACAAACGAACTCACGACGTCGAGTTCTCGGACGAAGAAGACGGTGGAAACTCTGGAGCGTTCAACTCCCATCACGACGACAAGGTCCGAATCGTCGAACCTGAACAAGCGATCGAAATCGATCCCGAGAACTGGGTGGCCGACTGCATCGACGAGGAGGATGCCATCAACAGCGAACTACTCTTGCAGCAAGTCAAGCGAGAATTCCGCGAGGAACAAGACTTTTGGGACATCAGCATGGTCGCCGAATACAGCGACGAAATTTTCGCTTACATGAGCAAGCTCGAGGTACGTTCGATTCATGCAGGTACTTGATGGCCGACAAGTCACTCATCCTTTGTCGTCGTTCACAGGAGGCTTCCATGCCCAACCCTCGTTACATGGATCATCAAAGCGAAATTGAATGGTAAGCTAGTCTCTCGTCTCACGAGTTAGCATCAGAAGACTGATATCCCGCGCTTTAGGCCCATGCGTACGACTCTCATCGACTGGCTACTCCAAGTTCACATGCGATACCACATGCTCCCTGAAACTCTTTGGATCGCCGTCAACGTTATCGACCGATTCCTCTCGAACCGAGTCGTCTCCCTCGTCAAGTTCCAACTCGTCGGTGTCACTGCTATGTTCATCGCCGCCAAATACGAGGAAATCATGGCTCCTTCGTGAGCTTCGACTCTTCAGCAATTCGAGACTGCGATCCGTGCTGACTGCCTCTCTCCGTTTTCATCGTAGCGTCGAGGAGTTTGTCTACATGACTGAAGGTGGTTACAGCCGCGAAGAGATTCTCAAAGGTGAACGAATCATGCTCCAGGTAAGTCTTTTCCGCACTCCCTTCCTCGCTCTCAATAGTGTACTGATCGTCTCGTACACCGACTGTAGTCTCTCGAGTTCAACATCTCTTCCTACTGCTCCCCTTACTCCTGGGTCCGACGAATCTCGAAAGCCGACGACTACGACATCCAAACTCGTACTCTTTCCAAGTTCTTGATGGAGGTCACTCTTCTCGATCACCGTTTCCTCAGAGCGAAACCTAGTATGGTTGCCGCGATTGGTATGTACCTTGCGAGAAGGATGCTTGGGGGAGACTGGGTGCGTCGAGCTTTTCCTCAGACGTCTCGCGAGCGAGCGAATACTGATGTAGATTTGTTGACGCCAACAGAATGAAGCCTTCATCTTCTACTCTGACTACACCGAAGCCCAACTTTTAGTACCTGCTGGTTTCCTCCTCGAATCGATCGCCGCACCCGGATTCGATGAAAAATTCGTTTACAAAAAATACTCGAACAAGAGTGAGTCTTTCAACAACCCAGCTCTCGACAAATGGCACTGTCACTGACGATTGTCATTTCTGATCTGCAGAGTTCCTCAAGGCTTCGATCTTTGCCCGAAACTGGGCTTTGAAACGCGCCGCGAGCGAGGAATCTTCCTAAGGAGCACGCAATCTTCATTTCTCGCTCGAACCTCTGTCGTCTTTCGGTCTATACCCATCACACCCACCGTCTTATCTCGCGACATACCTCAACCGATTCTTCGCACTCGTTCTTCCCCCTTCCCCTCTTCTCCCTCCTCGTTTCGACCTTCACGTTATACCCTTATTCCCCTCTCACTCTTCTCGATATGCCTCGATTTACCGCGCTCTCTCCTCTCACATCGTACCGACTTCCAACTTCACAACCGTTACATACTTCTCGCTCGATTTGCTGCCCCTCCTTTTCGTTTTTCGTTTTCGGTTTTGTCTATTTTGTTCCGTCTATTCCTTTGTTTCTTCTCGCCGTTCGAGTGCGACTCTGCCTATTGTTTTCTCACTTCCTTTGCAACGCTCTTCTGGACCTTTGTGTGTCCCTTATCTACCAACCTTGCGATCTGGAACTGGTTCCCGAGAGAGAGACAGAGTAGTTCGAAGCTCGTTACAACAAAGGCACGAAAGATAGGACTGGATATCTACTGCGAGCGAAACTAGAAACCAACTCCCAAAAGAGTTGCGACTTCCTCCTTGCTCCTTCTCAGTAAGGTGTGTCTGCCTTCGTATCGATTCTTCTCATCGAGGATTGCATCGTAGAGTTCGTCGTAGGCTCGACTGATCCTCGCTAGCGCTTCAGAGTGAATCGCTGAAGCGAGATGAGGTGGTAGGAGGGAGAGTCGAGGGGATCCGAGAGTGTCGACAGTAGAAAGGAAGTTCGAGAACGTCGTGATTGATTGAATGACGACGTTTGCCGATGCCTCGTCGAGGTGAGAAAGAGGGGTCTGCACAGTAAAACTCGTCTGTTATTCGCGAACTTTAGGAAACCAGAGGAGGGAAACACTTACCTCGCCATCTTTCGATCGCAGAGTAGCGAGAAGGGATTCCAGACCGGTACTCTTCATGAGGTGTCCAAGCTGATGGACGAAAACAAGGTCAACCTCGCGCTGATGCGAATCGAGCGAGTTGGAACTTACGTGTTCGGCAGTCAAGCTTTCGACATGCTTCGCTTCGTTCTCCTGCAGCTGGTCCCTCTTCTCCACCGTAAAATCGAATGGTTCGAGACAAGCCAAAACTGCCTCGTCGCAATTGACCCAGAACACGGCTTGATCCCACGACAGCGGTCTCATTTCTGCCATCGCCGAGCACATTTGGAGCGCCGGATCCAGCGCCGCGTCGAGAACATCCTTGAATTCGGTTTGGCGTTTTTCGGGAGTCGCGATAGAAGCTTCATGATCGAGGAGTGAGGAAGAGTAGACCGACATGATCTCTCGGAGGATTGAGAGAGCGTCTCGAAGTTGTGTAGGGGCGGAAAGGGCAGCGGCTGGAGGTTGAACGAATCGAAGGAAACTTCGACCTTGGGCTCGTAAAGTTTCGAAGAAGACTTCGTAGGAATGATCCATCAGCCTACAGAACAACGAGCAAGATCAGTGTACTCGTTCGGTACACGGTGGAAGACGGACGAGACTCACTCGCTCAGGACTTGCGACATGAGTGCATCGGGACCGATCGTTCTCTCCATCGTGACTTGATAGAAATGGATCAAAGTCGAGATTCGATAAGCCATGATGCTACTTTCCTGACTCTTGACTGTTTGTTGGACGCGAATCTGTGAGAAAAGAGGCAAGTCAGCATAGTAGATCTGAAGTCGAATCGCTACCGAACTCACCTTGAGCGGTCTTCCGCAACCCTCGAAATCCTTGTCCAGCAACGTCTTGACCCTATCCTCGTCACTCATTTCGACTCCGCCTCTCGATCGCAAACTGTAGGCGTGCACGCTTCCGACCCATCTCCCTTCGTCCTTGATTCCGAATAGACTCTCGAGGAATTCGCGCTCTCCCGCCATAGCCTGATGGATCCAGGCGAGCATATCTCCAACGTAGCGAATGGGGTCATGAGCGTGTAGTTCGATCGGTCGAGGTAAACCGTTTGGTCCTCCGCGAGTCAGTGCGTCGAGGAAGAGATTGAGGATAGACGTAGATCGAGTCGTTCCGAGTACGGTCAGCACCTCACTGTAGCACGAAAGCGGGTGAGCCAAGGGGACGAGCCACGTGAAGGTGAAGGTCTCGACTCACGAGAGAAGATCAGGTCGAGATTTTAGCCTCGCGATAGCTGTTCGAACTGTTGTCGAAACTTCGAGAACGTCTCTGGCGAATCCACGAGCTTGGAACGTGCACCACTTGAAGATCTTCTGGTATCCAGCTTCTAGGTGCTGTGCGGTGTATTCCATGATATCGAGACTGAGTTTGGGGGTCAAAAGTCAGGTTCGACTGTTCGTAAGGTAAAGTCGAGAGGAAGGACCGACGCACCCAGCTTTCGTACCTTCTCCAGCTTCTCCACTCAGTAATGCTCTACAATCGGCTCGTATCCGTTCAGTCTTGTCCATCGCGGCGAACAGCTCGGGACCGACGGAGACATCTCTCGAGCTCAGCGTTCTCAGTTCTGCGTCGGAAAGGGTGAATCTCGTGAGGAAGAGATGTACGAGAGACTGTTGTACGACGACGTTTGATCTGCATCAGGAGGAACGAAGGAGGGTGAGAAAAAAAGGAAGGAGAGCGGGAAACGAGGGAAAACTAACCGTTGTTGCCGAAGACCCTCTGCATGTTCGAGCAGATAGCGTGTTCCCTTGTTCGCCTTGTCCAACTCTGACTGTACCTCGTCACAACAGACGTGCATCGCGTCGAGGTGAGACTGCAACATGCTCAATTTCTGTTTGCGAAATCCGAATGTCAGCTTCCTCCCTCGAATTTCACGCCGAAAGACGCTTAGACGTACGTCGTTGACTTGTGAGAACGCCTTGAGGAACTCCTTGCTACCTTGAGTCATTCTCGCATCGATTTCTTTCCTCAAACCTCCTCCGCGTTCGAGCGCTGCCTTGATCCCTCCGCCCTGTACGCCTTCACCCGAGTCCTTCTCTGCATGTTCTAGCTCTCCCAAGGTTTCTAAAGCGGCTCGGGTTCCGGCATCTTCGAGGTTTGAAGTGAGTAAACGATGAACTTTGAGGTTGAGCGGATTTCGAGTCGATGAAGCGTGATTGCCGGAGCTGCTCCGTGTCGGTAGCGTAGGACGCGATTCTATTGTCGCCATCCGCGTTCGAGTTTGGATAGGTAGGTGGAAGAGGAAGCCGTTCTGTAGAGCTCCACCTCTTCCCTTCCGACCTCTCACTCGTCGATACACAATCTTACGCGGTCCCTCGCCGACAGCTCCAACTCATACGTTGGAGACCCTAGAGGCGCACTCACGAAGAATTACCCAGACTCCTCGCTTTCTCACCTCGTCGATCAAAGCTACATCTTTCACGCTCCAGAAGCACTGTGGAGGCTTCAGATAGGCTCGGCAACGTTGACAGCAGACAACCAAGATCGTTGACAGCAAGATGCTTCGACTTCGCGCGCTCGAATGCTTGCAAATCTCGCTTCGCAACTCTACGATCCGCAAAAACGCTGCTCCTCAGTATTCGAGGGAATCCCTAAACTCGAGCTAGCCTAGAGCAGCAGGTAACGCTTATGTCGTAGCGTACTATTGCGTGGACCTTTGTCCCATCGCTCTCCCTTTCTCCCCTCTTCCCCTGCGTTTCATATTCACCTCGCTTCTCCCTTTCAACCACACCGGCTTTGTTCCTCTCTTAAATGACCGCCGATCCGGCGAACCTCTTCCTTCTCTCGATATCTCGTTAGTCCCACCTCTCCTCCCTTCGAGGAAGCCCTACGCACGATGCATTTCATTTTCCCCCTCCTCTCGCTCGCCTCACTCGTCCTCGCCGTTCCTTCTCCCTCCGAATCACTCGTGTGGTCCAAGGTCGACACAGCGAAACCCTCCTCGACTTCCTCTCTCGTGTGGTCGAAAGTCAACACGGCAAAACCCTCTCCCCTGACGACAACCACGACGTTTCCGAGCTGGAGTCGAGTAATCAGGACCCGCACTTCGTCTTCCACTTCCTCATCGTCTACACCCTCTTCCACTCCTTCTCTCTGCCCTAAACTGCCGCTCAACTATACCCTCACCAAGCCTGCATGTTTCCAAAACCGTCCCCTCGAATGGTTCAACATCGACACTTACCTCAACTATCGGGAATCCGGAGCTGCGCAATACAACAATACGTTGGTGACGAACGGAACTGGTTGGTATTCGGGATCCGCAGCAGAATGTCCCGGCCTCGTGATCGATTCGAATGCTGATACGTTGAGCGTTTCCGTCTCGGAGGAACTCGTGAGAACCCCTCTTCTTCGAACTCTCAGCGAAGCGTTCAATGACTGACCATGCATTCTCTCTCGTCGTCCTTTCAGGCCGCACAGTTCGGTGGCATGAAAAACATGTGTGGAAAGAAGCTCTTGATCATGAACGGTGACATCAAATGGGGAAGTCCTGGCGGAATCGTTACTCCTAGTCGAGCCATCGTCGTTCGCTCTTGTTCGCCGAAGTTCTGCCCGGGAAAATCGCTAGGGATTGGGAGAAATTGGACCGCAGTCCGAGGAGCACAGTCGGAATGGGGACTCAATTTGTGGAGGATGTTTTATCGATTCCCGGCTGGACTTCATCATGTTGTTGAGAACACGATCGCTTGGGTCGATTGGGATAACTCTTCTACTCTGTAGGGTCGAAATGTCATACGGTCTTCCATTTCCGAACAGAACGTGAGAGGGAAAGGGAGAGAAAGAGCGATCTTCAACAACAAGGGAGGATTGCAAAACGATGCATGAGAATGAGATATATATACGCAGATGAAAAGATCGAAGTTGGGCAGATAAATAGAGCGTCTAGTTAGTTGTTCAAACTGGGAACATGCGAGAGCCTGAACGTTTGATCGTGTCCCAACCTGCTTTCGAGAACTGCGGTTCGAGAGTAGCATCGCCGTGTCAGTTCGACGTCTTAACCCAGCCGAAAGCTTCTTAGAATCATGAACTCACGGGAAGATGATCGAGTTCGACGAAATCGGGAGAAATAGCGTCGAGGTCGGGTGATTCTGCCATGAGCGGGACGAAGCCGGCGACCGAAGCGGACTGTGTAAGCGCGACAGAGGATCTTCTTCTTCCTGCGATGAGGTCGGTTTGAGCGGTAAGGTGTTGTAGAATGAAACGTTCGAATTGCGCGACCCTCTGCGAAGAGTACCAACAAGAGATTCGTGTGAGCGACAGTGAGAGAGGCCGATAGAATCGAGAGAAAGCTTACTCTTCGTTCGCTCTCGAGAGTCGCCTCGAGTCCTTCCTCGTACACTCTACATTTTTCAAGCATTCTCTCGTACTTTCGTTCCTGTCGCTTGAGTTCTCCTTCGACGTCCGCGTTTCTCGCAATCACGAGGAGCTCCTTGTTCTCCTTTGTCAATTCGAGAATGACGGCATCTTTGTCCGATTCCGACGTTTCAGCTCCCGCTTTCAAAGACGATAGGTGAGCGGCTTCGAGTTCGCCGATCCGAGCTTGGAGTTCGTCCCGTTCGTCCTTGAGGGCGGAGATCTCATCATGAGCATCGAGTAGCTTTTCCTCGAATACTGCTCGTTCGTCCTCCTGAATGACTGAGATCGGTCGAGGCATCTTGACGGGAGAGACGGGACGAGGAGGAAGAGCCTGGAGAATCAAGCACTTCTTTCAGTGGTGAGCTAAGAAGGCAAAGTTTGGGCTACTCACGCTCTGCCTGCGTTGTTCCATGTTGTGACTCGTGAGGAATAGGGACCTGAATTCCTCGACTTGTTTCTCGAGATCTCGAACTCGGTCGGCTTGTTTCGTCTACACGCGTACGAGAAACGGTCAACCGGTGTTCGGATCAAGCTTCAGAGCACGTTTTGCGAGGACTGACCCGTGAATGATCGGCCTCGAGGTCGGCTTGTGAAGGAGTAGGCGGAGCAGAGTCGATGAGGGTAGCATTGAGTTGCGCCTCGAGCATTGCGATCTGTCATCGGCACGAGAGTCAGTCTTGAAGACGGACTACCGAGAATAGGGAGAGAAGGACTGACGTGCGAACGATACTTTGTGATCAAAGCCTTGTCGTCGACAACTTCGTTGATCGCAGCCTTGAGCACTACTTTCTTGATGCGCTGTGCAAATTTGAGAGTCGACTTTGTTTCTTCAATCGCAGCGGGAGATGGGTTGCAGGTCGCGATGACTGCGACCCGTGCGTCTCCCGAGAGCGAAGGTTGGAGGATCTGCGTGAGCTTCGAATCTCGGTAGGGGACGTGTGATCTATTGTGACGAGGTAGATGAGCATGCGCTGCTGCAGAGCGAGTATAGAATCAACCTACTTTTTAGCGTCGGTGAGAGAAGCGATAACTTTCTCAAGAGTGAGGAGACTAAACAGCAGTCTACGAGTCAGTATTCGGACTAATTTGTGAGTGCTATCGATATAACTCACCTCTTGTTGATAAAGGCACCTTCGCTCCTCCGTTCCATCTGACTCGTAGCTTGTTCCGACCCAGCGAGATCGATCAACGAAAGTCGACTCATCCGTACGACCCCATCTCCTCCCGGTGCCATTCGAGGAGCGTTCGGAGTTTTCGGCTTGTAGCTGTTTGTCGGCGTTTGAGGACTTGGCGAAGAAGGGTTCTCGTCTCGAGATTCAATAGTCTGTCGATGAAAACAAACGGCGGTCAGCAGTCTTCTCGACTGCATTTACGCATCTGTGAGATAGATTCACCATTTGGAAGACGCTGTGAGAGCGGGAACTTCGTTCGTTGAAATCGGTTTGACCAACGTGACGGTTGTCGGCTCCTCGACGAAGGAGTGCTGCGACTTGAGCCTCTGTCGTGACGACTTCTTCTCGGAGGGGATGTACGAAGAAGCGTTTCTGAGAAGTGAGAACGGATAAGCTCGGCACCAGATGAGATGGGACCAGTAGAGGTAAGAAGAAACTGACCTTTTCGTCTTGTCGAATCTTTACTGGTCCAGCTTCGGGATCGAGGAGATCCTTGAGCGTCTCATTGTAGATCTCGAGGTACGAGGCCCGAAGCAAGAATTCCTTCTCTGAATGATCTCGGATGTAGGTGAAGATTTCGGAAACTGCTTGGGGAATGATTCCCGGATTCGATTGATCTCCGGACAGCGTGAATGTCTTTCCTGATGCCGTTTGTCCGTAAGCGAATATGACGGCGTCGAAACCCTCCATCGCATCTCTATCAGTCTCGAAGGAATGAGTAGCTCTCGTGAGACGGAGAAGAAAGAGTGAGAAACGAACAGTACAAGATCTTTTCCAGCTTCCTGATACACATCGTAGTTCTCCGATCCAGTCACGACCGAATCTATCGAGCGGAAAACACCTTAACCAACAGTTACGGGGTTATTAGAGAGGTTTACGACTCACCGAAAAGGAATTCGGGTCCACCAGTTTTGAGCGACAACCTTCCTTCGAGCTCTGACACATCCCACGCTACCTCCTCTACGAGTGCACTCGATTTCGCGAGTTTCGCTGCTGGTGGCCTCACCCTGACACAAACGAGAACGTTGTCCTTTCCACCTTTGCCTCTTTCGCGCGGAGGAGCCGAGATTGAAGTTGATGCCATCCGAGCCGTCACGATTTGATCCTCGGGAAGGGCTTGTAAGGCAGGGAATGGAGAAGCGAAAGGACTCGACCGAGGTGCTGGAGCGAGGGGAGGAGGTCGAGGAAAGGAAGAGAGAGGAGCAGAACGTTTGAGAGGACTTGTTGGAGGAGGACCCATGAGGGCGGAGGGAGCTGGTTCGGCATTCTCTGCACCAGGGACGGTAGGCTTACGTCGAGGGGATGCTGCGGGAGTGACTCGCGCTCGGATTCGAGGTGCTTGTGAAGGGAGAGAGTTTGAAGTTTCGAGGGAAGAAGTCGGAGGGGAAGGTTTCCGTAGAGTGACGGGAGGGGAGGCACTCTGTAGGTTGAACGATGGGAGGTTCTGTACATTCGATCTCGTAAGAGGTCGGGAGGGATGAGCCGGAGTGAAAGTTGAAGATGGTTCAGGTTGAGGAGAGAAGGTGGTTCTCGACAGACGACTCGCAGGCGCGCTCAAGGGGCTCGGGGGAGGACTGGCGAAGCTACTGTGCTTGACCGCCGGCTTGAATGGGGTTCGCTCTCCGTTGGGAGTCATCGGCCGATCATGTTGATTGAAGGGGAAGGCCATCCTCCTGGCTCGTTAGATACGTTCGAGATCCGCAGAGTCGTAGTATAGAGTGCTTGATTGTATGCTGGAAGTGTTCAGGTCGTACGGTGAGCGAACGTCGAGGTTGTTTCGTGATCAAAACAACTTTCGAATTCGCGAATTCTCGAGAAATCTCTCGCGTGCAGAATCGAGTTCATGTAGCGTAGAATGATCCCTTGTCTAGCATTTACAAAAATCGAGAAAGCGTATCTATGTGGAAAATTGTCACAGGTAATTTGCGAATCAAACGAGGGAAAGCTGTAAAACGAAGAGAAAGAAGGGCGACGAGATATGTAGGAGTGGAGTGGAGAGTATGCACACGGACTGCAGTGAGGGTGAGCAATGGAACGGAAGGAGGAGGAGAGAGATTCGTGCGAGGGAGAGAGAAAGGTGAAAAGTGCGGCGCTAGGAATAGTAACATGGGAATAGCAGAGGAAATTAAACGACATCTAGAGGAAAGTCTACTAGAAGGCGGGGAATCAGAAGGAAAGAGAGGAGAAAAAGGGAAAAAATCTATGTTTTGGGGTGGAGAGAAATCGACTGATTTCTCTCGTCTATACTGTATCGAGATGCGAGGGGACTGTACGGGAGAGATGGAGAGAAGATAGATGTACAAGTGATAGGTGAAGGCGAAGACCTGATTGAATTGACATAGAGATGAGCTCGAGGTTATATGGTGAAGGCGAACGAGATGAAAACTCACATTCAAATTCTTCAATGCTCCATCATTTCTTCTGCACCGCCTTCTCCTCCTTCCGCTCCGTGACCTCCGAAACTCCGATCATCTTTCGCTTGAGGCATTATCGGAGTGAGGGCGAATTGAGCGCGTCGTGTGTATTGACCCGAATTCGAGGAGGGGGCGATACCACTCGTTGAGCCGAGGGAGGCGAGAGAATCTGAAGACCCGTAGCGGGATGCCAGGACAGGGTTTGGAGACGTAGGCCGAGAGTTTGGGCGGGAATTCGGAGTCGAGGAGCAGCCGTTTCCGGAAGTCGAACTACCTCTCGAGAGGGGCGGACGTTGAAGAGGATGATTCGTAGCCGTCGGGGAACCAGGTTGACTCCTCGAGTAAGGGTGAGATCGATGATGTTGGGAATGAGATCGACTGTGGTGTGACTCGAGTGAATGAGTTTGCAAATGATCGGGATTCGGCGATCCAGCTCGACTTCCTTCACCACTCGTTCCTGACTCAGTACCGGGTAATCTCAAGGGAGGGAGATGGACGGGGCTTGTTGCTCGACTCGGCGCAGCGGAAGGCGCACGAGAAGCTTGAGCGCTCATCAACGTTAAACCCTTCAGAGGACCGAGTACGGGCGAAGTCGAAGGCGTTAACTGATAGGCGAGCTGTTGCTGCAGTTGTCCAATCGCTTGAGCTTGTCCGTGACCCGGTTGAGACGCCATACCGATTCCAGGAACGATTCCAGTGCCGGCTGAAGGAATCGGAGGGAAGGGAGAAGCAGAACCTTGATTCTGTACGATTCCTCCTCCTTGTTGATGTTGCTGTTGATGATGGTGATCGTCGTCTGGGTGTACGTCCGGAGAGGAAGCGGGAGAGTTTGCGAGAGATTGTTCAGTGGAAGATGTCGGGTAACCGTAAGGAGAGAATGCGTGACGATGTTGGTGTCGATTTAGCGAGAGGTGGTGAGATGGATGAGATGGGTCGTGAGAGTGAGAGTGACGGGAAAGAGCATCGTCGGGAGCACCGAGAAGAGTTTGGCTTGCAGGGTTTTGCGATTGACGACGAGAAGCTGCAGCGTTCGCTTGAGCCGCTCGTTGTTTGATTGCGTCTTCTTGTTGCTGTTGTTGTTGTTGTTGCTGCTGCTGGACGGCTTGAGCGGGATTCGGCATTTGAAGAGGAAGGTTCAAGCCGAAATTCGGAGGTTGAGCCGGCATCGAGGCGTAAGGATTCGGCCAGTATCCTCCCCCTTGATCGAACGATCCAAACGGAGTATTCGTCGCACTGTTCGGTTGAGATCCAGATTGATTCCTCCTCTCTTGTTCCTGTTTCTCCCTCTCTTGTTCCATCTCGTGCAATCCACTCGCAGCTGCCAACGCTAACGCATTCAACGGTCTTCCATCTGCTCCTGCCTGAGGTACACCTTGTCCGTTCTGTACAGCTCCTCCTCCCCCTGGTTGAACTAGTTGAGGTTGAGTCTGATTTTGAGCGAGTGCAGCGACCGCGACTTGACTCGCTAACGCTTGCTGTTGTTGTTGAAGTGAGATGGTTCCTGGCTGTGGAGTCATCTGTGGACCAGGATTCGGGACTGTCTGTAGTCCAGGGTAGCCGTAAGGAGTGTAGGAAGCGAAAGGAGGCGGGTAAGAGGAAGCTTGAGGCGCGGAAGGAGGAGCGCCGGGGTAAGGATTCGTGGTAGGAACTCCGGGATAGGCGTAGGGGAACATTGGCATCGAAGGGTAAGGATATCCTGGGTAGCCGGGAGGAGGAGGAGGGTAATAAGGCTGCGAAACGATAGAAATGCGAGTTAATCGAAAACGTTCGTGACTTGTCTCATCCGTGTGAAAAAGAGCTTACGTATCCCATCATCGGTTGACCATATCCAGCTTGTGCGTTGCTAGCCTGTCGAGCGAGCTCAGATGCTTCCTGAATTGAGATTCGATGAGTAGAGTCGTCAGTTTCGAAACGACCTCTTTCTTTCAACCTCGTAACCGAATCCGCCGCTCCTTCTCCCTCCAGCATCTAATCTAATCTACAACTCGTATCCAGGATGAAAGTACTCACATCGAGATCATTCGGGCTTGGCTGTCGACTATCTGCTTTCGCTTTCCCAAACTTTTTCCCTGCCGGCCCAGTCTGCTGACTTCCAGCTGCAGCAGCTGCAGCGGCCGCTGCTTGTTGTTGAGCCGTCTTCTTCTTTCCTCTGTCTGTTGAGTGAATTCGAGTATGTCGAGTGAGTTCGTCCGAACGAGAGAATCGTTTCTCGCAGCTGTCAACCCAGTTCAACCGCTTGTCAGCATGAACAATCAAGAATACTTGGAACACGGCAATGTAGTTTGTCGAGGTTCAAGGAGATCAAGAAAATCGAAGATTGTCGTCTCTCGGTCGACAAAGTAGTAACTTTTCGTATCTCTCATCGATCGAAATCGAGGAGATTTGGAGACTTGAGAAACAGTGACACTTACCCTGGATGGGTACAGGCATGAGGTTTCTCTCCCGTGTGAGTACGGATATGGCGAGTTTGATGTTCCAACCGATAGAATGCCCGAGGACAAAGAGGACATTTGTACGGTCTAGATTCGTCAAGCAAAGTAAAGGCAGGTCAGTTCTATATTGTCCCATGACTCGTAATCAATCAGAATCTCGTGTAGGCGAGCAGACTAGATCCGAGTGAGTACCAAACAAAGTGACGCCTTTGCCTCGAGGAGAACGAGGCTAAACAAAGACTGAAATCGCTCACCGTGGGATCATAGACTTGTCAGGGGTCAGACTAGCTGCCGTTACTCCCGCTGGGGTCATTCCATTCGCATCGAGTTTCGGTGGATTCGTCGCTGAGTGAGGAGGGAGTCCTGTAGGCGGCGGAATCGAAGGAGGACCGCCCTCCATGATACCGTAGAACGTTGTTGAGTCTTGCACTGTGTGTTTTGTCTGAAGTAGTTGTGAGGTGTCTGATCAGAGAGTCGAGGTTCGAGGTCGATGCAGTGCGGGGTGCGAGGGAGGAGAAGAAGCGGAGTTCTCTTACTCGAGAATTCGGCAGCGATTCGAATTTTACTGCAAACTTGCGTCGCGCTACTGTATCGAGGCTAATTCGTTCCAACTCTAACTTGGCGGATCGTTTTTTCCCTCTTTGCTTTCGAGAGACGGTATAGTATATCGTAGTAGCAAACGCAAACTCGAGAGCGCCACTCTTCAAGCTTTCTCACATCGATTTGATCTAAGCGAGGCTAGTCATTTTCCCTCTTTTGCGTTGCGTCCAAGTCCCTCGGCTAAGCACCTAGACTGAATCGATGACTTCAACGTGTATCCGCTCGACTGGAACAGAGCAAGGAACCGAGTCGTCTCGAAAGAAGAGAACAACTCATGGAATCATCCGTGAATTCTAAGCAATGACCTTCCCAGCCATGTTCCTCTCCACCGGCGTCTCCCTCCTGCCTCTCCACGTTCAGCACTCAATCATCAAGTCAGTTGTAACATGATAAGATTGCGGGAATAATTGTCTAGGGACTCAACCTCTCGATCTTCCACTCGCTAACTTCGTCACCCTCGGCCCGAGTGTATCTGAATCGATCGTGCAACCTTGAAGGTCTCCCCGCCCAGAACTCGACCTCGAACGGAACGATCCTGACTCCTCCCCAGAACGGCGGTACCGGGATTTCGACGTTCTTCTCCTTGTTCTCTTGTAAGGTCGATTCGAGTTTCTTCGAGTCACCACCGTTCGAGGCGGGTCCACAATCGACTGCCGATGCAGCCGTACCAGTCGCAGTTCCTTCCGGTACTCCAAACTTCTTCTCCAACTCTCTAACCTTCGCCTCAAGTTCCTCCCTTCCACCGGTTAAAACTTCACTTTGAGCACTAGCCCATGCTCCGATCCTACTCCCAACAGGTCGTCCATCAAAGTATTCTTGTGTCGTCTGACGATCCACTTTTTCGACCCTTCCCACGACCCTAACCGAGAGATGCATCGCTCTCCAATAAAACGCGATCGAAGCGTAACCTCCTTTCGTCCCTTCTTCGAACTCATTCGGAAACAACTCTCTCCCTTTCCTACTCGCGTAATTCGTGTAGAATACGAACCCCCTATCGTCGACTTGTTTGAGGAGGACTACTCTCGTCGAAGGAATCGCAGGTTGAGACGAAGAGACGGTAGAGATTGACATCGCTTCAGGTTCGGGAACTTCGTCCGGTTTCGATTGTGCCAACTCGAACCATTGAGAGAATTGAGTGAGGGGGTTCGGATCGAGAGAGGAGGCGGAAGGGATGCCCTGGGAAATGTAGGTTTCGTGGTTTTGAACTGTGTTGAGTTTCTTCGACATCGGAGCGGGAGATATGTGGATCGAGCGGAAGGAAGGAATCGAGTGTCTGGAAAGGGTAGGGAGGCGTCGTAGGATAGGTGTTAGACGTAGCTAGATCGACAAAGGCAGATGAGGATTCAACTTCTACAGATCGAGGACCCAAGTTGAGCAACTTACGAGCATGCGCTGGTTCGGCGGTCGTTCAAGCGATAGCCGGTGTGCTCGATAGAGTTGGTTCTGCAGAGATTCTGAGAAGTCGAGTGAGAGGGAGGAGCGAGAGAGCGAAATCGGGAAGCGTGACGAGTTTATCCTCCTCCGCAACCCGACTCGCTGCTGTAGGGGAGCTAGATGCCTAGCCATGCGCATCTTCCATCACTGCTACGGAACCTCACGTCAGCCTCGACCCGATCCACCGCGTCCGTCTCTCTCGACTCTCCCTCCTCATCAACCATCTCCTCGAACGACGACACTCGATCACTAGCAAGTCACTCTTCCAGCAGGAGCAAGTCAGCGAGAAGGATGAGGGTAGTAACCGATCCAGTCGTTACAAAGTCGCAAGATTACCCCACAACCTCTTCGAAACCACCTCACTCAACGACAGCCAAGGATGGGAAAGGAAAGGGTAAAGAGCGAGAGATAGAGACAGCAAGCGAAGGAGCGAGGTCAAGGTCTAGTTCAGGATCAAGTTTCGAAGGATTGACGGCGAGACTTCAAGGTGCGAGACAAGGCAAGAAGCGCTCGGTGGAGAAGCGGGATGATGCGGAAGAGAACGATGACAGTGAAGGAAAGAGTGGAGATCGAGTCAAGCATGTTCAGGAGGAGGAGGAAGAAAGCTTCTACAACCAGCGACAGACCGAGCTTTCTTCAGTTCCAACGATTTCACTTTCGGTCGATCAAGTCGAGATTCAACACGGAGAGACAAAAGTAGTGACCCCAGATCTATCCGAACCTCCTCCGCCTCTGTCCGTCCCGACTCCGATCGATTCACCAGTCCTCTCGGCACACTCTTCGAATTTCGATTCTCGACCTCCGCCTCCTCATCGGATCAAAATCAACGAGAACGAGCCGGACGATGACAAGGGACCTTCCGCGACGACTTTCGCTTCTTCTCCTTCCCTCTCGGAACTATCAGATGCAGGCGACGACGACGACGAAGGAGGACGGTCCGAGTCAGAGTCCGAACCTGAATCTGTCAATCTCGTATCTCGCTCCGAATCTCAGCAAGATCCGCGCGAGCTACTCCGTTCCCAGCTCGCGAAAGCTGGAACAGGTCGACAGGAGGGACGAACCGGGGAGGAGATTCGAGAAGAGCAGGAAGCGGAGCAGAAGATCAGAGTTGCGATGAACCGTACAGCTTCGGGGATCAGTCAAAGAAGTCATACAGGGATGGAGAAAGAGATGGGACCCGGGAAAGAAATCAAAGTTTACGACAAGAGACGGTACTTCATTCTGTCGACGGCCGGAAAATTGATCTATACTTCATGAGTTTCGATTCCTCCAATCATCTTCTACGCCTGCGAGCTTACAGAATCGGTTCGTTGATAGTGATGAAGATGAGGATATGGCGAGCGGACTCGTGGGAGTGATGCAAGCTATCGTGTCGATTTTCGCAGACGAAGGAGACAAGATTCGGTTAATCCCTCGTCACCCTCTAATCGAGTAGTCAGTGTGAGGTCTGACGTAGATGAGACGAATTGCGTTAGGTGCGTCGAAGTAGGGGATTCAAAAATCACTTTCCTCCTCAAATCGCCCCTCTACCTCGTCGTGTCGAGTTCTTGGGGTGAACCGGAATCAGTCGTGAGTCACATTGAGCTTGCTATCGCTATCGAAAAGACTCGCTAAGAATGAATGGACTCTTACAGCTGCGGACCCACCTCGATTACTTGTATCTTCAAGTTCTCAGCGTGGTAACGCTGACTCAACTCCAGTCGATCTTTTCACGACGAAGCAATTTCGATCTTCGAAGGATGATGGAAGGTACGTCCAATTGATTCGCCGTGTTATGCGTGGAAGCCAAAGAGCGTCTTTTCGTCATACGTAGGAACCGAACCATTCTTCCATTCGCTCGTCAATTCGCTACAGACCTCGACACCAATCTTGACTTCTTCGATGGAGGTATACAGGCTCGATCCGAACGTGAGGTCAGAGATCGCGAAAGCTTTGGATCCAGGCCGTGAGGTGACGAAAGTGAGTTGTAGCTCGAAACGGATTTCTCACCGCAAAAAGGGTACTGACCAGTTTCCCAATCTCAGCAACTCGATTTGCTATATGTCCTTCTTCTCGCTCGAGGAAGATTGGTGACTCTGCTCCGACCGAAGAAACACTCGATTCATCCGACCGACCTTCATCTTCTGCTCTCGACAATCTATTCTTCCTCTCCTCGCTCAAAATCGACAGCCTCGACTTCTGTCAAAGAGCCTGGAAGCGAAGCTCAAACTAGTGGAGAAGGCGACGAGTGGAGAAACTCTCCCTTGACAGAACCAGGCCTGGAATCTTGGTTACCGATTTGCTTGCCTCGTTTCAATCCGAAAGGTTTCCTTCACGCCTATGTATCGTTCTTGAATCTCCCGAACTCAACAACACCCGCCTCACCTTCGAATCCGACAGCATCAGGAGGAGGCGGAGGAGGAATCGGTCTAGTTTTGCTCTCTTCCGACCGAGATGGGTTTATTGCCGTGAAGGAAGCTGCAGAAGGAATCAAAGATCGACTCTTGAGTTCTCATGGACGAGACTTTACCGTATCAGCGGGATCGAACGGGAGGAGTAAGAATCGAAAGGGAGGGAAAGCTGGAGGAGGATTGATACACGAAATCGAGAAAGCTAGAATCTTGCAAGAGTATTCACTCGGTCAGTTCCCACGCTGCGTCTCAAGTGTGCTCCAGACTGACGTTCTCGTGCGTACAGTCGAGCTCGCGATTCCGGGACTTCGACATTTCGTTTACAAATCTCGATCATTGGTGCAGTCTACCAGACCTGCGTGGGAAGGAGATTATCTCGCGCTCTCGGATCGATATAAGTCAGCTCAAATCAGGCACTCTCGATTCAGATCCAGCTTACGTTGAATCGTTCACAGGTTGATTACGCTTTATCAACACCTCGCAGACAGCTTGCATCCTCGACCAGCTCAAACAGGAACGCCAGCGAAGCGACCCGCTCAAGTACAGTATCTGCGCACAGAGCAGGAAGCCGTGCTAGGCTGGGTAAGTTGAGTCTCTTCTTCGCGAGACACGAACTCGTCGAGCTGACTTGTCTTGCGTTTTCCTTTGGTGGCTCAGTCGACACCTCAATTCGAGCTCTACGTTGCGACATCTCCCTTACTACCACATTCTGCCGTCGTCTCCGCTGCGAAACGAATCAGTAAATGGGTCGAGAAGGAAGAACAAAAACTCTTCCTCACGAGCAGCCCATCGTTCTAACGACATTTCTCTTTCGTTTTGTTGTTGTAACCATTCTCTCATCTCGCTCGCACCAAATGAATCGAGAGAGAGAGAAAGAGTGAGAGATGTGTCGTTAAACGATTCCAAGTAAGAAAGGGGTATCGAAAGTCAGGAAAGTAAAATCATGGACAGGAGAGAGAAAAAGGAAGGAAAAGCAAAGGGTACCAACAGTTGAGATCCAGAGAGGAAGGGGGGAGGAATGGTCGTGAAGAGAGAGTAAACAAGCACATCGCGTGCGCGAGAAGTCATAGTACGAATCCAAGAGAAAGGGAGGGAAAGAAAGAATTACAGGGGTATCTCGAGTAGGTAAGGAGGGATGAACGAGGTTCTACCGTCCGGTGTATTGATCGTCGTTCGAATAGAGCGGTAGATGTTGTTGTTGATGTCCGTGAGGCGTATTTTGTACACTCGAAGCTTGACTTCCTCCTCCTCCTCCTCCTCCTCCGTTTCCTCCTCCAGAATGCATCGGGGTTTGGTATCCTCCGTTGACATTGTTCTGTCTCGGATCCATTCCGGATTGAGGGTATTGAGCTCCGAGCGAAGCTTCTCTAACGTGAGTGTAATTTCCTCCTCCATTTCCTCCGTTTCCGTTCCCTCCTCCTCCCCCTCCTCCTGCTTGCGATGTAGGCGCACCAGGATGACTTCCATACATTTCGTAAGCTGATGCGGAATCGTTCGAGATGGAATGTTGACGAAGATGAGGTTGTGAACGAGCGTGATGAAGGGTTCGTTGAGGAGGTGGGTTGTGAATCGATTGAGGCTGTCCGAGGTGAGCGGGAGGTTGAGGCAAGGTCGCGTTAGAGTAGCCGTGAGGGTCGTGTAAAGAATGTAGCGAGTTGTGGTTCGGAGCCATCGAAGAGTTTGGAAGCTAGAAGAGAGAGAAAGCAAAAACCAGGTTAGCTTGATGCAAGCGTTCGTTACTAGAGTGTGGAAGACAGCGCACTCCATAGTTGAGATCATATCCTCCTTGATCATCAGTGTATCCTCCAGTCTGCAACTGCATCAGCTCGGCTCGATGCATCATTTCGGCGTAATCTTGCCCTTGCGAGTAACCTTGATGTTGAGCCTGCGCCTGAGCTTGCTGTTGTTGCATCGTGCCGTAATTCGCTCGAGCAGGCGAGACTGGGTGACTCATCGAACGAGGGTCGCGGGGAGAGAGAGGGCTCGCGAGGTCGAGGTAACCTCCCGAATGAGGCGTTGGAAGTTGAGGAACGGGAGGGATACCACCACTTCCAGGAGGGCAGGGTAGGGAGTTGTCCATCGGGAGACCCGAGCCGGTATTGATCGCGACAGGGATATGTTGACGACCTTTCGAGGAAACCCGTCGATTCGTCGCTGTCGGTCGATTGCGTTGATTCGTTTTGAGCGAGATTTGTCCACCGTGTTGAGCAGAGTTCGCCTCGAAGTTACTCGCGGTCGAAGAAGCTGCAGGTTGGTAACTGCCGGGGATGAGGTTTGGCATCGATTCTTTGCCTTCCTGCGCAAAACTCGGGCATAACCCTCGAGTCAATGAACGGCTCACAGGGAGACTCAGAGGAGAGGAAGGAGCTCACGAGGCAAGCAGCGATGAGCTTCTGCCCTTGAGACAACTCGCCATTCGCGTCTTCCTTGACGAGAGGTTTGAATTTGTCGGTCGTGAATGTATAAACCCAACCCGATTCCGAAACGACGAGAAGGAGGACTTGAGTTCCGGTCAAAGTCGACAACTCGTATGCCTAATGAATCAATGAGATGAGTTCCTCCTTAAGCCCAATGCCTCGTGAGAGTGAAGACGAACCTTTTTCATAATTCCGGCTTTTCGTTTCGAAAACGTGATGTGACGTTTACTCTTCTCTTCGATGTATTCGATCTGAATCTTCCTTCTGCCCTTGTCATCATCCTTGTCTTCCTCTCCATTGCTCTTCGATGAGCCTGCCTGCGCGCTCGCTTGATTCGAAGCCGTTCCCCTCAAATCTCTCGTACTCTTGCGTTTCCTCGGTCTGCCCTGCACGCCAGCAGTTTCTCCCTCGTCATCATCTTCATCGAAATCCGAGGGGGAGCCATTCGGATCGTAGGAAATGATCGGGGGAGCTTGTTGCAATGTTTGTTGTTGTGAAATCGAATTTCCTCCAGACGCGACTTGGTGAGGTTGAATTGATCCCGATCCTGATGATGCAGCTCTAGTCATCATGCTCGAAGGGTCAGAAGTCGTGGGCGGGACGAGGGAAGGGAAATAATTCGAGTTGTTGTTTTGATGATTGAAGGAAGAGGAACGAGACGAGCCGGAAGAGTTGGAAGTCGCGAGATCGAATCCGAATGGGTTCGTAGTGGACAGTGGTGGAGTAGGGAGCGTGTTGTACGAGTTGGACGAGTACCGATTCGGGGAAGACGGTCGCGAATTGTTGTTCGAGGTCAGGAATGGTGCTGGGACGTTGCTGCCAGTCGTGGGTGGACTCAAGAATGGGTCACTCGTAGACATTAGACTGAGCAAAAGGGGTCAGAGTCTACTGAGGCCGCACTTGAAATCGAAGTTGAGGAGGGAAAGAAGGTTTGGAATTCGAGAGGAAAAACTTTCAAAGTCTTTTTGCAATGTGACTTTGCTCCCTCTCGTCCGCAAGCTCGCAAGAGCAACAGTACGAGCATCATCGTAAGCTGCAAAGACCAAAAAGAAGTAGTCTTCGACCGCAGCTGTCAATCAATGCAGTGGGCTTCTATCGCTTCAACGGTCTCTTTCCTATCGAGGCAAAGAAGCCTCTTCCCCCTCCGAACTCCTTGATCTTCTGCGCCTTCCTCGACATTCTTCTCTCAAGTCACTGCAACACGAGTTTCGACTCTTTCTGTCGTTTTTTTCGTCGTGAGCTCGTCCTCGGTCGATCGAGTACGACACGAGCATCATACCACGCGGTGGAGAAAAATAGTTCACGATCGTACTCCGCGAAAGAGAAATCGGGTAATAATCGAATTTTGCCGTGGTGACTCCGCGCACAGAGCTCAAACGAGGTCGAAGCAGTCTCTGTGAAGGCGAGTTAGTGTTGAAGACGGTTGTTGTCGTCGCAGCGCGGAAGATACAAGAGACGCTGGAGGTGGTCCGAACGCTGCAAGACCGATGCGAATCGTCGCAGAATGCAAGAGATCAGAGAGATGCTTACGATAGGTACAGCTAGACCCAATAGCTCCACGTCGATTGAGCTCGATACGTAGACCAGCGATTGGCAAGGAAGATTGAAGCGTCAAGGAGCGAGACGAAAGTCTGCAAGGAGATCCTGATTTCCCTCGGAGACGGGACAGGAGCACGGAGCTGACCGAGTGAGTGTCGACGTGTCCAGAGAAGCGTCCGAGTCATCAATTGGTGATGCGGGAGCCAGAGAGTTGACGGTGTGTGTTGAGGGAGGGCCTCAAGGAGCGAAGGTAAAATCGTCGGTACTTCATGGACTCCGTTTGTCGGACTCTGATGCGACAAATACACGATGAGCTCGTAAGGTACCTTCAGAGTCCATAGCCAGAAATCGAGTCGTATAAGGTGTCAGGTAGCGGCGGGGAGAGTGATTGAGACGGAGAATCTCTGCTCGTTGACGCAGAGGGCTGCCTGATGACAGACCGGTTCGCCTGCTTCCGCCACTTTCTGCTGCGTAGAACACGTTGCCTACAGATCTGGTCGAGAATGATGGGCGGAGCAAGATCCGAAAGGGGGTTGGGAGGAGGATTGGTAGGAATAGCTGAGTAGACGAGTCGGGTCGAATGGTGCGCGGACCTGATCTCGAGGTTTGTCGAACCTTGTTGAGCTAGTCTCCATCAAGGTGAGTGGTGAGCACCAAGAGGAGAGTTGTTGTAACTCTTTCACTCCTTTCCGCTCCACCACTATCTCGGCTGGTCTCGCCCTTGCACTCTACTGCGAGGAGTGACCATGTCAGATCCACCTCCGACCCTCGAACAACAATACGAGGCGCTCCAGGCGGAATCGACTCGTCAACAGATCGAAGCGGAACAAACCCTTCACGACCTCTCTTCGAAGCTCTCGGATGCCACTACCGAACTAGAACAGGCTAGAGCTACTGCGCAAGAAGCGACTACGAAGGTGGAGGAGGAACAGCGCAAGCGGGAACAAGTCGAATCGCAACTCAAACAGTTGGAGGAATCGAGAAAGAACGACCAACAAGGCGATGGGCAACTCAAGCAGCAATTGGAGTCTGCCCAGAAGGACAAGAGGGAGTTGATGCAAGTCATTGAGAAGGAACAGCGTGATCGTCAGAGTGTTGAAGGTGAGAGATTCCCCTCTCCGCGCGTCGAGGCATCTCTTGAGAGCTTGTATTGACTGACATTAACGACTTTCGACAGAGACCCTCACCTCCCTACGAACGCTTCACTCGAGTCTACAAAGTTCCCATTCCGAACTCGAAGCCAACCTCGCTTCGACGACTTCGACCTCGCGCACCTCTCTCCTACGACTCCAGACTCTTCAGAGTACCGTCAGTTCCCTCGAAGCCGACAACACTTTCCTCAAAGCCGAACTCGAACGAGGTCGAGCAGAATGGTCGAGTTATCGAAGGGAAAAGCACGCCAAAATCGCTCAACTACAATCTCAACTCGAAGCGAAAACGATCGAGGAGAAGAACGCGAGGACGAGTCTCGAAACTCTCAAGAAAGTACACGAACAATTGAAGGAGAAGCACAACGAAACGATTACGGAATTGGCAAAAGTTCGGGAAGAATTGGTTACGAATGAAGGAAACTTTACGACCGAGATGTCGAGTATGAGACGGTTAGTCGAGTTGATGGAGAAACGAGAGGAGGAACGGAAGAAGCGGGTCGAGGACGTCGAAAAGGCGCTCGAAGAGGAGAGAAACGCTCTCGCAGAAAAGGAAGACGAGCTTAGGGATCAATTATTGCAAGAACGGGAGAGAGGAGACGCACTCGAAGTGAGGTACCAAGAGTTTAGGGAAGCTCTCGAACGAGGTAACGGTCAACGCGAAGCAGGAGGAGGAGGAGGAGATTTCGTACCGGGAACGCCTGGATCCGCCATTTCCGATTCCTTCGCCCTGTCTCCTTCAGCTCAACTCGCAGTACGAGGTCAGAAGAATGGAAGGAGTTATGCCGAGATTTACGGAGAGTATATCAAGATGGAAGAAGAGTTGGCGAAGGAAAGAGCAGAGACGAAACGATTAGCCGAGATTTTGGCCCAAATTCTAGGTGAAGTCGAAGAGAGAGTGAGTCTTCTAACGCTTCTACGATCTTCACGAGTGTACTCAGTCGTCTATTGTTTATAGGCTCCTCTACTTCAAGAACAACGACAAGAATACGAACGACTTTCGATGGAAGCTACTCAACTCGCCTCTCAACTCGCTCAAGCTCTCACCGATCGAGATACCTCCGAACGACGAACCGAATCCTTCCGTCTCGACGTTGAACGACTCTCGACCGATAACGTTATTCTCACTCAACAGCTCTCCGACTTGGGTCGACAAATCCGCACTTTGTCTCGCGCTCTCGCCAAATCTGAAAACTCTTCGATTGAAGGCGACGTCAATGACCCCGCTTTGGATGAAGAAGAAGCTGTCATCCTCAGAAGAGCAGAAGAATCTGGAGATACGGATTCGGTCGTTTCGGCTCACCTCGTCACCTTCCGCTCGATCAACGAACTTCAAGTTCAGAACCAGAAGCTGCTCAAGATCACGCGACAGATGGGGCAACAGTTGGAGAAGGGCGAGGAGGATGCGGCTGCGAGGAGGAGAGGAGAGGAGAACAAGGCGGTCGAAGAAGCTCACGAACTCATTCTCAGGTTGAAGGAAGAAGTCGAGAGTCAAAGAACGAGAACAGAGGCTTACGAGAAAGAAAGGGACATGTTCAGGAGGATGCTCGCTCAACGAAGTGGATCTGCTCTCGGTCAGAATGGATCTGGCGAAGGAGGAGGAGGAGGAGGATCGAATCTCGCAGGTTCCGACTTGGAAGCTTCTCGACTTCTTACCGAGGTACAGGCGAACTTTGACGCATACAAGAACGAAATTTCGGTCGATACTCAACGATTGAGGGAAGATTTAGCTCAGGCTCAGAAGGATGCTAGTGCAGCGAGAACTGAATTGGCTAAATCGAAAGCTCAATCAGAGTTCATGTCTGGTGAGTTTGAACGCCCCTCTCCCTGCACGTTAAGTTACTCAGCACGTATGTCGATCTGTGTCTAGAACGGTTCCGTCTGCTCAACGAGACCTACGAACTCCGAGAAAGCGAAATCAAGGAAAGTCAAAAACGAGCGTTCGAGCTTCAACAAACCCTCGCAAAACAAGATTCTTCGATTCACAAGGTACGCAGCAGTCTCTCCAAAATATTCTCCATCACATAACTTACTAAACTTGACTCGTCTATTCAGATGTCGGAAGATCTTCTCGATCTTCGAAGCTCTGCTGAACAGCTCCGACATGAGAACACGAACCTCAAGTCTGAGCGAGAAGTTGCCAAGGTGAGTCCCACACGTTTCTCGTCACTTTGTCCAGCCGATTGACGAGTTCGCTGTTTTGATACGGATAGAACGTCGAGAACCGACTCGTCGAGGAGAACGCAGCTCTCAGTCGTGAGCGTGCCCACCTTTCCGACTTGATGCGAAACTTGCAGTCGATGCAGAACGAGCTCGAGAGGAGTGGAAACGATGCGAGAAGGCGATTGGAGGACAACGTTGTCAGACTTGAATCTCAAGGGTGAGTTCTCCTGTTTCCCACAATCTCGATTGATAGCTGATTATCATCGACATTCAGTGCTGAGCTCAAGGAGAAACTCAACCAAGCTGAAGACAACAACCGACAACTCGCTCTCCGCAAAGAAATCGAAGGCAAGAACTTCCAAGATCGAATCGACACCCTCGTGAGTCACACTCCTCTCTCTTATCGTCTGTAGATCTCGGTTAACCTTGTGTGCATGTATACGCGCAGACTTCCGACTACTTCTCCACCCGAGAAAAGCTCGTCGCCGCTCAAACTTCTCAAGAACACCTCGAACAACGCGTCAGAGATCTCGTTCTCCAGATTGAAGCCAAGGAGGAGAAACTCGCCATCTTCGAAGGTCGATCCGCTACTGCTGAAGGCGAAGCTGGCAGAACCGTCGAGGAACAACTGCAAGTCACCGTTGCTGACCTCCGAGCCGAACTTCGATCAGTCAAGGACGAACTCGAGCGCACTGCGAAGCATGTCAAACAATATCAAGCGATCGCCGAAACGGAAGGAGAAAGTCTGCGCGAGTTGACTGCCACCTACGAAGAGTACAAATCTTCAACCGAGACTTCGCTCGCCGAAAAGGATGTGAGTGACTCCTTCGATATCGCTCATCGGCCTCATTCAACGATACACTACTGACTCGTTCATATGAACTCAGGGCGAAATCTCGAGCCTCCGAGAAAGATTACACTCGCTCACCACCGATCTCACGAGTTCGAACACACAAAACTCCGACCTCCACCGCCAAATCGAATCCGCTCGCGTCTCGTTCGAGAAAGAACGCAAGGTTCTCGAAGACGAGATGGTCTCCCTCCGCTCTGCCGATCAAGCTGCTCGAGAAGCTCAACTCTCCGCGCAAGACGACATGCGACGTCAGGCTCAACACGCCAAGGACTCTCACGAGAAGTACGAACGAGAACTCGTCGCACACGCCGAGGACGTCAAACGACTCAGCGAGGTCAAGGAACAACTCGAATTCGTCAGGGCGACCATTCGAGAACATCAAACTGCCGCCGAGGTTTCCAAGGCAAACCTCGTTTCCTCCGAGCAGAGTTGGTCGAGACAGAAGCAAGCTCTCGAACAAGAGTTATCAGACGTTCGCAAACGGTAAGTCGTCCTTTTCTCCCCAAGCATCAGTAAACCTTTCGAGCTGACTCGACTCTGATTTCACCTCTCCAGCGCCGAAGAGCTCAAGGAACAGAACGCTACTCTCGCCCAACACCTCGAAACTGCTACGGCCCAAGCGAGTCAACTTCAAGCTCGACACGCTGCCATCGCAGCCGGTACTTCGTCCGATGGAGGAATCGCCGATTCTGAAGCTGTCGAATCGATCACCGCCTCGCACGCCGCTTCAGTCGAACAACTACGTGAAGTCATTCGCTACCTTCGACGGGAGAAGGAGATCATCGATCTTCAATTCGACTACAGCAAACAAGAAGCAGCTCGTCTTCGTCAACAACTCGAATTCACCGAACGCAGTCTCACCGAATCTCGACAAGCTCTTACTGAAGAACGACAAAAGGCTGGCGACTCGCTCACTTCTTCTGCTCAACACGCCGAGCTTCTCGAATCGATCCACACCGCGAAACTCCTCCGCGAAAGCAACCAAACTCTCCGCGACGAAAACGAGGCAAATCTTCGCAAAGTCTCCTCTCTCGATACTCAACTCCGACAAGCTCAAGCCGAGATCGAACCCCTCAAGGAACAAGTCCAAGTGCTCCAAGCCGAAGTCGAATCGAAACAAAACAACATGCGACTTCTCGAAGAGGACAACGAGCGTTGGAAGACTCGCAACCAAACCATTCTCGCAAAGTACGAACGTATCGATCCCGAGGAACTGCAAGTACTCAAGAACGAGGTCGAAAAGGTTCAAGCTACGCTCGCCGGCGTCGAGGCGGAAAAAGCAGAACTCGCGAAGCAGATCGAAGAAAAGACCGCTTACGTACGTCCTCGTTCTCACTGTCAACCAGTCTCGGAGAGGATACTGATTCGGGTGGCTTGCGAACGATAGGGAGAGTCGATGAGACAAAACTGGCAAAACGGACTCGATCGTTTCAAGGCGCTACAAACTCAAGCTCGAAGCACTCGGGACGAACGAAACGTGCTCACGAAAGAAGTCGAAGAGCTCAAGGCTAAACTTGAAGCTGGTACCGGAGGAGGAGAGGCTGCTGCGGCCGCGATCGTGAGACGTTGTCCCTCGAACTTTCAGGTGAATTCGTGCTGATCACTTTCGTCGATTCCGCTGACAGGCCCAGGCACAATCCGATTCTCAAGCTGCTCTCGATGAACTGCAAACCCGAATCAATACCCTCGAAGCTGAAAAGACTACGCTCTCGACTCAACTCTCGGAGCAACAATCCCAACAAACGAACAATGCCGAATCTCTCAAGGCCTTACAAGATCAACTCGCTACCCTCGAGAAGGAGAAGGCGATTGTCACCGCCGAGAAGGATCGACTCGCGGCGCGCGAAGCCCCTCTCTTCCGCGACAACGTGAGTTCCTTCAAGCTTGCCGCACTTCACTACGACTGACCCGTGGGCGTTCTTCGAGCGCAGAAACGTATGTCTGCCGAAGCAAAGGCTCGTCAAGCTGAACTCGACTCGCGTCTCAAGGAGATCGAAACCCTCAAATCCTCTGTTTCCTCCGACAACTCTGCCGCTATCGAAACTATCGTTCAGACTCGCCTTGCCGAATTAGCCCCTGCTCCAGCTCAACCTACGGAAGAACAAATCGCTCAAGCTGCGAAAGAGCTGTTCGCCAAAAAGGAGGTCGAACTCGTCGCTCAACGAGATGAAGCCGTTCGCCTCGCCGTCAAGCAAGTCACCGACGAGTTTGAAGCTCAACTTCGAGCCGCCAAGGACGAGCTGTCGAAACTTCAAGCTGTCGTAGGAGGAGGAGGAGCGGTAAACGGCGAAGGAGCCAGTGAGGAGGAAGTCAAGAAAATCCTAGAGAATGCGAAGAAGGAGATGGAACAAGAGTTCGAAAAGGTCAAGAAGACGATGCAGGAAGAATCGGCGAGACGCGAGAAGGAGATTACCGAACGACTCACGGCAGAGATCAAGAAGCTTCAATCCTCCGCTTCGTCCTCAACAGCTCCTCCACCGAACGTCGATGCCCTCGTCCAGGAGAAAGTCGCCCAACTCGAGAAGGAACGCTCGATCGCTCAACAGCAAGCTATCTCGAAGGCGGTCACCGAGGCACTCGAGAAGCAAGAAGCCGCTCACGAACAAATCCTGACCGACACGAAGGCTCAAATCGAGAAGCAAGGAGCGATGAAGAACAACCTATTGAACAAATCGGTCGTCGGTCTCCGAGAGAAAGTCGCGGTACTCCAGAAACAACTTCAGGACGCTGGTATCACTCCCGTCGCTCCCGCGAAAGCGACTCCCGCTCCTTCCACCTCCGCACAACCTCCCTCGAAACCCGTCACTCCCGGTCTCCCTTCGAGGCCCACTGCACCTGTCACTTCCACGAACGGATCGACTCCTTCGCCTTCAAATCCTCAGCAAACTCCTGCCGCTCTCCCGACCGCACCAGTCACGACACCGCAAGTAGGAGGACGAGGTGGAGCTCAAGTAGGACGAGGGAGAGGAGGGGCTCGAGGAGCTAGAGGGGGAGGACAAGCGAATAGAGGAGGTCGAGGAGGAGCCGCCACAAATCCGAACGCCGGTTCACCTCCAACTCCTTCTACCCCTCAAACACCTGGTGCGGCCCCTCAATCTGCACCTGCTTCTCCCGGTCTCGCACTTCGTGGAGCAGCGGCTGCCAGAGGAGGAGTGTTGGGACAACTTCTCGGTCAGGGAGGACTCGGAGTACAAGGCTCATCTGCTGGCGGACAGGGAGGAGCTGGTGGGCAAGGAGCTGGAGCAGTGAAACGGCAACGAGATAACCAAGGGGATGGAGAAGGAGACGCGAAGAGGCCGAAAGGAGGAGCTTGAGGAATGTAGTCATATCTTTTTTTTCGTTTCTTTCGTCCTATATCACTGTAGTTCTCGCATCTAGCTACCCCCCAAAACTCTAATGTACTAATTCTTTTGCTGTCCTTCGAAGCTCCGTGAGCTTCACGCGCGCGATCGTAGCTCAGACGGGCTCTCGATGAAAGCTGCCAGCGAGCGAGAAGAACGACAGGGCCAAGTTGCTTTACAATGGGTAGATACACGTAAAAGGTCAGAACAAGGAGTACTTCGGCGAACCTTCAGCAGCGACAACAACAAGAAGTAACTACAAACCGAAACTTTGTGCGAAGAAGAATTATCAAACAGTAAACTCGAAGGCCCGCTCCGCTTCACTCGAACCGATCCAGACTGGTCTCCCGTCCTCCAGCCGATACCCTTCTCGTTCCCTCAAGACGACTCTTCCCGTTGCCCTCTCGATCAGGATAATGGTTTGAGTTCGCGTGGCATACCACCTAGTGCCGTCTTCTCCTTCTCTTTTCCCTTGTGTAACAGACTCGGGCAAGTCGGCAGGGGACCAAGGCAGAGAAGCGGCCGGGAGCGGAGGTGGAGTGGGAGGTAGAGGAGAACTGGGAGATATCGAGAGCGGTCGAACGAGGACAGTGTGGCGAAGGTGAGAGCGATGAGAGATTTGGGAGAGTGATGCCGTACTGCGATGATGGAAAGGGTCAGACTTTTAAAGCTGCAATCGCGAAAATAGTCGAGAGATCTTCGACCTCACCTTAAAGTTGTCCATAGCTTCTGTACAAGTTCCTCTTCGCCCTTCTCCTGCTCTTCCACCTCCTTTATCGCCTCCTCTACTGTTGAGCATCCACTCTTGACCTTCGGCCAGATCTCCTCACCCGGTTCAGCTTCGAGAGTCGCATTACTCAATCCTCTGACGGGATCTCCAGGCGCGAAAGACGGAAGGATTCGAGCCTTCTTCGTCGTCATTTCCCGATTTGAGCAATAACCAACTGTGAGAGGGTTCTGATCGCTCGTTGTTGTCGACGACAAAGGTAGTCGAAATTCGAGAACCAGTAGGTTGTATCCGGCGTATTGATCCTTGACTCCTTCTAATCCCTTCAGGTAGTCTTCGAGCGATTCTCCCTTCTTGTAGTCGAGAAAGTCTCTGACCAGCTTGCCTCTTGAAGGTCTTGGAGGATTCGTCGGTAGGATCGTTTCGGTGAAATTCGTCAAAGTTGCGATCCTGAGCGCCTTCTCTGCCTTTGCGGAGTCGTCCGGTGGAGGAAAAGCGATTCCCAACCACGTTCCGCCTGCTTCGAGGTCCAACCCACTCAAGACTCGATTGGTCGAAGTTGGAGAAGACGAATGAGTGTCGAGAGAAGGACTCCAGGCGTGGAACGAGGCGCGCGTAGTCGCGCGTGCTAGGAACTCGTCACGGTTGGAAGCTAGTACCCTGCAGATTGATCGTGGAACCGGTTAGAAGTGGGGCCGAGGCGGCAAGAGGAGAAGAAAGGAAAGAAGGGGGAAAGGAGAAGAAGATTGGCTCACAAGGAGTATTTCGAGCTCGAGGAGAAGAAGACTATACACATCCTGACCTTCTACGCTTGTGATAGGCAAGACTGAAGTCGATGGTCCCGCGAAAGCGGAGGAGAAAGAGTTTCATCTCTTTCCTTCTCTCTTCACACCACAACACCCGCCGACAGCTCTTTTCACCGTTCAAGACGACACGATGAACCCTAGAAAGCGAACGCTGGACTCAGTAGATCTATTCCTCTCGAACCCAGCGACGACGCGACATCGCAAGTTTGCAGATCTTCTCTTCACCTCTCCCTTCACCGATCACTCGGCCTACCTTGCTCATCACTCGTGTGTGAACGCTCTCGCTATCTCGCCGGGAGAAGGAAGATGGCTTGCGAGCGGAGGAGACGATAAAAGGGTCATGATCCACGAAGCTCTCGCAAACGACGACGACGGAAGCCTTGGAGAACCTAGAGCATGGTACAAAGGCGCTCAGGTGTGTCCTCATCTTCCCCCTCTGAGCGTCTGGTAGCATGCTGATTTGAGATACCCCGAAAAGAGCAACATTTTCGCAATCGATTTCGACGCCTCGGGAAGAAAGGTCTACTCGTGAGTCACAGACGACTTCTAGCACACCTGCAATTGCTCTCTGACAGATCCAACTATGACTTCAGTGCCGGGAACGACGCTGTCATCCTCTGTCACGACCTCGAAACTTCGGCTTCATCGACTTCTTCTCACTCTCCTGGAGGTCCTTCTGACGTTTGGATCGACAACGACGACAGCGTTCATGGTCTGGCGTGTCACCCTTCTAATCCAAACCTTTTCCTCTCGGCCTCTTCGGATGGAACTCTTCGTCAATACGACTCGAGAGCCGATACGAACGCCGTCGGAATTCTCGCGGATGCGCACGAGATGGAGGGAGTAGCGTACCACCCTCGTCAACACGACCTCTTCGCTTACTCGGGAGAAGATGCACATGCTGGACTCGTCGATTCGAGGATGGCTTGGAGCGATACGACTCGAGGCCCAAGATCAACAAGACCACGAATCGCTAGAGAAGTCGCAGTCGTCAATTGGCAAGCCAACTTGGTTCGTTCTGGTCCTCGTACTTCGTCTACCGAAACGGACTCGACTCCTGCACCTCGAACTCGAAGGGCTCGACCTGCCGCCTCCTCGATCGCGTTCTCTCCGAACGGAAATCTCGTCGCCCTGACCCTTTCCGGTCATCTACCTACAGTCTACACCCTATCCTCTCCTACTCCACTCGCAACCTTCTCAGCTCCTGTCCCCTCACCTGATCCTCCGGAAACGCCTTCAGTTCCTCGATCGTACCGAAATCTCAGCACTACGAAACATGGATCGTTCGGAGGAGGACCCGATGCGAGAGAAGGACAAGGGTTATTCTACGCGGCAGGAAGTGATGACTTTGGCGTCTACATCTGGGAAGTACCGAGTCGAGATCGGATGGAGAAAGGACGAACAACGTCGAGTTTCGAAAAAGGGGACTGGCCGAATGAGGTGGACGTAATTGGTGAGACTCCGCCTCAGACTACCTTCGATATCTATGAGCTGATCGAAGGTCGATTGATCGCAGGCTATCTCGCTCCGAGCAGTTCGACATCTCCCGCTTCGCTCACTTTCCCTCATTCGATCAATGCACCTTCCTCCGTTCTTCGAACACATCGCTCTATTCCGAATACGACTCTCTTCCACCCCAAGCTCCCGTATCTCTACTCGTGCGGAGTCGAAAAAGTCATCGTCCGTCATTCGCCTGCTACGACTTCTCGTTCTCGAACCGACTCAGCGAAATGGTCTTTCGCTCCTCGGACTCCTCGAGCCGAACCGGCGTCTTTCTTGTCTTCTCTCTTTGGACCGACCGATTCGGGTCAACCGACATCGCTCTTACCCGGAGAATCGGAAGAGGCATGGGAGAACAGGTTGAGAAAGGAAGAAACTGAAGTTCTGGAGTACTTCGATGAACTGATAAGCGGGGAAATGGACTTTGAAGGGGTATGGAGAGATGCAAAAGAGGGAGAGATAGACGGAGTGAACGAGGAGAGTAGTGACGATGACGATGGTGGCGACGAGGAAGATTCGGAAGATTTTTCCGGAGGAGAAGAAGAGGAGGAAAGACTCGAGGGGGAAGGTGACCTAGGAACGACGAGGAGGATCTTGAACTCGATCTATGCTCTCGAAGAAGTAGATCCGAGCGAAGACGAAGAACAAGGGGAAGACGTACAGGATGAAGGGAGTCAAGTTTCCCTAACGATGTCGGAGCAGGCAGAGTATCAGCAGTTGATGGACGCATCGAACGATAGCGCTGCTGCAGCTGAACAAGGAGGATCAGAGTAAGGAACTATCGTGTAAAGCAAAGCTCGTCACGAGGTCAACAGGAGATGCAGAATCGAGAGAGAAACTTCGTGCGAAGATTGAAATACAGGAGATTCCCAACGCCCACGGATCCCTACGGCGTTCTGGAGCGAAGGCGCATGTGCATAGATCGAACAGATGCAGCACAAGAACGAACCAAGCGAAAATGAATTACTGCAGCACGGGAAGCTCTTTGAGGGCAGCTCCCTCAACCTCTCCAATCCCTCAACTTCTCCAATCTCCCCCTCCTCCTCCTCCTTTGACCTCTGCTTTGCCTATCTCGCACAACTCGTCAAGACTCGGCACTGCTCAATCATCGATGCATATCAACGATCTACCACCCGAACTACTCTCCCTGATCCTCAGATTGGTCTACAACCCGGAACATGATCTCGGTCGACGGCTCAGGCTCTGCCTCGTCTGCCAATGGTGGAGGACACAAGCCTTTCCCCTGCTTTACGAGGGAGTGTGTGTCATTGGTCGCAGGGTCGCTTCATTCGAGGAGGCTATTCGGAGACGACCCGAACTCGGAGCGCACTGCAAGGTCGCTCGACTCCGATCCGCCTTCAAAGAAACAGTGGACGAGCGGGAACTACTTAAGTACCTGCCGAACGTGGAAGAACTGTATTTGAGCGCGACTACCAAAATCGCTTTCGAACCGATCCTAGCCTGTTCCAGTCAGTTTCCAATCTCGCTGCACTTTTCACGTTACTTTCGAGCTGACGAGTACCGCGAACAGAGCTCGTCAAACTCGTCCTATACGGAGTCATTCTGACGGATCACTTTGGAGCCGAATCAAACCCTTCCCTTCCCTTCCTCGTCGAGCTCTCGCTCTGCGGCGTCAAGTGTATCGACTCGTTGGCGCCTCTCTTGAATTCTACCGCCCTTCCTTCGATATGTCGGGTCGCCATGATTTATTCTCAATTCGATCCGGACGAATGTCTCTCCTCTCTTCCTGTCGAAACGCTCGTCGTTACCACGGCCCAGCGACGAAGTTTGCTCAACGCCGCGACAGCAGACACGACTCTGTACATGAATCGATTCGACGCACTGATTGAGGGCTTCACGGAATTCCCGCCTCACCTCAAACACCTCGCTGTGACCGATTTCCACGGAAATCAGGTAACTCCCCTGAGAAGACACCTCATCGAGGCCCCCGAACAATACCAACATCTCGAGACTCTCCATCTACCCGAATCCTGTCTACGCTTTCGTGACGTGGACGAGTTCGAGCACTGGTGTGAAGAGAGGAAGATTACTTTGTTATTCGACCAGGAGACGAACTTTGCGCACGACTCGGCGATCCCTCGTAGCTTCGTGGAGTACTGTGAGGCTCGAGCTAGTCGTGGGGGAGGAAAAGCTACAGCGTGAGCGGTGTTTGGGCTTTGCTCGAGTCTTCGCGTTACTCCGCCGTGAGCTCATTCTCTTCATTCACCTTGTTTCATACTATTCCAACTGACGACTTTGGGAGTCTGGATAGCTGTTCTGCCGACGCCGCTCCCTTCCGCTTCAAGCTTTGAGTCTTCTTCCCTGAAGCACGTTCGTAACTCGACACATTACACATCTTTTCAGCTTCCTTGCTTTTCCCCTTTGTTACTACCCTGTCCTGTGTTGTCTCTTTGGAGAACTGCCCTTCCTCGAAACTAGCTGCAACATTATCACAGACTCGGTACAGTCGAAGCGTTTGATGCGTCGCCTGAATTAGTCGTGCTTCTCACTCTATTCTCGTTCAGGTTCTGTTCTACTGGGATGATTACCGAAGATTCCACTTGGAACGAAGTAGCTATCGAAGTCGAACAGCGTCGTCATGGAGACTACACGGACGTTGCGAAAAAGGCTTCAACGGGCGAAAAATTGCAAGCTCATCGACATCCCTCAACTTTCAACACCTCGGCTACAAGCAACCTGTATCGCGAAGCAGCACAGTCTGTGCATACTACCGTCTCGACTCTCGGTGCGCAACTCAGCACACGCCCAAATCTTGACTCAACATTTCCGACACTCATCTCCCACCTCTCCGTCGCGTCAAGGCGTGAGAGCTTGAGCTATGTCTACAATGGGTGAGTTCGACTGCTCCATCGCCCCCGCACGCGACTGTGCTGACACGCTCTTCTCAATTCCCGCTCTTTCAGTCGAATGGTTCGCTCTCTCATCTCTCTCCACGCCGTGCCAGCAGACTGACATTTGAATGCGCTGTTCGAACAGCCCACTCTGCGATCAGCTAGTCCCGGAAACGTTCATCAACGCGCATATTGACTCGCAATGCCGCGCTTTCCTTTCAAGCTCGGCCGCTTCGACGACTGCCTCCATGACTACTCACAGCACTTCGGTCAAGTCGGAAGGTGCAAGCGATACAAAAGCGCAAAGTGGTGGGGACAACTCGACGGCGAAGAAACGAAAACTTGGAACCGAAGCTCTAGCGACCTCGTCTCCTTCTCTCGGGCGTTCAGCAGCTGTTCCGCCGATGGCGTCTACTTCGAAGCGAGCACGACCTCCCCAGCCTCCTCCTCCGTCGACCTCGAAAGGCAAAACGACGTCATCGTACCTTAATTCGGCTCGACCTCTGCCAGATCTCGTCAGGCCACAAATGCTGAAGGATCTGATCGGACAGGAGCATTTGCTCGGTGAAGGAATGCTTCTGCGAGGTCTCATCGAAAGGGATAGAGTCCAAAGCTGTTTGTTTTGGGGTCCTCCGGTTCGTTTCTTTTTTCCTCGATGTCACCGCTACAATCTTGCTGATCTCATTCGGCCCTCTCAATCTACAGGGCACAGGCAAAACGACGATCGCGAGAGTGATAGCCAAGTCAACATCAAGCATATTCAAGGAGGTAGGTAACGAGCTGCTGCTTTTGTCGAGGTCTCAAAATTCACGAAACTTGGTTCGACAGCTTTCGGCGACAAGTGCGAATACCGCTGACCTACGAAAAGCCTTCGAAGAAGCCACGAACGTACTCAAGCTTACCGGGAGAAAGACTGTGCTCTTCATCGACGAGATTCAGGTTTGCCCGCTAATTGTTTTCGGTGATTTCGACCGGAAAGGGCTGACAGTACTTTCGCTCCGATCGTAGAGGTTCAACAAGGGACTTCAAGACCTATTCCTCCCCGTCGTTGAGTCAGGACTGATCTCGCTCATCGCCTCGACTACGGAGAATCCATCCTTTCGAGTCAATGGAGCGCTGCTTAGTAGGTGCCGAGTCTTCGTGCTTGAGAAACTAGGCGAAGATGCAGTTTACCGGATACTATTACGAGCTCTGAGAGTGCTCGAAGGAGGTGGAAGAGGCGAAACTGGTCAAGAGGAGAACGGGAAGGGAAAAGGAAAAGAAATGAAGAACGAGGATGACGATCAACTACACCATTCTCCTCACTCTTCGCTCGGGTCGAACCTGTCCCATACACATTCGCCTGCTACTTCCGCTCCCGAAATCGACGAATCGATCCTCTCGGATTACCCTTTCCTCGACTCTTCACTCCTCCGATTCTTGGCCGCAGCAGCAGACGGCGATGCTCGCGTCGCGTTGTCCTCTTTAGAGTTGGCGCTGTCAGCTACGAAGGATGGAACCGCAGTCGATCGAGAAGAATTGAAGAAATCATTGAGGAAAGCTCATTTGCAGTATGATCGAAACGGAGGTAAGTCATCCCTGACCCTCTTCTCCCGTGTTGACCTGAGCTGATCTGAACGTGTCGTAGATCATCACTACGATACCATCTCGGCATTACATAAATCGGTCCGAGGAGGAGACGCAAATGCAGCGTTGTACTGGCTAGCTCGAATGCTCGAGGGAGGGGACGACCCGCTCTATGTCGCAAGACGACTGATCAGGATGGCGAGCGAGGATATTGGGCTCGCGAATCCTTCGTTGCTGGGAATGGCCGTTAGCGCGTACCAAGCGACTTTATTGATCGGTATGCCAGAATGCGACGTGAGCACGAATGATCCATTTCTTCAGGAGGACCTGATACTGACCTCGAGTCGATCTCGAGCGTATCAGTGCATCCTCGCAGAAGTGGTCGTCGCTCTCGCCGAGTCACCAAAATCTATTCGAACTTATTCAGCCTACAAAAAAGCGAAAGCCCTCGTTCGAGATTCCGAGAATTACCCCGTTCCTCTACACATTCGAAACGCCCCGACTGGACTCATGAAAAAGTTAGGTTACGGCAAAGATTATCGGTTCGTCCACTTCCAAAACCGAGTCGACTCTCTCTCTCGTTCTCTCGGGTTTTCTGACACCGCATCTCTCGCGATCTGGCAGGTACAATCCAGGATTCGCGCATCCAGTATGGCAGTCATTCCTGCCGCCAGAAATCGCCGACTCTGCCGCTCAATTCTTGCAGGACGACGAATCGATCGAGGGAAGGACAATCGACGAAGCGGCATTACGGGAATGGGAAGAGCACGAGCTTACTGGCGAGCGATGGTCAGGGAGGGACGAGATGGAGAGGAAGTTGCGAGAGCTCGGCGGACCTGACACGGAAGAGACGATCTCGAAGTAGAAGGGGAAACGAAACTGCAATTTTTTTGATTTCTTGTCTAATTCGTCTATGCGAATTGATAACTAGACAACAAGACAGAAAATGACGGAAAGAATACTACGAGATAAGGACCGAGAAACTTTTTTTCATTCGAACGCTTACAGTTTCGCTCGCCTTCATTGAGACTTGACAGCTTGGAGCGATTCTTTGAGCGCCGAAAGGATCTTCTCAGCGTCCGAGGGTCGATCAACGACCGAAACTCCCATGTGACCTATCAACAAGATCAGAGTTAGTTTCGCTTCGAAGGTTTCGAGGAAAGTGTAACGATAAATCGAACGTACCGAATCGAATGTATTTCGTCTTGATGTCCTTATGCAAACCTCCCGCGATGACGATACCCCGTTCAGCAAGCGCACCGATAAGTTTAGGGGGTTCGATTCCTTCGGGAACGTAAACTGCGGTCATTCCGTTCGCAGCAGCATCTTCCGAGAGAGCGACCGTCTTGAATCCTAATTGAGATACTTCGGATCGGAACTTCTTCGCGGCTTCTCGGTGGAGTTTGAATCGATCTTGAAGGGAAACGGGACCAGAAACGATGTTCTTGAGGGAAGATTCGAGAGCGTAGATCAAGTTCTGTGACCGCGAAACGATGAGACATGAGCTCTAACGGGTCATAATGACACGAGTAAAGTGAGGATAAAGTACGCACGACGGGAGGAGTAGCGAAGTAAGCGGGAGTTCCCTTTTCGTAACTCTCCATAACGGGTTGCCATCGCTTGAGGTTTGCGTAGTAATTCGGGATAGGAGATTTGCGCGAGTGAACGACTTCGAGAGATCTCTGCGAGAAAGCGGTGATCGAAACACCGGGAGGAACGCTGATACCTTTTTGCGAAGCACCGACAACCTAACGGAAACCGACTGTTTAGCTCGAGCATTTGACGCGAGAGAAAGTCTGGCTTACGACATCAATGTTCCACTCATCCATCCTAATCTCCTCGGAAGCAACTGCGCAGACACCGTCGAGAACGACGAGAGTTTCGGGAGAAACGCGTTTGACGAGTTCTCCAATCGCTTTCGCGTCAGAAAGGACACCAGTCGCTACAGATAACGAACAGGGGGTCAGTGTACATCGATGTAGTGTCGAAAGACATGAACTGACAAGTATCGACGTGAGTAAAAGTCAAAACCTTGTATTTGTCTTTCTTGAGAGCTTCCTCGACCTCTTTGAGATCGGGTCTTCCTCCAACGGGTGCCTTGACTTGAGTGACCGATCCGGAGTAAGTCTCAATGCAGTCGGCGAACGAATCGGCAAAGTAACCTATACATAAGAGGGTCAGCTCGAGAAGAAGCGAGAGAGACAAGACGAAAATAGAAAACTGACCCGAGTTCAAAACGAGAGCTTTATCTCCCTGTTCGAGCAAGTTTGCCGCGACGAGATCCCACCCGAGAGTACCAGATCCGGCAATGACGAAGGGTTGACCTTTCTCGGTGTAGAGGAGAGTGCGTAGCATTCTGAGGCAGTCGCCGAAGACGGGAGCGAATGCCGGGCTCACGTGCGACATGGAAGGGTGAGCATTCGCGAGGAGGACTTCATCCGATACTTCGACGGGACCGGGTACCGAAAGGAGTTTGTGGTCGTCTTGAGTCCAGTTGGCAGACATTTTGG
Source organism: Sporobolomyces salmoneus (assembly GCF_050403485.1). Classification (NCBI taxonomy): domain Eukaryota; kingdom Fungi; phylum Basidiomycota; class Microbotryomycetes; order Sporidiobolales; family Sporidiobolaceae; genus Sporobolomyces; species Sporobolomyces salmoneus. Next base: position 77,876 of record NW_027481150.1, on the reverse strand, counting down.
AGGAGAAGTGGAGGATGCGAGTGGGGAGAAAGAGGAGAGGAAAAGAGCTGTTCAAGATGTAACGAGGAGCATGAGTGACACGTGCTCGCTCGAGAGTAGTATCTAGATCGAGGCTACGTACTCGCGAGTTGCTGTGAGGGGGAAAGAGCAGCGGAGGAAACGGGAGCAACTTTCCGGCAACGAACTCGGCAGCTTCTTCACTTCTGGCGGTAGCCTGGACTACTGTCACAGTTTAGGCTAAGTGTCATACAGCGTGTCCATTATTCCCAGATTTTCCGGTCGAGAGCGAGTCTCGAAGACAGGGAATCGTGTCGTCTCTCTTCTTCTTCTTCACACCTCTAAAACATCCAGCCTCGAAGACTGCGATTCGTCGTCACCACACAGATGTACTCTCTCCGAGTACTATCACCATTCACCTTCACGACGGGGTCAAGGTCCGAGTCTTTCACCAACTTTTCAAGCAGAGTTTTTCGGGATCGTACCCCGATACTCACCCAGACGGAAACATCGACAACTGTTCGATTGAGCGGGCACCACCAGCAAGACCTTACGGCTACCCTCTTCCCTGACGACTAGTAACCGCCTCTCCCCCTTCTCCGCGAGGACCGACCCCCCCTTCCCTCTTCCCTCTTTCGATTACTTCCTGTAACTGGATCGGCTGCTGCATAACCGGCGCTCTTCACTACTCAGTCGAGTACTCCGCTCAAAGACGTCTTGATTTCCCAGGTCAACACCGAGGGCATCTCGAAGGAAGAATCGGGGGGAAGAGGAACGAAAGGGGAGTCGCAGCGAGTTGGGAAAGAGCGCGGGTCGACGTACGATGGGAACGAGGTTGGGAAGTGCCCATGGTTGGAACGGGTCCCTCCAAGTTTCTCCCTCCTTTGGTGAGAGACACCTTCTTTCGAAGAGTCACGAACTAGACGGATTGTCGTAAGGCACCCAGTACGATGAGGTTGGATGTGCCCCCCCGGGTCGCCTGACTTTGATCCTGGCTTATTCGATTGGAGGATGGAGGAGACACCGTTTGAGTGCAATTCGCAGTAATCAGCGTTCGCGCTGATCAACTCGATTCGGACTACTCTCGGGGCTGGATGATTTTGGGCGAATTTTCGATTGAGAATTCGTGTGTCAAAAAGAACAAGTGATGATTCCTTTCGTTCCTTCTTCCCTCCGAATCTCCTCTGACTCTTTCGGGATGCGAGGAGGTCGAGGGTCGAGGCGAAAGCGGGTAGATTTTCAAAAGCGAATCACTGTGATTTGCCCCGATTTCTGATCTTCTTTTCGCACGGGTTCTCTTTCTTGTGTAGTATCCTCTCTCTGCAATCGATTCTATTCCCCCTCCGTCCGCTCGTTGCTTCCACTTCTTCTCAGTCGAGTTTCGCTCACCTCGTCGAGATTTCCATGGCCAGTTTTCGGTTTTCGGTTTTCGTCGTTTTTCCTGCTTTGCGCACCTGAGCGTTGCTGTGCAGTACTGCACTGCCTCTTTTGCGTAGACTACACTAGCTGCTTGAACTGCGTCCGAGCGAATAGGGACCGTCAGTGATGAGACATTTCCATCCATTTCGAAATGAAAAAGTCCAGAAAACGATCGACGAAACGGTCAACTCCGCGCGGGCTTCTTCCTTGCTTCTCGACCTCTCAACAACAACGCCTTCGACCTGCTTGTTTACGCTCCTTCGAACTCATCAGACTCGCAGTATCGCCAAGAAGCGCAGGGAGGACACTGTGCGTTTTCCAGTGTTGATTGAAGGTCTTTTTCCCTTTCCTTTCCGGTACGCAGTCTTCTCGACGGCTTTATTCGTATCGTAAGCACCCGTTCTTCCAGCTCGTCGGCTCCTATCTGTCGAACGCTCACTGACGGACCAGATTCAGACCGGGTCCAGATTTAATCGCGTCGCAACAAGTTCCCCGGCCTCGATGACTGCCGCATATTCCCTCCTCCCTATATCGCCAACAGAGACCCCTCGACGACTATCTTCCCTCCTTCCTCTCGCCATCACCTCGAAAACTCGCTCACGACCTTTCGCCTTCTTCCTCGTCGGAACCGTCTGCATCCTCGTTTTCCTCTCCGTCTCTCCCCTCGGCGCCTCCATAGCTCCCGACTTTTACGTTCGACTGACAGGAGGATCTTCGGCTCTCCCGTTCCAGAAGAAAGGCATCAGTGAAGGACTTTATCGAGATTTGAGGAGAATCGATCATCGCTCTCTCGTACTCCGACCGGTCGAACGAACGTTCGTACGGGATAGGAGCGCAGTAGACAAGGTACCTTGGAAGGAGGAGGAACTACTACCACCCCCGAGGAAGAAGAGTTGGCTCTCGAACTTGATCCCGACGAAACGAGAATCGGATGAATTCGAATCGATAGGGTTGATCAGAGGGAGAATAGACGTCGACCCTTTACCGGCTCACACGATCGAGGCGTTTCCGAGAAAAGTAGACTTGACGAGAGGACAAGGAGGAGTTGGACAAGAAGTTTCATCGTTGGAAAGAATGATGTTCGGATCAGTTACGACGACGAAACGAGCGAAACAGATGACCCAACTATGGACGAATTGGATGATTCCGCGGGATTCGGATCAAGCTCAACCGGCTTGTTTGATCTTGTTGAGCAAGGAGGAGAAACAGGAGGATATGAGGGAGTTGGAAACGGTTTTGAAGGATCGAGGGTTACCGTGTGTGCTCAAGCAGAGTGAGCACGAGCGGTATGAAGTGAGGGTTATGAGTATGATCAAAGAGATGAAGGATTATTCGGACAGCCTAGAGTGAGTCCTCAAGTTCCGTTTCTTTTCCATTACGCGAATCGTAAACTGAAAACCGACTCGGTTCTCGCTTAGCCGTTCTTTCGATTGGTTCGTGTTTGGCGACGAGTGAGTTCTCGAAACTCGAGTCTGCGTTTCGATGAAGGTGTACTGACTTTGCTCAATTGTCCTTTAGCGACACTTTTTGGGTCGACTACCGAAGTACTTTGCGAATGCTCTCGAGATACGATCCCCGACAAGAATGGTACAGTGGGTTCTTCTCTCTGGAATCCCGATCTCGATCTCGTCACTGATTCAAGAAGTTTCTCAACTCACACAGTTGGATCCTCGAGCGAATCGCAGGAAGCGCTCGGTGAGCTCTCGTTTCTCCGGTTTCAGCTTCATCTAGTCAGCTACTGACTCTCCGTAACCCTCTACCAGGTATGTTTGGTCGAATGGCCTTCGGAGGTGCCGGAGTATTCGCTTCAATGCCGCTTTTAACGAATATGGCGAATCGATGGCCCGATTGCTACGAGCAGTTCAGGAACGTCTTCGGAGGTGACGAGATGTTGACTCGATGTGCTGCTCTCGCGAAAGGTGTCGAGAAGGACGATGTGACGACGAGGGAAAAGGGTCTGCATCGTGAGTTTTGCTCGTTGTGCAAATCTCTTTGCGTGTTTCCTTTCGAACGAGCTGCTGAGTTCCTACCTTTTGTCTGTCGCGATAGAATTCGATATTCCCGGAGACACGACGGGCCCTCTGCAGTCGGGTTGGCCTGTTCTCAGTCTACATCGTTAGTTCCTACTCTTCTCTGTCTCTCTCGCACGCTGAAATTGACGAATGCTCTTTCAAACGTGCAGACTATCTCGGAGGAGGATGGGTCCACCTCTTCGGCTACGGTACGAATCGAACCGATTTCGAACAAATCCAAATCTTCCAACGAGTTGCTCCCTTTCTCGGAGGCGATAACCTCTTCAAGCGCTACGTATTCGGCAACGGGAAATGGCTACTCGTGAATGGATACAGTATTACGTACTTTGAGGAGCCTCTGAAGCCGAATGATTTGCAAGTCATGGTGAGTTTTCTTCTCTCCTTTTGGCTCGCCCGCTCGCTCCCTTGCTAGAGATCTGACGTCGTGGGAATGTGTGATAGGAACATACTTGGTATGTCGACTACCCCCTTGTGCTGGAGGACCGTCCCGGCATCCCTGAACGTCACGGATCAGGACCGGCGAAACAAACGTTTTACATCGTGAGTCGTCTCATCCTGTCTTTTCCTCTCCCACAACGATCGATTGAACTGACTCGTCCACTGCCTCGAATAGGACGACATTGTGAGCTTTTCCTTTTGGTCTCGTTCATCTCGCTCGCATTTTCAGCTCGACTGACTCGCTTTTCTTGTCATCTTAGGAAACGACGTCTGATAGAAGCGCAGTATTCACGTATCTCCAAGCTGACTCTTGGGACGAAAGTAGTAAGTCCCGCTCCTCCATCGAGCGATTTCGCAAAGCATTGACCAATCTCGACTCCTCTTTATCGCAGTGCCATCCGAACAACGAGTTCGACTACAGGTTTATTGGGATGGAGAGAGTACGGTGCATGCTTGATAGGCCAGGGGACGGATTGTATTTAATTGCATTATCTAGTGTCATCTCTAACCGAAAAGTGTTGTTTCTATTATCCTCTCCACATGATTTGCCATACTACTATTCTACGTTGATTTATCGACGATTACTGCTCTCTCGTCGCGCGAGAGTGTATGTGAACAGCAAGGTGAACAGGCTTGTGAACAGGAGTCGAAAGAAAAGCAAGCGAGAGTGCTCCAACTTTCCAACTCTTCCGCGCGCAGCTCGCTCTCCTCTCTTCCTCTTTCCCTTCCTCTCTCGCTTCATCTTCCTCGCTCGAATCACTCGCTGGTCGAACCTCGCTCCTATCACTGTACATCTCTCGCCACTGTTAACGCCACACTCGCTCCCTTCCTTCTCGCTCTTCCTCCTCGTCGCTCGATCATGTTACCTAAACTTCTCGCTCTCGTCTTCCTCCTCTTTACCGTCACTTGGTGAGTACCTCGCTCGCGCGATTGCGGCTCCATGGGTCTCAACAGCTGATCACTCGGACGGGTAGTAACGCTGAGCGTTTTGCTCCTCACCGACTCGGTTCTCTCTCGAACGGATCGACGACGGAGGGTGCTGCACTCGGAGATCACTCGTCTGGCGCGAACGCTCAAGTCACGAATGGTGAGTCCCGAGTTGAATTATCCGCGAGTCGAGGTGGAACCAGGGGCAAATCCGTCGTCTTTGCACTCGACTGCGTACTGACCTTTCCATCTCCTCCTTCTTTCTTCCCTATTCAATTCCAACCTGTACAGCTACGCACGAGAAGCGTCAAACGGGAGCACCACCGAAAGAGGATGTGGGCACGTCAAACCCAGTCGCGAAACCTCAAAACTTGAACAATCGAGGCGATTCTGCTCCTCTCTCTGGAAAGGCTGGCGGTGAGCTACTCCATCCTCTCCCCCACGCATTCCTCTTGGAGTCTGACGAGAAGTGATATCGTCACGGTTCAGGCGCCATGGCACCTTTCAAGAAACGCTCGGAAGGTTCAAACGAGTTCGAGTTCTCCTCTTTTCTCGGCAAGCGTTCCCCTCACCCAGTCCCTCACCCCTCTCAGCTCAACGAGATCACTCATCTTCTCGCTACTCGTGGATTACCGGATGGAACGATCGAGTATTTCTGATTGAGCTTTGCGACGTCGCGGAAGGTTTACTTTTTTCACTCACTCTCTTTTGACAGCTTTGCAATCTCATCTCGAGCTGGTCTCGACCCCTTCTGACCTCTATCACAACGTCGCCGTCGCGCTGCCGTCTAGTCGAGAGTCGTCGCGATTAGAAGGCGAGGAGAAACAGGAGGAAGAAACGTCGACTTGAAGTCAAGTTCCCTCAATCGCAGCCCAGCTCAGACGTCTCGTCGTCTGTTTCTTGCGCCTCTTCGCACCCAGTCGGTACAGACCGAGTAGCGACACGGCAAGAAGCTTTTCCCATTGAAGTTCTCGCTCGACCTTCGCAGCTTCCTCTCCCGGACCAAACTTTCCGATTTTTCTCACCCAATCTCATTCGCTGCAGTGGCTCTACTTTCCGACCTGTTCCTTGACCAACTCGCGTGCGAACAAAGAACGACCGACTCTTCGGTGTTGGGACTTTTCTTGTCCTTTTCGAAAGCCGATTCATTCGAAATTCTTGCAAGTTCGGCTGGTCTCCTCTCCAGTTCACACGACCTCGACGACGGATAGCCTATGACAAATGGCAGTCGAAGTATCTCAACGTGTGTTGTGCTCTGTGTGATCTTCGGGTGAGCGATGACCACCCTCTCCTCTCTCGCAACCTCCACTCATCTCTCTTCTCGACGCGCTGAGCAGGTTACTCTTCTACTTCTGGTTGCAGAACCCGACACTCGAGGTCACACAGCTTCGACAGGTTCGAGTCAAGTCAGCCTACGATCGACCCGGAACTCTTTCAACTCACCCAACTCGCTTCGATGGAAACCTCACGGGAGAATCAATCCCTTATTGGCGTCCTTTCGATCCAACGAACCTCTCTCCCGACCATGGTCGACTACTCGAGAAACTCTTCCTCTCCGTCTCCTCGTCGTCTCAAGCAGAAGAAACCGACGATGCGCAAATTGAAACGATTTTGTTTTTCGGCGATTCGAACGAAAGAGGGATAGTCGATGACTTGTGCTTCAAGTTGGGTAGTTGGGCAAAGGTAGTGTCATCGAAGAACCCACCGTCAAGTTCGGAGTTGTGGCATGCGGATCCTCACGTTTGCGAGATCGAACTTCGAGAACCGACGAGAAGGAAGTTGAGGTTCGTTAGTTTCATGAGCTATGGAGTGCTCATCGAGAAGGACAGTCAGCTGTGGGAGAAAAAGACCGAGTTGGATAACGGTCCGTGGGCGGTTGAGGAGAGGATCGAGTTGGCGAGAGTGTTTGTTGAGAAAATGCGTTGGAGGAAAATCGACTTGATCGGTTTCAACTCGAGTCAGTTGCCCTCTTCCTTGCTTCCTACGAGCGTGTAGTCCACTCACACGGTTTGTAACGATAGATCTATGGGATCTCATGTACCTTCACGACACTCACCTCCGTCTCAAAACGAATTACGAATTCTCCCTCTCATCCTCGACTCTCGATTCCTACATTTCTCGCTCTCTGTTCGCGCTCTCCCAGATTTTGACCTCGTTCCCCGATACTCCGATCTACTTCCGTACGCTTCATCCATTACACCCCGGTCGAAAGATCGATTTCTTCAATTCCCGACGAGTTGTCCAATTGAATCAAGCGGCAATCGAGATCGTTTCCCGCCAGAACAGTCTCGGTAGAGAGAAGGGGATGGAAGTGCGATTGTTGGATATCGGGAGAGTATTGGAAGGTTGGCCGACGATGAAAGGAGAAGAATTCAATATTTTGAAGGATAAAGTTCATTTGAGTTGGAACCCTGGATTGTGGATGTATGGTGAAATGGTTCTGGATGCTCTGGAAAGATCTCGTAGATAGTGTCTTGGTTGTTGTAGTATCATCCTTTGTAGCCTAGGTTAGTTTGTCGACTTGAGACTTCGAAGCGAGAAAGAGACAAAGGGGTGACAACTGAGCGAAGACAGAGCGCGTCCGGAGCATGCTGAAATCGATGTCTAACTCCTCAGAGAACAAGCTCTTCTTCCTAGAGGTCGAAAGCGAGAAAGCGAATTGTCGATGAGAGAGAGACCAAGCGAAAGATTTCTGAGAGATTCACTTGACCTTCATCTCGACTCATTGAACTCTGCCCATCATGGTAAGTACCCTGATGAAACCACTCAGGAACTTTTGAGCTAACTCTCGAGCGTCCTCCGTAGCGTCCCATCATGTTATCCGGTCACGAGCGATCGCTCACTCGTTCGTTCCCTTTCTCATCCCTCTCGACCCCTGTACGAGTGCTGACCTGCTAGGGTGATCGATGAATAGAAATCAAATACAATGCTGAAGGAGATCTATTGTTCTCGTGCTCGAAAGATCATGTTATCAACGCCTGGCATTCGCACAATGGTGAACGACTAGGAACTTATGATGGACACAATGGAACTGTCTGGACTATCGATGTAGACTGTAAGTAACTCTCTCAACGCGATCCTCTCCCTTCAGATTGATGAGGGGAGACTTGTCGAGTTGCTCGACATTTCTCCCTCTTCTCAGCTCACCTGTTATTCAAGCTGGACTGAACTGACGAGTGACTCATTCGATGTACAGCTACCTCCACCTACCTCGTTTCCGGATCTGCCGACAACGCTCTCAAAATCTGGAACGTTCGAACGGGACAATGTCTTTACACTTGGGAGTTCCCGACAGCGGTCAAGCGCGTACAATGGAGTGAAGACGATTCGAGAGTACTCGCAGTTACCGAGAAACGTATGGGATACCCGGGAGGAGTTTCAGTGTTCAAAATCAACCGAGAAGAACCTACTCAACGTGAGTCTTTACCACGAACAGTCCTCAGAATCATGGAAGAGTGCTTTCGCTGACTGTAATCACGCTCGAGGTTCACAGAATCGAAAGATGCTCAGTTCTTGATCAAACCTAGTGGATCGAAAGCGACGGTTGCGGCGTGGTGTGGCTTGGATGAATTTATCGTAACGGCTCACGAAGATGGAACTCTCAACTTATGGGACACTGTACGTTGATCTCGCATTCTCACAGTCACTCGAACAGCCGTACTGATAATGTCTCCACCGTACAGGAGGAGGGATACATTTTCTTTGACCGGGAAGAACGAGGTCACTCTGGAGTCATTACCGATCTACAAATGTCTCCTGACGGTACCTACTTCATCACTTCGTCAAAAGACAAGTCTTCAAAGGTAGGGACCCTTCCCCTCTATCGGTGTCGAGTTTGTTTCCGGAACTGATAGGAGCTTTTGAGTTTCTTACGATAGATTTGGTCGGTTGGTCCTCACAAGGGTCCCAGCGGAGAGGAGGAATACTTGACTCTTATCAAAACCTACACTGGAGAACCCCCTCTGAACTCGGCTGCGATCGTTCCTGGAAAACCCTACGTTCGTTTTCCCCTCTCTCAGTTCCTCTCGAAAACTAGCCGTTCTAATCCGGTTCTCGTGACAGGTTCTCATGGGAGGAGGACAAGAAGCTATGAACGTTACAACTACTGGTGCTCGACACGGTAATTTCGAAGTTCGATTCTTCCACCGAGTGTTTGAAGAGGAAGTTGCGCGAGTAAAGGGAGGTTTCGGGCCTTGCAATACGTGAGTCTCATGGCCTTTTCCGCTTCAGTAGCTATCGTCTAATTTGGTTCCTACTTTGACAGGATCGCTGCTCACCCGCAAGGAAAAGGATACGCAATCGGAGGAGAGGATGGTTACGTTCGTTTGCACGCTTTCGATGCCGATTGGTTCACTGCTGTAAGTCATTTTCCTAATACTCTTACTCTCAGACGGTAAGACTGATCTCGTATCACTCGACAGAAACCCTATGGACCTCTCGAGCCCGAGGATTAGACGAAAGAGAGAAAAAGGGAACTTTTTGAATAGATTTGTCTTTTTTTCGGGATACCTTCGCTTTCCCTCTCTTTTGCATTGTATAATTATTGTGATCTCCTCGGGAATACTCGTTCGTTTAGATCGTATCCATGCATGCGGGAGAGGAACGGCTCGAGTTGTGCGAAATCTCCAACGGCCTTTCCCTCAACTTTCTCACTTCACGCATAAATCCTGACATTCCGTGCGACTCGACAGGTTCCGCGACAGGCTCTCGACATTCACTATACCCTTGACCAGCTATCGCCCGTCGGCTACAGTGTCACGAACCCCTCTGCTCCCCCGTTGTCAGTCGATTGTCGAATGGATCCCTTACCTCCACCTGTCCCCTCGTCAGGACTGCTCGCTAAACGCAAGAATCGCAACAAGAAAGGACTAGCTCTCGGATCCGAATCAGCGAAACCTGGTACGCTCTCTGGCACTTCGGCTGCTTCACTCCTCGCAGCTGCTCCTTCCCCTTCCTCCTCCTCCTCGTCGTCAGCTCTCCCTCCTCCACCAATCCCTTCTCGACCTCCACCGATCCAAGTTGCCGGTTCTTCGAGATCGAACCGAACTTCGCTCGTCGAAGGGTTTGGTGGGAGTGCGGAATCTCCTTTACTCCCCACTACTCCGAGTCTCTCGACAAGTTCTTCCTCGTCGTATCGGAGTAGAGGGTTGTCGGATCGACTCGCAGATTTGGAATTGGGCGTCGAGTTCAAGTTGGATTTGCGCAACGAGGATTTACAGGTGATTAGCGAATTGGGATGTGGGAACGGTGGAACTGTCAGTAAAGCTCTACATGTACCTACGAAAGTCGTCATGGCGAAGAAGGTCAGTACTAGAACGTTGTCGCTCAAGAAGAGACAGAAACGCTGACGATAGGAGTGAGATAGGTCGTTCATATTGCAACTTCGGAAAATACTCGGAAACAAATCTTGCGCGAGCTACAGATCATGCACGATTGCTCTTCACCGTTCATCGTTTCCTTCTACGGCGCCTACCTTCAGGACCCTCATATCTGTATGTGTATGGAATTCATGGACAAAGGGTGAGATAAAACAGTTCTCTCTCTTTTCTCTTTTACCTTTCTGAGTTGACTGACCCTCTGGAATCCCATAGATCGCTCGACAACATCTACAAGAAAGTAGGACCGATACCTGAGCCGATTCTCGGCAAGATCGCACTCGCAGTAGTGAGCGGTTTGACCTATTTGTACGAAGTTCACAAAATCATGCATCGAGGTGAGTCTCAGCTTCCTTCTGACCATCATTTCATTAGGAACTGATAGTAGACGATTCTGATTCTCATGTCAGACGTCAAACCTAGCAACATTCTACTCAACTCTGCGGGTCAGATCAAGATTTGCGATTTCGGGGTCTCGGGAGAACTCATCAACAGTGTTGCAGACACGTTCGTCGGAACGAGTACATATATGAGTGTGAGTTCTCTGGCCGCATCAGTTCAAGCTCCAGCAAGTACTGATCCCGTCAGACACCTCCCGGTACAGCCCGAACGAATTTCCGGAGATCCCTACACCGTCAAATCCGACGTCTGGTCTCTCGGAATCACGCTCGTCGAACTCGCCATCGGCCGATTCCCGTTCTCTTCCGACGACGAACCACCATCCTCAGGGGAAGAAGACGAAGAAGAAGCATTCGCGAAACTTTCCCTCGATGGAGTCGCCGAAGAAGCCGAAGACCTCTTGGCTGAATTAGGGGACGATACCTTATCGCCTACTCGACCGGCGAAGAAACGGGAAAGTATAGCGTTGGCGGAGAAACGAAGACAGGAGAAACGACAGGCCGCGACCTCGACGAGAACACGAAAGACATCGTCGACGAAACGGAAGGCGGTCGCAGGGGTTTCGTTAGCTGGTTCGGGACATCAAATGTCGATCTTGGAGTTGTTACAGTACATCGTCAATGAACCGGCACCGAAATTACCTGCAGGGAAATTCTCACCGGAAGTCGAGGAGTTCGTGAATGCGACACTGAGGAAAGAACCAGTTGGATACAACGTCAAGAAGAAGGGACCTCTACCGAAGGAAGTTGCTCGACCAACCCCGAAAGAATTACTCGTTGAGTCTTACCGTCGTGACTTTCGAACTTTCGGGACCATCGACTGACATAGATTCTTCGCGTACAGGAATACCCTTGGCTTGTCCATTCGATGGCTACAGATACCGACGTCGAAGCTTTCGCGAGGTCTATTCCCAACTGAGCTCTCCCTCGAAGAAACCCCTCGTCTTCGCGAATTATACCTCGTTTCCTTCGTTTTGTTCCTTCTGTCCTACTGCTTCCTCCCTCCCTCTGTCGAATACTTTGTCTATATCTATCTCCTAGCACGCCTGTGGTCTTGCAACTAGCGAGAAAACTCTCACCAACGATTTCGGACCGCGAGAGTTGAGCGAAACTTCTTTCCTTCACTTCTAACTACCTGGCCCCTCGAATGTCCGATGCTCGACCACTGAGCACCTGGCTAGGATTAGCAACTCATGTTCGACCTCTGCAAGTCTTCGCCGCCCTCTCGACTGCCGCATTCTCGATCTCTCTCCTCGTCTTCATCTCTGCAGCGACCCCATTCCTCCTCACCTCTCTGTTGGACGTCCCAGCGAACCGAACCGGCGATATCACGGGTACCCTAATCCTCGCCGATGAGCTCACGGCACTCGGGCTCTACCTACCCGTCGGAGGACTTTGCGATCGATTCGGAGTGAAGTATGTAGCGAGCGGAGGGTACCTCGTCGTCAGTATAGCCTTGGTGTTCTATGTGCAGTGTAGGAAAGTCTGGGAGTTAGTCTTGGTCCGAATCCTCTTTGCTGTGAGTCTCCTCTTCTTCTCTTTCAGTTAAGTTTCTCTCCGTCATGTGGGGCTGAACGCGGATTCACTGGGTATCATAGGCCGGAGCAGCTTCGTTAGTAGCGACTATCAGCGCGATCCTGTCGAGTCTGTCCGCGATCCCTCAACCTCGGAACATTACACCTCGAACAAGCTTCAGCGAAACTTCAGAACCGATTTCCGAACGTACTCCTCTATCGAACGACCGAGCAAGAGACCTCTCTCCGAACAGATCTGGAAGATTGGCGGGAATGCTAGGCTTCAGCAGCGGACTAGGGGCACTGCTCGCAGGTGAGATCGGGGAAGTCTCAGCGACTTTCGAAACCTTTCGCTGACTGTTTCCTTCCACAGTCTTCGGTTTCCTGCGTCTGCCAAACCTACTGTCTCGATACCTAATTTCCGATTCACCCGATCCGCTCGCTCGAGCTCTGATGATCACCTTCTATCTCGTTGCGGCGCTGTCCTTCCTCGAAGGAGTTTTCGTTTTCTGCGCTTTGCCAGGTCGATCCGGGCCCCTCTCAAGGGAGGTTGAAGGCTCGACAGACAAAGGGTTCAGGAAGGTGACGGAGAGGCTCGCGAAGAGACTGGGTATGGGGTTCGTCATTGCGAAAGGGAATCGAGACGTTTCTTTGGCTCTCCTCACGAGTTTCGCGGTATGTCCTTTTCAAGTGACAGCTTGGAGAGTCTACTGATACGGCTGTGCTGTAGACGAGAGCTCAGGCGGTCATCGTTACTGCGATCATTCCGCTCCTCGTGAATCGGGTTTGTCCTTGATTTTCTCCCTATTCTTTCCCGACCAGTGTACTCACGCTCAGCACCTGCTTCAGTACTTCCTCAACAACGATCTTTGCCCCTCACCCTCCTCAGAGATACCTGGTCCACCAAACAAACACTCTTGTCGAGAAGCCTATGTGCTCGCCTCGATTTTGACTGGTATCGTTCAACTCGTTACTCTCCTCCTCTCTCCCCTGGTCGGTCTCATCGCCTCATCATCCTTTCTCTCTCGAGTTTCTCGTCACCCCCAAGCCGCGGTCCTCGCATCGTCGTTTCTCCTCGGAAGTTGCGCTTGCGCTGGATTCGCTTCGCTGCCCAACGGAGATCCCCGTCTTCACCTCGTCTGGCTTTACGCAATCGGACTCGGAATAGCCCAGGCAGCGGGGACCGTGGTCAGTCTCGCATTGGTTACGAAAGGGAGAGGGACGATCGTCGCGAATGAAGGCAAAGAAGTCGGAGGAAGTTTGAGTTCAGCTTACAGTTTCTCCGGAGGTTAGTCTTTCCGCCCTCACTCGAATGGAGACGGAACTGACGTGCTCCGACGCATATAGGACTCGGTATCTTACTGATAGGATCGACTGGAGGAATGCTGTTCGATAGGTTGAACAGCGGCGCGCCGTTTCTCTTACTCGGAATCGTCAATCTCCTTGTAGCAATATCGTCTCTCAGAGTGTACTACTCCCCTTACGACCATGACGAACCCTGTATCTAGTACTTTGCAATGCAAGAGAAACACAAAAAGAAACCTGAATAACGACAACAACGAAAAGTGAAGAGATAAAATAAGTCTATGATAAGGATAATTCGATCGCCTTAGGTTCCCCTCTCAGCATCTCTGCCCTCAATTCCGTCTCGTCCAGCTTTACTTTCCTCGCAAACATCGCCACCGATTCGAAGATCGGCTCGAGATCCTTCATTCCCAAACTGCACGGATGTCCCACGAATTTCTCGACCGGATGAGAACGACAAGGTCCCCAATGAACGTACATCGGAGTCCTCAACCATCCCGTCGGAGCACCAGGTTGAGCGTATTTGATCGTCGCGAAGAAGTGTTCGTCCGGGACGGCCGTCTCGAGGAAGAAATCGTACCAAGCTTCGGAATCTTGTCCAAAGATGGCGTATTTGACCATCTTCCTCGTCAAGACTGTCCATTGGTCCCCCTTCCGCACCGGCGACTCGTGTGGCGTTTTCGACATCTTTGAACAATCCTTGTCAAGACACCTCGAAGGAGTTCTCCAACAATCCCCATCGAATTGAATCACCTCTTGTCCGTAACTGCAGATCGGCGAGGGTGCTTGTCCGTTTCCTCCACGAGCGAGTTCTTCGTCGTAAATGTCGAACCATTCTTGTCTTCGTTGAGCGTCGAGAAGCGGCCAACTCGTTCCGTCGACGAGCAGCATCTTGCTCCAAGGTATTGTCGACCGTAATGCGCGTTTCAGCATGACGATTTCGGCGTCGATCATCGTCTGGGTGCGAAGGAAAGGTCAGTGAGAGAGTCAACGATGAGGGCGGAAAAGAGAAAACTCACGATATCTCCCCAACCGATGTTTACTCGCTCGTCATCCGGCACAAAGTCAACGTTTCCGCAAACTTCTAAAGCCTTTTTATAACTCTCGTACAATCCCACATCCATCTTCTTGTCGGCGTGAATGAGGAAGTAATCGTGAGGGTCGTAGATTTGTTCAACCAACCTTCTCGCTCCTTCAATCGTTTCGTTCGAATGCACCATGATCAAGAACGCCGTAACGTGTCCTGCTTCCGACCTCGGTCTACTGGATTTACATCTCCCTTCCTCTTTGCTCCCGCTCGTTATGAATTCCGCTGGTCCTCCTCCTCCTTCTGTTCGTGTCGGTGCTTCCCACTCCGCGAGTCCTTCTTTGAGATCTACCGAATTCGAGTGTTGCTGATCGAGGTCGTACTTCTCCGAGATAGTTGACGAGTGATATCGACCGAAGAGGAACGTTGCAATGATGAAGAACGAGAGGATCCCTACGTGAAGTCTTCTTCCCGACAATCCAAACAGGCCGGGCTTAGCCATCTTCGTGGAGGAGAGAGGCGGGAGACGGTCGTCGGTCTCGAGGTCGTTGTCGTCGTTGGCGGAAGAAGAGAGGAGAGGGACTTCGACTTGAACCTCGACCGATCGTCGAGGTCGAGCGCTCGGCGGGAACGACGTGGACGCCAGTTCGGCTAAAGCTGGATATAATATCGCAACGGAAGAGTCGGTGGTGGGAGAGTCGGAGAATAAAATTCGCAAAGCGGTACGTGAACCGGAACTCCGGAAGAGCGATCAGTGCGAACTCTCGCTCGCAAGAAAGACTTGAGTCCAGGCCAGCGGAACCGCGCAAAAGGCGAAACGGCCAGATCAGCAGGTCGTACGAAGGTCCGCGATATTTGATAGAATCGCAAGTTTCCATCTTCGTCGAAAATTCACATCCAAATTTTAGCGTTCCCCGTATCTCTCTATCCGTAACGGTTTTCGAGAAGCTTCTTGTTTCGCAGACGTGGTCTGTAAAGGCCTGTAGAACAAGCCCGGCCCTCGAGAGCCCATCGAGCCAAGTCGACGAGCTCAGACTTGCAATCTGAACAGCAGGGACGAGATGCTGTTGGAAGATCTTGCTTGGCGAAACGATCGAGAGAGACGAGTTCGGAGATGCTCCGACTCTCCGAGCCACATCCATTCAAGTTTTTTTGCTGAACCCTTCTCGCCGTTCTCGCGTTCTTCTTTTTTCCCCTACTCGACCCCGCTCTTTTTCCAACTCACACGACCTGGTGGCTTCTCTCCCTTCTTCGTATCCACCTCACACGACCCGGTCGAGGGATAGGATGACCGCCTACTCGTCTCTAGCTCCTTCAGGCAGCAGTTCCTCATTCAACCCTCGGAACGCCTCTCCTCGAGTATGGCTCTTGATCGGTGCCATCATCTGTTCCGCCTTCCTCCTATGGCCATCCTCCCTCGACACACTCCCTAACCTATCCGACCTGTCACCTTCATTTGCGAATCACTTCTCTTCTTCATCTCCCTCTTCGAATTCTTCTTCACGCGTCGATCTATCATCTGGGCCGGTCCCGATAGCTGAAGACGCGGTACTACCAGACGATAAATGGTGGCAGGACATCTCGATCGTCTACACTTGGGTCAACGGGTCAGAAACGAGCTTCTTGAAGGATAAGGAAGCCGTGACGGGGGAAGATGTAGGATCAAACAGGTTCAGGGATGATGGGTTGTTCAGATATTCAGTCAGGTCTATCGAGAGGTATCTACCGTGGCACAGGGGAGAGATCATCTTGCTCTCGAGACGGAGTCACGTACCGGATTGGATCGATCTTTCGCAACCAAGGCGAGTCCACCCTCCTTTTCCTTGAGTCTATAGCGATGATTGACAATGTCCGGGTGTACAGGTTCCGACATGTCGCAGTAGAGGACATCATGCCTAAGGAAATCTTCCCAAACTTCGATTCGAACGCAATCGAGGCTTACATGCATCTCATTCCTGGTCTCAGTGAGCTCTTCTACCTGTATGCTTCTTAAGAGTCGCTTTGCTGATACTTGTTCGCGCGTACCTCTTCCAGCGAACCGATTCCTCTACTTCAACGACGATTTCTTCATTTCGCGACCTACTTCTCCCGAACTCTTCTTCACTCCGACTGGAGGCGTCAAACTGTTCCGAGAATGGGATGATGTACGAGATAGAACTGGAGACGACGATTGGACTACTTCCGTCAAGACGACCGGCAAACTCATCGAATCCGCTTATGGAGAGCTCCCCCGATCTTCGATTCGAGTTCCCGCTCACGCTCCCTACGCCTTCCTCCGCAACGCCCTTCGTAATCTTCACGCTCATTCGAAGTTCGGTCCGGCGATTCGAGACTCCGTCGCTCATCGAGTTCGCTGGTCGGGAGATGTCAACATTCACATCCTTCACGCCGCGTACGCCATGTTCGATAAAGCCGTTCCTTCCGACCTCACTGCCGAAATCGACGACGGAAACCGAGCTCATTTCCTCGCTTGGACGGACGACTTCCCAACAAACAATGCAAGTTGGAAAGACCTCCAGGACTCGGATTCACCTTTCTTCAACATCAACGACGAGATGAGTGCGCATGCGGATAATGCCCTCGAGGATTTATGGAAGAAGTTGGATGTGTTGTATCCGAAAGCTTCTTGGATGGAGAAATCGAGTAGCAGGCCACTCGAGAAGAGGAGAATCGTCAACTTCTAGAGGGAGTCATTTCGCTTCCATTCTGTACCACACTTTCTTTTCCCCGTTATCACGTTCCCTTCTCTCTTCCGTCCATGTCTCTTGTTGCCTGGTCGCTCGTCTGCATGGATCGTTTCTTGCATGTTCTAGTTGTATTGTTCTAGTTCTCGCTCCTCTTTGTATATAGCATCGCAATGTCACTCTTATAGATGGTTCCTGGTTGAACACAAGTTTTTGCTGAACAGAGAAAGAGTGAGGGAGAGACGATGCGGCTGACTGAATATTGCGAGGGGACGAACTTCTAAACGTAATATCTTCCTGAAATACTGCGTTCATATCCGTCCACTGAACCATGATTTCCCCCCACCTCCCTCTGACGATGTTGTCCCCTCTGCTGATGTTCCGTTCGACCCTTGTTCGCCCTGTCTCTCGCGAATCATTTCCTTCCCTCGTTCTCCCAGCATAATTCCCCCTACCGGCCCAGCTCTCACGCTTTCCCCTGATCCTGATGGAGGCTCCATCGTTGTTGAGGAAGGTATTCCGCCGACTATAGGGGATGAAGTTCGTTGTTTCGCGGCTTTCGAGGCTTGTCGAGCTTTGATTTCGGATACGAGGGCCGCCATTCGGGTCGCTTCGGCAGTTTGGCGGGCTCGACATGTTTCCCTGCGAGTCAGTGGATATGAGAATTGCATATCGACGGAGAGTTGAGCAAGAGAGCGGAAGGAAGAGGGAAGAATGAAAATATGCAGAGAGATCAAAATCGTCAGCTCCAACTTGGCTCTGTCTTTAGCCGATTGGATACGAGTGTGTGACTTACCAAGCCCCTAGACTAGCGATTCCCCAAGCCCCTACTGCCCAATTCGCCGCCGCACCCAATTCTCCCGTCCGATTATTCCCACCATTCAGTGTCCCTCTCCCTCCTCGACTGAAGATGAACCTCAATCCACCGATCGAAGCCCCTGCGACGATTCCGAACAAGAGGGAAGATCTCGCACAGGGCATCGAAGGGAGCCTTTGGAGATCTTGAACCGGATTGATCGTCTTCACCGCGTCGAGCACTGTCGGTTTCTGCGAGGAGGAGCCGGAGCCGGAAGGCGATGAGTCTGGTAGGTCGGCTTGGAGGGAAGGAGGTACGCCGGAAGGTGGTGCAGTTGCCATGATGAAACTTTTTAGATCAAGGAATTGGCTACCGGATTGTGTGCGAGGTGGGCCGGAGAGGGGAGTAAGTTGCTCGAGGCGTTGTAGAAGCGGCAGAGAGTTGTGGCGAAGATACCGATGAACGGCAAGAAACAGTCAATCGAAGTCCAACGAAAGCACGAAATCATTTCGGAACTCTTCAACTTCTTTCCCACCACTTCGCACCTCATCGACCTCGAATTTCACCAGCTATAACAGTCCAGATTAGGTATCTTGACGCCTGAGTAGCCACAGACGCCGGCACGAAGCCCCGACTCTTGGTTCAACTTTTCGCCTTCGACCCGGATCGGAATCCGCCTATCTCTCCTCAACCATCACTCGGAATCACTTACATCTGTCCTAGAAAGTTATATACGGTACGTGTCACCCCCCTGCAGGAGTTTCAGCTCTATCGGACGATGGAAATAAGCTGGGAAAGGGAGAACCGATACCGGACTATCCTTATCTCGCACTCAGATTGGTCGTGAACAGACTGGCTATCATAGTGGTCATACCGACAGGTATCGAGTTGGTACATGCGCTATCTCAGTGCCCGCCGGGTCACCCCAACACCAGACAGGCCATTCACGATGAATCTTTCGCACAGCAATTTCACTGCCTCGTTCGCTCGTTCACGCCAAACTGACTCTCGTCTTCACTCCAACCCTTCTAGAACCATGCTCACCTTCCCTGAGCCTCAATTCGGCGCCTCCCTCCTTCTCTCATTCTCCCCAGCGACTTCGAATTCTTCAGAACCTGCTCCATCCGTCCTTCTCCTCGGCCCTTCCCGTCTTTCCGCTCTACGGACATTTGCAGCTCTCGAAGCAGGCTATCAAGTCGTAGTCGGCGGTCCTTCTCCTTCCTCCCCTTCCTCTTCAGCGTCAAGTTCGCAATCGACTATCTGGGATCCCGAATTACTCCATCGTCTCGACTCAAAACAAATCACTTCCATCCCCTTCGATCTCTCAAACGACGCCTCTACCTCAGACTGGTCAAACTGGTTCGAAGCATCGTCTTCCTTACTCGAAGGCGTGACCTTGATCGGATTGTCCGACACTCTCGTTTCTTCGGAAACGTCCCGACGGACCCTCGACAGTGCGATCGCGTTCAGGAGAGAAGCTCGACGAAGGAGGTTCGTGATTAACGTGGCGGATCGACCTGAATTGAGCGATTTCAGTTGGATGGTTAGTCATCGATTCGATCTCGTCTACCCTTCGTCCTCGACCTCTTCCTCAACAACAACGAACGGAACAATGAAGAAAGGGGACGAACGACCGAGGAAATCACCATTGCAGTTGGCGTTGACGACGAATTCTTCTGCATGTCGACTCGCGACGAGACTGAGGAGGGAAATCGTTTCGAGTTTACCGAAGAGTGTTGGAGCGGCAGTATTGGCAGTCAGTGAGCTACGGAAAGAGTTGAAACGAGAGCAAGAGTCAGAAAAAGACGAGAACGATGAGATTGGAGAGGGAGATTCGGAGGAAACTGAGGGAGTCGGGTTGAATCGACCGGTTGAGCAATTGACGAGGGAGAAGAGTAGGTTGTTGGAGGAGCTAGCGATTGCGAGGAGGTAAGCTCGTCATCTTGTCGATTCTCAAACCTGATCCTTACCGTTTGTCCCAATTCTAGCAACGGACGATCAACACCTTCGACAAGCGACTGGACTGCTTCGACAGCTCAATTGACCCGAATGCGGTATGTCGCCCAACTCTCCGAATACTGGCCGCTCGACCGACTCGCGACCGTTACTCTCGCATCGATTTCTGCTCCTTCTTCTCCTCTCGCTACTCCTCGTCCTTCTTCCCCTTCCCTCTCTTCCGACCCTTTCAACTCCGTCTCGAACGACGCACCTACTTCTTCTCACCACTCCCTCGACGTCACACCTTTCTCCGCCCGTCCTCAGAAACGAGGTCGAATCCTTCTCCTCGGAGCTGGAACCGGTTCTACTCTCTTGCTCACTCGACTCGCCCATCTCCTCTTGACTTGCTCCGATCCTTCCTCACCCTACTACGTCGACCTCTTCCTCTCGGACAAACTCGTCCCGTCGCAAATCCTCGACCTGATCCCTCCTTCACGCCGATCCGGAGTCGTCATCGCTCGCAAATACCCCGGGAACGCCGAAGCAGCCCAAGACGAACTCATGGCGCTCGCGGTCGAAGGTGCTCAAGCGGGGAAAACCGTCCTTCGAATGAAACAAGGAGATCCATTCTTGTACGGTCGAGGAGGGGAAGAAGTGCTCCATTTCCGTCGACACGGGTTCGAAAGTGTCGTGATTCCGGGCTTGTCGTCTTGTCTGGCGGGACCTACGATTGCTGGAATTCCAGTCACGCAAAGGGGAGTCGCGGAAAGTTTGGTCGTTTGTACGGGAGTTGGAAGAGGTGGGAGAATCGTTCAAGTCGCGGGATACGAGAGGGGGAAGACGTTGTGTGTCTTGATGGGAGTTGCGAGGTTGAGGTCGTTGGTCGAATCGTTACTCGAACATCCGACTTCGAAGTATCCTCCGTATTTACCGATCGCACTCATCGAAAGGGCTTCGTCTCCCGATCAGAGGGTTGTCGCTTCGACGATCGAACAACTTGCCGACGTACTCGATAACTTGCCGCCTCATCGACCACCGGGAATGATCGTTGTTGGATGGGCAGTTATGTGTTTGGACGGAGAGGGAGATATGACGGTTCTCGATGATCCAGAGGACGAAGGAAGGGAACAACGCGATAGGGAGAGGGTAGTAAAGTGGAACGGGACGACAAGGTACCGAGTCAGGGAAGGATTGGGAGAGGATTGGAGAAGTGTTGTCGAAGTTATCGAGGCTGAAGACAAGAAGAAGCTCGAAGAGGTCGAAGGCTTTCACTAGATTCTCTATTTCTCTCTGTACCATATCTTGTACAATCGGTTGTACGTTAAGGACCGCATTACTCCGTTGCAAGACTAGATTCCAATCAAATGCGTGTTTGCGAGAAACTTTCGGTACAGGAATGAATACAACAAGTTTTCCGTATATACAGAGAAAGGGAAAGGCTCTATAGACTCATGATCGCTTGGAGAAATCGAAGTCACCGACGACAGCACTCGCGGGTGAAAAGACGTGAGCTCGGTAAAGACCACATTTAATTGACCCTTTCGCCGGCACGTTCACGTTCGACGCGACGTATCGAAGAAGCAACTCATTCGTCTCAACATCTCGTACAGTGTCTGTTCCAACAATGAAAGGATGAGGTCAGCCACGGGAGAATGAACTGAAAACGAGAAAGTAGGCACAATCGATCGATCCACTCGGACCCCATTTCACCAGCATCCTATGGAACGCAGTCCTTCCCCAATACTTCTTCGCATCGCACTCCATCACGTTATCCTTTGCGACCCCCTCGCACTCCGGAATGATGGTACTGATCTTCATCTTGCTTGGACGAACCAATCCGAGACTGAGAACGAAACCTCCTTGTTCTCTTGAGAACAGTTGAGTCATGTGGAAGAACTTGTAGTCGGCTGGTAAGTCGGGAGAGAGGTGGAATCTCCATTTACTGTCGAATGAGCAGCGGAAAGCGTCAGCTCAACGAAAGAAAAACGAGAACGAGTCAGAGTTCACGCACTAAAGGTTCGTCTGCCCTGCTTCTGCTGGAGGCCATGACAAGAACTCGGTCCGTTGTCGACCTTTCTCGTCGAGGCAAGTACCTGTGAGAACGTTCAGAAGATCAGCCAACATATCCTTCTGCGAGACTCGCTGATCGATCCGAACAACTCACCTACTGGTCCCATATGGATCGTGTAGGGATCTGAGATAGCTGGTAACAGTCCAGTCAAGCTGAGTAGTTCGGGCAAGAAAGGGTCTTAGCGCGCTGATCAGCACGGGATGAGAGAAGGAAACAGACTTACTTTGCTCCTTCTTCGAGTATCCCACTAGATTGCCATTTGATCCCCTTCTTGCCAGCGAGTACTCCCGATTGGGCACTCGTACCGTTTGCGATGAGTTTCCCTCGGATTTGAGGTGGAAAAGATGGAGGTCCTTTGCCGGGATGGTCGGGTCGAGGAGGTATAGGAGGAGGATCCGTAGGTCGTGGAGGTATCGGAGGTGGTCCAGACATGAGTTGAATCGAAGTGGAAAGAGGTGAAGGGAGAAAAGGTTGATTGATCGTGAGTGAAGCGATCAAGATCATCACGAGGCTGTGCAAAGCTTTAAGGGACATCACGGGCTACAAAGAGGGCAAGTGGTGATCAAAGTGTGACCGGACATCGTTACAACAAAAAAATCTGTGCAAGTCACGAAAAACGAAAAACCCCGAAACTCAAAACTCGACGCTCTGCTTCTAACCGGACCCTGGATCACTGGCTGAAGCCCAGAAGCATCACAGCGAGCGTGCCAGAGCTCCTGTTGGGCCGCCCCCCATCCCTTCATTAGAACTCCAATCTCCTCGCAACTTTCTTCGCCCCGGGAATCTCGTCTAACCCATCCCCATTCCTCTTCAGTTTCCGTCTCTCTTTCCCATCCAATGGCAATCCATTCTCCTCAGCCTTCTGTTCCCTGCCTTCCCCCTCCTTCTTAGGTTTCGGTAACCTCTCCGGTTTCGTAGGATACGGTTGACTCGAGAAGTAGGGATGCTTGAGACTTTGAACGGAATCGAAACGTTTTCGAGGGTCGTAAGTGAGGAGGGATTGGAGCAGAGATAGAGCGGAAGGAGGCGCGGCGGAGAAGAGGAAGGAAAGGTCTGAAGCGGGTTTCGGATCGAATTTGAGGGAAGAGGAAAGTTTCGTGAAGCCCTGATGTCAACACAGAATGTCCGTCAAATTCGACGCAAGCGAGTAGTAGACACGGAAGGAGAGAAGTGAGAGACTTACAGGCCAATCTTTCTCGGTAGGAGTTCCGAGCGCATTGAAAATCGTCTGTAATTGTTCCATATCACTCTCGCCCGCCATGAATGGAACTCGTAACATCAACTCTGCGAAAATACATCCTGCGGCCCACGTATCGACTCCAGTTGAATAACTTCGAGCTCCGAGTAAAAGCTCGGGAGGTCGATACCATCTGTTCACATCGCACGACGAAAACTAACAGTGAGTCATGACATTCGACGCAAACGAGAGAGGAGGAGCAACAAACCGAGTGACGACCTGACAAGTCATTTTTGCCGATTCGTCTGCGTATTCTCGCGCCAAACCGAAATCTGCAATCTTGAGTACTCCATCTGCCGAAATCAACAAGTTGTTTGGTTTCATATCCTATCATCGCGACCGGCATCGAAAGAGTCAGCAGACCGAATCGTGAGACGACTTGAGCTGCGAAAGTTTTCTGCTTTTCGAGATCTTTCGAGCTACAGGGAACTCGAAGCTTACCCTATGCAAGATCCAATTCCGATGACAGAACTCGAGTCCTTTGAAAGTCATTAACATCCAACTCTTGATATCTCCAGCTTGAAACACGAGGGATTTATCTCGAATCACGGCTTCGAGATCCGTGTCGAGGAACTCTAGGACTAGGTTGAGATTCGATTTGTTTGAGAAGACGTCCACCAGCTATACGAGAGAACGGTCAGCTTTCAGCTCAGGATCAAGAGTGAGGGAAAGAGGAGAGGGACTGACTTGAATCAGATTTGGATGATTCAACTCTCGCAAGAATTTCACTTCTCGAATCGCACTCATATCCAGCCCATCCTTGAATTGACCTACTTTGATCTACTCGCGTGATCCACACGGTACGAGCACGAGGCGAGTCAGCTTCGCGCAGATAACGACCTCGAGAGAGAGACAGGGCGGGAGAGGGACAGGGAGAGGGGACAACTGACCTTTTTGATAGCGATCTTCCTCCCCGTTGCCAGCTCTCTCCCCAGGTATACGACAGCGTAAGTACCTTCTCCTACTTTTTTGTCCTTTGAGTACTTTTGTTGAATCGACAAGTTGAGCAGAGAAGCGGCCTCCATCCTCCCAAGCTTGCTACTTTTCGCGCGGCCTTACTGAGTACTTCGAGAGTTAAGGTTCGTATTTAGGCGGAAAACAGGGAAGTCGGAGTAAGTGGTCGAGAACAAGAGAGTTTCATCAAACCTTCGTCACTTTCCTTCCTCTTTCCCCTCAACCCGGCAACATGTCGTTCCATATCACGCTCAAATCGCGTTCACCGAAACCCTCAAAACGGTTCCCGCTCACACTCGCGCTCTCGCAAGCTTCGCCGACCGTAGCGGATTTGAAACTCGCCATTGAAGCATCGGCACTCCGACTCAACCGACACCGACAGAGGATTACGACGGTCGAGAAGAAACAGGTCCTCGATGATGATGACAAGAAGCTACAGGGCTTTGGAGTGAAGGACGGAGACGATTTACACATCAAAGATTTGGGTCCTCAAGTCGGTGAGGTCTACCTCTCCCTAACTCTGTCTTGAAGTGTTATGCTTACTTGAGCTTCGTACCTGTACGAAAACAGCTTGGAAGACAGTCGTACGTTCGACGGAGCTTTCTCTCTGATTTTTGCTCGCAGACTCGGCTAACCGATCGCTTGTTTCTCCTCTTGAATAGTTCCTCACCGAATACGTAAGTATCCCTCTCACCCCAGCTCCTTCTCGTCTGCCTCGAGCCGGCAATGCGTCGGCAGGAACCTCTCGAATGTGTTTGCTGATCGTTCCGTTCTTTCGTTCCTCCTCTAGTTCGGCCCCTTGTTCATCCACCCCGCCTTCTACTTCGGTTCCAGGTTAATCTACGGCAAAGACTTCGTCCATTCAAAGATGCAAACTATCGCACTAGTCTTGATTCTGATTCATTATGCGAAACGTGAACTCGAAACTTTGTTGTGAGTACCTGTGCTCCTCTGTCATCGCTCTCACCAATCATCCCGCTGAACTCGAGTATGAGACCTAATTTGAATAGCGTTCATCGATTCTCTTCGGCAACTATGCCCATTCTCAACATCTTCAAAAAGTGCGATTTTCTTTCCCTCCCATTTCCTGACCCCGAAGCTGACTCGTCAGGTACTCGTTAGCTCGGCACATTACTGGGGACTTTCTGGAGTACTCCTCGCCGTCCCTCTGTACGGTCCTTGGAACGGTCAAAGTCGACTTTCGAACTCGATCCTCTCGAACGACAAATACCTTTACTTCTGGGTTGCTCTTTGGGCTGTACGTGTTCTCTGTTACACTTCAAAGGATCCATCTGGAATGCCGAAGAACTCCGCTGATCGAATCGCTCCGCGGAAACAGTACTCTGAATTCTCCAACCTCCTCACTCACTTGAACCTCGCATCCCTTCGACCGAGCGGCACTAAGACTCGCCAGATTCCCCGAGGCTATGGGTTCGACTCGGTCAGTTGCGCAAACTATTGGTTCGAAAGTTTGGCTTGGTTCGCATTCACGGGTTTGACCCTCAACTGGGCTGGTAAGTCGCTCCCTTCCCTCTCTGTCTTTACGCGCCGTCAGAATCGAACTCACGATCTCCTCTGGTTATGTAGCTGGGTTGTTCACGGCAGTAGCTGTCGGACAAATGTATGTTTGGGCCGTCAAGAAGCACCGAAGGTACAGGAAAGAGTTTGGCGACAAGTACCCTCGAGGAAGGAAAGCTATGTTCCCGTTCATCGCCTAGACTTTATTGAACTAGCCGAGGCGAGACTATTTTGAAAGGGAGGAGAAGAGGTTATTGGTAAAGCAAGTAAAGCGGCGTTCGAGGTTAAAAAGCCGAAACAATGGAAATATCGCAGTTATTCAAACTATCCTGTCGACTCTCGAGCAACTGCAGTGAGATCCTAGAGGTGGTTCTACAGCGAAGTAATCTATTTAAACTGTTCTATGTGAATCTACATCATCAAAATGGTGACCTTCTACGGGATAAGAATGCTCAAAATACTGTCCAATCTCACTCGACCCTCCATCTATAGCTTAGCCTGCTTAGCGTTCGGCAACAACTTCCTCACGATCGGTCCTTCTCCTCTCGACTTGTCCAACCTCGAGGCGTCACCTTCGAAACTCCAAAGCTTTGCCAAATCTTCCGGGAGACGTTTCTCTATAGAGGAGAGGATCCATTCTCCTGTCAACGGCATAAACTCTGAAGCATACAAAACTGGTCATTAGCGAGAGGTCGTGTGTGAGAAGCGGAGTGAGAGGAAACGAACTGAAGGCGTGTCCTGATCCTCCAGCTGCGATGAACAAGGAGGGAAATCTGGGATGATAATCGAACAAGAAATCACCAGATTCTCGATCAGAGTACCTGTAGACAACATGCCTGATGAGCGATTCGGTTTCCATCTCGCACGAAATGAGATGGAAACTCACCAGCATAACCTCGTCTCGATGATTTCTTTCTCTGCCAATTCGGGATGGATCCTCTCCATACCAGCTTTGAGAGCTTCAAGTGCTGAAGCCGGGATCTGTTGGTTCTCGTAGCCCGGAGTCAAAGTCGTCCGAGGAGTCGAGGGAAGGTTCAGTTGAGGGTTCGGAGATAGCCATCCTCGATCGTGAATAGCTGTTACAGAGTAGAGAGAGTCAGGTGCCGTACCATGAGACGGAAGAGGTAGACAACTAACCGAATTTGACGAGACCAGTCGAAGTAGGAGGGAAATTGTAAAACCCGGTATCAAGACAGAGGCTGACGGGGATCTCCTTATACTTTTCCGCTTCCTCCTTCGTTAACTGGATCACCGCGACCGTCTGTCCCGTCGGTAAGCAGTTGTCCTTCAGTTCTGGGACCAATAGTGGAGTCCATGCTCCCATCGCCGAGATTACGAAATCCGCTCGGATTGATGTTCCATTCGATAGTTTGATTCCTTCGACATCGGTCTTGTTCGAATTGTAGAGTAAATGACTCGCCTCTCCAACGAGGTAGCGGACTCCTAATTGACGAGCGAGAGAGTTTGTCGCGACGACAGCATCTCGCGAAGCGGCCCAACCTCCTGATCGATTCTTGTACTGCGCTCATCGTTCCACAACGAGGCTTGAGTATTATAGCTTGTGTTTTGTTAGAGAGAAAAGGGTGACTCACGCCCCAATCTCCGCTGAAGGACCCCGTGCGAACTCCTCGAGGATACAATTCCTTCATTCCCCCATCTTCCCTACACTCACACATTCCCTCTCCCAAGACGCGCTTGTTGAATTCGTAGGCACCTTGCACGTAGTTCGTTTGCGGATCAGACTTTGCCGAAAGAGCGACGACGCCGGAGGAGTGGTAATGCGGTTTCCAGCGAGAGTTCGATTCCCATTCTATGATCGCATCTCGGGCGAATTTGGCGTACAGCGGATCAGAGTACTCGGATCTGACGATCTGTCTACAAGGGTGAGCTGTATATGAGCCGAGAGAGAAAGACGGGAAGAACTCACTTTGTTGTAATCTGAACTCGCTGCGTCAAGAGCTAGTTCGGTTCCCCGTTCCACGACCGTGATCAAGCTCTCATGACCTTTGTATGGGCCCTCCGCGAGCGAGAGAGCTGTAGTACTTCCGAATTCGCCGGCGCCAATGATACAAATCAGTTGAGGGGGTCGAGGCGCTGGCATCACTTTAATATATGTTGGATAGGAGCTTGCTCGAGCGAATGGCGAAGGAGTCGCGGAAGGGGCGAGGCGAAGAGGAAGGAGGAAGTCAAAGAATCGGCAAATCGCGGCATGGTCGGAGCGAGTCAGAGGCCAAAAGTTTCGTTCAACATTCCGAGAGTAAGCAGTCAGTTCCACTCAGAAACGAAGGTGCGGGGCAGTAGAGAGAGCGTTAATTAGCACACAGAAACTTCGCGGAAACAAACGGAAACAAGACAGAACAGACAGGAACAGAACAGAGAACGAATGTACAGGGGAAGCTCGTCGGTAGTAAGGGGGCGAGTGTAGCAGTAAGAAGGTGGCGAGTCAGGCGGTGGGTATCGTTCAATTGCGTTTCTTGTTTTCAGACCGCTTTTTCTCCTTTCTCTCCCTCTTCGCTTTTTTCTCCCTGTTCCGCTCCTTCTTCTCCTTCTTGCTTTTGCTCTTGCTTTTGGCCTCCAGGTAGTCGATCGGCTCCCCCATTAGTTGTCGCCGCCTGATCTTCTCCCTCATCTGCAGAGGATTTGAATTTGAGATGAGTCTTTGGAACATGCAACAAGGAAAGCACGTGTCATTAAGGCAGAACCGAGAGCGAGGAGGATCGGAGCACGGGGGAAAGAAGGGTAATCGCAAGAGAAGAAATTGTTGTGAGCTTACCTCGTAGAAATCGATCACTTTTTGAGGACAGGTTTTTCGACAGATCTTGGAATCAGTGTAGGAAGCGTAAGGCAATCCGGCCTCGTCAATCTTCTTCCAGATGATCAACATAAGGGGCCGACCATCGTACGCGGGTGGTCCTTCGAGGCAGGTTTCGATCTTTTCGACGAGATCCTGTAAAAAGTGGAGCCATGAGAGGACAATCGTGAAAATCACGATAGATCGCGACTCGCCTCCCAACTGTTGTCATCCGTCGTTGAGATAACTTCTTCCCACTGAACCTCGTTCCTCGCAGCCTCGTCGAATCCATCTTCGTCCGATGCATCTTTTTCCATCGCGTCGGCCTGGTCCTCCTCCTCCTCTTCTTCTTCCTCTTCCTCTTCTTGGATTACTTGCTTCTTTTCTTCCTTTTTCGCGCGTTTGTTCGATTTCGTTTTCTCCTCGTTGTCGTCCGATGAACGTTTCTTCTTTGGCGTCGGCGTCGGAGTTTTGCCCTTTGATTTATCCTTTGCTTGTGCCCTCTTCTGCCTCGGAGAAGCTACCTCGTCTTGTTCTTCCTCGGCGTCTTTCTCGAGTTTCGCCTTCAGTTTCTTGTATTCTTTGCTACCGACTTTGTAACGTTCCAATTGTTCTTCGGGATCCTTGGACTTCCAGTAGTCTTCGATCGCTACCTTACAGCCCCTGCTATCCGTTCCGTCGAAGCAGAAAGAGAGTTCAGTTGCGACGTCCGGGAGAAAACAGAGAGAGTGAGAGAGAGAAACGCACGAGAGGTTTGGTTCAGCAGGTTCCCAAGTATCGTCTGAAGCTTTGTCAAACCCTTTCCATTTCACTTTGTATTCGAGCACTCCTTTCTGTTTCGACGCGAAAACAAGAGAGGAGAGGAGAGGGAGATCAACAATGGATATCTCAACGCGTCTCTATCAACGAACGCCAGGTAGGAGAGAGCTTACCTTGGTACGCCTGTGCGCTTTCAACTTCTCGACGACAACTGTACAGCAAAGAATGAGTTGAGTGACTCGGGTCGGCTTTGATCAAGGCAAACAATGGGAGGGGAGGGCGAAGCGAAGCTCACATTCGTCGTCGGATTCGGTCTCTGCCTTCTTCTGTTGAGTGCGTGCCATCGTTCGGTGTGAGAAGCGGAGCAGAGGTGATGAGCGAAGGTGAGAAGGAGGTCAAAACGGCAATTCAACTCCTGCAGTAACTTTTGCTTCGCTTGCCGCTCAGAAGTCGCTCCTCACTCGATACAGTAGAGAGGCTAGTCTTAGACTATTCTGGAACTTGTTTCAGCGCAACTCAAGGGTTCCCCAAAATCCAATTTCGGCTGTTGACGATTTGTTCAACCGGTTTCTCCACCTCCTCTGGACTTCCGACCTCGTTACGCTTTGCTCTTGCTCTGGTACTCTTCACAGTCGCCTTGACGAACGACATGGCTGCTACGAAACGCTTCACGCTCGACGAGGTCGCCAAGGTGAGTTCTCTCTCTTTCCTCCCGTCTTCGCTTCCCTCCTCGAGCTAATCTTTCAAGCGCCTGATCCTGACAGCATAATCGTGAAGGTGATCTATGGACCGTGATCAACAACGACGTCTACGAGTATGTTCACGATTCTTTTTCCGCGGTCGTTCAAGTTTGAGCTCGACGATTGCTTCACTGACCCTTCGCCTCCGTCGGATCTTGTTTCGCACTCGCAGTCTCACCAAACTACACACTTTTCACCCTGGTGGGGAAGGGGTTCTTCTTCACCACACCGTCGCCGGCAAAGATTCCTCTTCCCTTTTCTTCTCGCTGCACCGATCGGAAATCCTGCTGAAATACGCTCGGCTCAAGATCGGTTCTCTCGACACGACATCCCCAGCACCTTACCTCCTTCCGGTCGACGGTGAACTCAGTCCCGTACCTCACTCCGAGCCTACTTGGCTCGACACGAAATACCACTCTCCCTTCTTCAAAGAGTCTCACTACGCTTTACAGAAGGAAATGAGACGTTTCTTCGATACCGAGGTTAAAGCCGAGGCGAGGTCTCACGAACTGACTCACGAGCGCCCGACGAAGCGCCTTGTAGAGCTCATGGGAAGCCCGAAGTGGAACATTCGTCAGTTCTCCTTTCCTTAGTTATCTACCGCTCTCTCATCTCCTCACACAGCTCGTCGCTTGTAGACGCTATGAGAATGGGTCCAGGAAAGCATCTTCACGGATTGACCCTCCCCGGAGGTGTCAAAGGCGAAGATTTCGACTACTTTCACGAACTGGTCGTCGTACAAGAACTCGCACGCCTCGGAGCACCAGGATACATGGCAGGTCTACAAGCTGGAATGGTCATTGGGCTGCCTCCAGTACTCAACTTTGGTACGGAGGAAATGAAGAGAAAGATCCTTCCGGAGATTCTAGCGTAAGCACGATTCGTTTGACCGATTGTGGTCAGACACCGATGCTGACCTCGTCTCATCTACAGAGGACGCAAGTTCATCTCTCTAGCCATCTCGGAAGCCTTTGCCGGGTCAGATGTCGCAGGGATGCGTGAGTTTTCTCAATTTCCGACTCTTGCTCTTTTCGCGACTCACCCTGACTCGTCGTTCCGCAGGTACTGAGGCGAAACTTACTGAAGACGGCAAGCATTTCATTGTTACCGGGACGAAGGTAAGTATTTCCGATTGATACCGAGCTGATTGGGTGACTGACCCTGAGCTGCCTCCGTGTCAAACAGAAATGGATTACAAAGTGAGTTCCGACGATGCACGAGTCTTCTGACCCCCTCTTCGAGCTGACCCGCAATCGTTATTTTCTCTTCACCTCTGCTCCCTGCAGTGGAAACTTCTCCGACTACTTTATGACGGGAGTTCGCACGAGCGAGAACGAACTCACGATGATGCTGATTCCTCGCACAGACGAGGTCGACACCAAGATCATCAAGACTTCGTACAGTCATGCAGCTGGTACTGCTTACGTGACGTTCGATGGCGTGAAAGTCCCGGTCGAGAATGTATTGGGCGGCGTCGGAAATGGGTTGAAAGTAATCCTATCTAATTTCAACCACGAGCGTGAGTCCAAGCTTCCCTTCGCCATTCTTCGCTGTACTAGTCTCGCAGTAGAACTGATTAACGAGTCGATTTACCTTCAGGATGGGTTATCAATTGTCGAATTGCTCGTTTCTCTCGTCTCATCTTCGAAGAAACATTCAAATGGGCTCACTTGCGGGAAGTCCAAGGGAAGAAACTGATCGACAACGCTGTCGTTCGTCAAAAGTACGTGTTTCCGCTGGGAAAGGGAATCGATTTGTGCGATAAGAATTGACATTCCCTCCCGTTGTGCTCAGGTTTGCTCGCATCATTGCCAAGGTCGACGCCGGACAAGCATGGCTCGAGCAGGTGACCTATCAAATGTATATCTCTCTCGCTCTCCTTCAGCGCGCAGGGGCAGGCTGACGCTGACGAGGTTTTCTCGCAGGTGCACGATGACTTACGCTGAACAATCAAAATTATTGGCGGGCCCACAAGCGTTCCTCAAGACCTTTTTGTCGATCAGCGGAGGT
The DNA here is from genome assembly GCF_050403485.1 of Sporobolomyces salmoneus. NCBI lineage: Eukaryota > Fungi > Basidiomycota > Microbotryomycetes > Sporidiobolales > Sporidiobolaceae > Sporobolomyces > Sporobolomyces salmoneus. The sequence goes on along the minus strand of NW_027481150.1, from coordinate 45,945 downwards.
GAGATCTCGGACGATTGCGTCCAAATCTTCGGAGGAAGGGGAATCACGCAGGGAGGCAGTAAGGCTCGATCGTGTTCTCCGCCGAGTTATCCTTTGCTGATTCTTCTTACCTCTCGCTTAGTGGGTCAACTCATTCAAACATACTCGAAGGCGTACAAGTTCGATTCTTTGCTCGGAGGAAGCGAGGAGGTTCTAGCTGATCTCGGTGTGCGACAAGCGATGAAGAATTTCCCCAATGCCGTTCTTTGAGTCTTTGGTACCGACTTCACGTTTTCCGAATCTCATCTGTGAATATACCATATCAATATCGCGTTGAACCACGTTTCTGTTAAGCTTGATCTTGCGCTTTGATGTCAGAATTGAGCAGGAAAGGCCTCTGCCCACTTGTTCTTCGTTTCGGCAGCTCGCGAGGAGCGTCGCTCATCAGATAAATAAATCCGAGGGGCTATCGAGGCTCTCGGGCTCAGATAGCGAGATTCTGCAAGTGAGAAAGTAAAGACGAACATTTGCTTGCCCGTCTGCATCGCTGGTCACATTGCCTGGTCGCTTGCTCTCCTCGGACCTAGCGAGAACGATAAATATAGTCTATTCCGCGTGATGACACATGTTATTCAGGATAGCAAAGATATCTAATTTCAAGAGTGAAAACATTCTAAGCTGAATGAAACTCCCGCCCGAGCTCATTTTCCTCCCCCTGTACTCCCTTCGGACGCTTAGAACTCTGGCTGAGGACAGGCGACATCGGGGAGACTATCTGGGATCGGTCTACCCGTGACTCGGTACCAATGTTGAACGACTTTGAGGATATTCGCTCGCTCGGCTGCGTTGTTCGGACCGTTCGGATAGTAGAGTGAATAGCCGTCGTTGTGAGTCACCCATGAACTGCAATCTGGCGTTCGCCCGAAGTAACTCCAGATCATCTGCGCAAAAAATCAGTCTCGAATTGAAAGTCGCGAGAAAGGAGAGAAAGAACTTACATCACCAACGGTTGGTGTCGCCTCGAGAGCAGCGATGAAGTCGTCGACAGAACTTCCACCGAAAGAGTTGGTCCAATCCCATTCTCCAACGAGGAAGTTCTTCAACGAGTTTGCAGCGAGAGGTACTTGAGCGTTGAAGAGTGCGACGTTCCTCGGATAGGCATGATCGCTGACCATCCCGATACCTCGGTTCGTTAACGATGGCGGGGTCGCCTTGTTCGTATAGTTGTAGAATCCATTCGTGCCTGGAGAGAAAGGTTTAGTTGACAAACTCAACGCGATTGAGACAAGCGACGTACCATCGAGAATCAAATGATTCTTGTCGAATTTGCGAATGTACTGAATGACTTGAGTCGTAAAGTACGTAGTTGGCCAAGGTTCAGCATTGATGTACCTGTTTGAATTCGTTTGATTAATTCTCGGTTCGACGTCAGTAGATCCAGAAGAGAGAACCCACCCTCCGAGTTCGTTTCCAGTCTCCCAGGCCAAGATGGTCGGATCTTGCGCGTACGACAATCCCGTATAGGGGTTCACTCGACTGACTACTTTTTGGATGTAGGAACCGAAAGCCCCCACTACAGCTCGATTCCCGTAGAAAGCATCTCCGGGATACGAAGTGTTGGCGAATCGGAACTTGATGAAATCGTATTTACTACCGTGGTAGTACTTCCAGTTATCGATGAGAGGGAGAATCACACGAAGTCCGTATCGACCTGCAGCGTAGATAGCGTAGTCCCGAGAATCCCACTAGAGCGATACATACAGTCAGTCAGGGTCAGGACGGGAGCTTCAGGAGAGAACCCGGAGAGGGAATTTACAGCGGCGTCGTTGAACTTGTTCCATGAAGGTTCGAGTTGGTAAGGATTATTAGGACCAACCGAGATACCGCACGAGTGAGCGCGAATCGTGGTCGCACCCATGGCGACGGCAGCGGCAAGGGCTTCGCGAACGCGGCGCTTGTCCGCGTAAGAACCAACCGGTCCATAGTTTTCGTCCTCTGTAGAAGCGAGAACATAGTAATCAGATCGAGACAAAGCGGAAGGATGATCATCAGACATACGACACAGCCAGTAGATATCTGTAGAAGAGCCAAGATTCAGTACTCCTTCGAACCAAACCGCGAGACAAGAACTTACTCGGTCCGACAATCTTGTAAGGTTTTCCGTTCACAGTCAATTGTTGAGTTCGAGCGACTTTCGTAACGAAGGCAGAAGGGGTAGGGAGGGTTCCGGTGCCGGAAATAGTGAATGAGCCGCCGGTGTAGGCTGGAGCGATTGTCGAGGAGGAGGAAGTGGTCAAAGCACCGGCAAGGGCTTGAGATCTATGCCCGGTATAAGCCGATACTGAAGGAGCGGAAGTTTGGGTAGTCGAGACAGTGGGAGTGCCGGAAGGGGTCGAGCTTGTCGAGTCAGAGAGAATCGAGGAAGTTGAGGAGGAAACGATGTCTTCCGCTCCCGATGAAGCTGCGACGACGCTGGTAGGAATCGCAGTCGATGTCGAAGTCGACGAGCGAATGAACGAAGTTGCAAGTTGCTTTTTGACGAGGTGAGCGTTGTTTCCCTGACCCCAAATTGACCTCTTTCCAGCTAACCATCTTCGTCTCCAAACTTCCCTTGCTGGTACGTTGTCCTGAGCTACGACTCCTTGTCCACACAGCAGTAATAACAGCAGTAGTTCGACCGTTTTCACCATTTGTTATTGATTCAGGCGCGTCGAACGGAATTGCGGTAAGAGGGGAGGAGAAGTCGGAAGGGAGGGCAAGACTGTTCAAAACGAGTGACTAGGGGTGAGGATGGAAGGCGATGGTAATGAGTGGTGTGTGGAAGAAGGAAGAGAGCGTGAGCCAAGGCAATTGAAGAGGTCGAAGCGAGAGGAATGTTGGTTGATGTCGATCGATTTGGTCAAGTACTTGGAGCCCCTCCATCCAAGCAACCTGGAAGAGTCTCGAAGTCGAAGGTTGCTGGCCATGCCGTACAGTAGATATCGCGTTGCCGAGTGAATGGAAGAGGGGGAAGAGAGTCGTCGCGCCGATGTCGATGAAAGCTCTCCCTCTTGATCAATCAGTTCGCCTATTCGGTCAGTATCGACACCACACATTCTAAACGTAGCACTGCACCTCGAGACATCTGGCAGAAGGAAGATCAGCCGCTCGGTCAATGACATCGACTCAAAGGTTACGGTTGGATGACGGAGCACGGGAAGAGCACTATGAGTTTACTGTGAGTCTCTTGAGTACTCGTACACCCGCGTAGAGCTAAGAGAGCCCCTTCTGAATAGCCGAGAGCGGTCATCGCAGGTCTCTTGATCGGAGTTCTGACATGTTGCACGAACATGTCGCTCGGTTTACAGTCTGGTTGGGTATCAGTAAGCTCAGAGACGGCGTCCTTTCGACAAGCGATGCGTGCTGACAAATCTAGCTTCTCAGATGATGTCGCTTCAGGTTCGACCATTCCGCCTCAACCAAGGTCACGTTCACTTCTAATAGCTTAGTCTCTCATATAGGCATCACTACTCGGATTCGGAATCTTCAAGGTACTACCGCGGATACCGTGGTTTTCGAAACGGCCTCTGTCGATTCATGAAAATGTAAGATTTTCAATTTCGCACGATTCTGTCAAGTTCTCGGCTGACCTTTCTACTTTGCATGCGCTCATGACAGATCGTCTTGCAAACTACGGCTGTAGCGACGGGAACCTTACCCCTCGCGGCAGGATTCGTCGGAGTTGTTCCAGCTCTCGCTCAGCTCAACCCTCTACAAGATCGATCACTCCCGCTCGTGCTCTCGTGGCAGTCTTGTCTCGGCTGGAGTTTCGCCGTCGCCTTCTTTGGGGTATTCCTAGCGGTCCCTCTTCGCCGTCAAGTGATTGTCAAAGAACAACTCGTCTTTCCCTCTGGTCTCGCGACCGCTCAAATCATCGGAGTCCTACACGACAAACCTCTCAAAACAACAACGGCACCAGACCAGGAAGGTGCTGCGAGACGGAGAGATGGAGACTATGAAACGTTACCAGCGGAAGACGAGATCGAAGGCATGTCGAGTGATGGAAAAGATAAGAAAGTTGTCGACGCAAAGGCGTGGTCGGCTCTGACGGCGAGCTTCGGAGCGTCAGCGGTCTATACGGTGCGTCTAAATCGTTCTCGGAGGAGTACAGCGAGCTTGCCGTCTTGACATTGCTCGCATTGGACCTTCAGCTTCTCTCGTTCGCTTTTCCCGTCATTTATGCGATGCCAATCTTTGACCTTCTCGGTTTTCACGCTGCTCACGACTGGCTATGGTGGTAAGTTCATCTCTCAGTGCTCTTGCGATTCGTTACCTCGAGCTAACGAGATCTCGAGATTTCGTTCGTCAGGTTCACACCGAGCACGAGTTACATCGGTCAGGGGATCATCATGGGCTTCCCCACAACTGCCAGTATGAGTCTGGTACGTCCAAGGTCGCGGATTCCCTCCTTGTCACATTCATCGCTGATCAATCGCGATTTCGCAGGGAATGCTGTTTGGCTGGGCCTTCCTCTCGCCCTTATCGTATTACGCTGGATGGGCTCCAGGTCCCGTCGCTTCGACTGTCGACGGTGCGCGTGGATGGCTACTCTGGCCAGCACTCGCAGTCATGTGCGCTGAAAGTCTCATCAGTGTCGGAATTCTCCTCGGAACGAGCCTCAAGCCGTACTTCCTCCGCAACAAACAATCTGCCCTCTTCGTCGCAGAGCCGAATACTCGTCGTCGAGACTCGCTTGATTCGGTTTCTTCCGACAACTCTTCGATCCTTCGAGAACCTAGTGCGGCAGAACTCAGGGCCAACGATGAACCTTCTCTCCAAGTCGTCCTACTTGGCATCACTTTGAGCTGTGTATCTTGCGTCGTCCTTGTTGGAATCGTCTTCGGAAGCGAGGGTATCGCGTGGTGGGCGACGATTATCGCTTTGATTCTCGCGAGTATCTTTTCCATTCTCGGGTTAGTCTTTCTCTTTATTGACATTTGTCTCCCGGTGTGCTGACGTAGTCTTGCATGACAGTGTTCGTGCTCTAGGGGAAACGGATTTGAACCCGGTCTCTGCCATCGGGAAGATTTCGCAACTCGTTTTCGCCGTCGTTCAACCAAACAACGTCGTCGCGAATCTCATCGCGGGTGGAATCAGTGAAGCTGGAGCACAACAGAGTGGAGACTTGATGCAAGATCTCAAGACGGGATACCTTTGGCATGCGAGTCCGAAAGCGCAATTCCACGGACAAGTGAGCTCATCTCGTTCACGCTTAGAGTGAAGGGCCGCACGCTGACTCGTTCTTTGTTCAGCTCGTTGGATCTTTGGCTTCAGTCTTCGTCTCGACCGGTCTGTATTGTCTCTACCGTTCAACCTATAATTTCCCCTCAACTGCGTTCCCCGTCCCAACTGCCGCGATCTGGTCGGTCATTCTCTCTCACCAGTATCCTAGGACGATTAAATGCTGACGAACAAGATCTCGTAGGCTCAATCTCGCACGACTCGTCAACGCTGGCGAACTTCCTCCTCGTTCTGCGGAAGCCATGGTTATTTTCGGTCTCCTGTTCGTTGCTTTGTCGTCGCTCAAGACGATCTCTCGTAGCAGAGAAGCGATGGGTACAGATTGGAAGTGGGCTCGATACATTCCGTCGGGGTGAGTCATTTCACAAACTGGTGCCTGCTCAAAGACCTGAAAAATTTCGTGATTTTTCATTAGGATCGCGTTTGCGATTGGATTCATCAATACGCCGTCCTTCTCTCTCGCTCGATTCGTAGGAGGACTCATTTCGCTCTACTACACTCGACAACAATCTCCCTCCGCGACCTCGTCGTCGTCGTCTCCAGCTCACCTTCAACATTTCGGACTGATAATCGTGGCTTCTGGGTTCGTTCTGGGGGAAGGATTCGCGAGTGTCGTCGGCTTGTTACTAAAATCTGCTGGGCATGGAGGTCCCTCGTCTTGTGGAGGTTGCAACCTTGGAGGTGGAGGTTACTGCTCGAACTGTTGAGTACAAACTCGCGACGAGTTGGCTGCATTTGTACCCATTACTTCGGCACTTTCTGTATTCGACTTCACTCTGTACCGGCGCTGTATTCATCTGATTGTTTTTACTGCATCGAGGTCATTATCGTCGATGCAATCTTAGCAAATTCGCGAAGGGGACTCTCCCTGCCGTTTCCACGAAGAGGGAAAGTTTTTCCTTTGCCATCGGAAATGAGGAAGAGATCTACAAGAAAGTCACTGCACAGAACGGAATTCATCAGCAGCAATCGGAAAGATGATTCATTCGCGAAAGTCAGCAACTCGGATTGTCGGAAGGATTCGAGGAGAACTTTCTCGCTCTCTCGTCTTCTCCTGGCTCCAATTCGTACTCTCTTCAATCCGCGATCAGCGACGGCTCGTACGCTCAAAGTAGTTTGTGACTGCTCGACCCTCGGACGTTCCAACTCTACGGGTCATTGCGAAAGGTCTAACATTCTCGACCAATTCGCCGACTCTCTACATCATAGCCCCCGTTCCAGTCGACCAGAACCCTTTGTACGTATGCGTGCGGTCATCCTAGGTCAACATCCGAGTCGTAAGTCCGAGTCTCGCACATCCCTCTCGATATCTTCCCTCTTAGTCTCATCACTAAACTTTTTGGTCCTCGCCGGCCTCCGATCTCTCCCCTCTTCAGGCGTAAAGACTCTTGCGGGGCTATTCAATGAAGAGGACACGTTGAAGGTGGTAGCTGGTGTATCTGACATCCTCGTGAGCTTTCCTTCCTCTCGACGAGTCTGGTGAATCGTTCTACCGCTTCTAACGCCAAGTGTTCTGTCTCCAGGACTGCGGAGTAGTGCTCTCCGCTCTGATACCTTCAGTCGAGCTTCTCGTGAGTGCAATCGCCCGAAACCACGTCCGAAAAGACGAAAACCCCGGGCAATCGGACTAATTCCTTTCGTTCCTTGAACCGTTACACTCCTCTCTTTCAGATTTGCGGTGTGAGTGCAAATTCTGACTCTAGCATCTCTATATGTTGCGTGCGTGCTGACCTCGCAAGCTCGTTAGGGATACTTTGAACTGTTGGACGTGAAAGATATGCTTTTCTCGGCGAACTCAGACAATTTACGATTGCTCAAGGTGAGTAGTCTCAGCTCTGCGGCAAAGTATCGAGCTGACCAACCGATGGTGCTTCCGTTCGACAGGTTCCAGATGGATTGATGGTACGTTGCGAGAATTGCTTTCTAGCGAAAAGATTTCGGCTGATTCATTCTCTGATCGTCAGATGGAAGGCGGAGGTCCTACCGCCGTCAAAGCATGGGTCTACGAGCAGATTCGGACGGACACCTACACTCCGATTCATTGACGGGAGATCAGCTTTCGAAACCCAGAAAAAAAGAAAAAAGGACTACACCCTCGATACAACGTCTTTCTGTCACGTTCATACTCCCCTCTACCCTGTTGTGCTAATATACGATTTACTCTCACTTTTGCAAAGTTGATCAAGAAAGGAAACAAGTTCCTGTTTTGAATTCCATTCACTGTTGACTTTCGTTCAAGTGATGCCAGACTCCTGCTCCTGCCGCGGCGATTCCTTCTCCGAACCATCGCTCCACGCCATCTCCTCCTCGAGCTCGTCTTCTTCCGCATCTTCCTGATCCCGATTCCCATCCGGCGTTGCATGATCCGCTTCATCCACCTCCATTCCGTCGTTCCCGTCTCTTCCGTTCGACCGTTCCTCCTCCCCTTCCTCCTCATCATGTTCGACCCACAACTCTTCTCTCCATTCGACCGGACCCAAACTCCTCACTCCTTCCTCCCTCAATTCATACTCGACTTTTCCCCTCTTCAATTCCGGTCCAAACACGACATTCATTTCCCTCTTGACGCTATCCCCTCTCCTCCCAATCATACACAGTACTCTCGTATTGACGAGGTTCGTCCAGGTCGTTCCCAACGCAGCGGAAACTTTCGAGGAATGAGGATTTGGGGGAATGATCGATGCCCCGGTTGAATGAAGGGCTTGAAATCGGGTGTAGAGGAGGAGAGGGACGGAATATTGAATGTGCGGAGGAGGGAGAGGTTCAGAGGTGGAAGAAGTGGAGTATCGCGAGTAGGAAGAAGAAGTGGAAGATGTTCGAGAGAGAGCTGCAGGAGTCGTAAGAAACCGAGACGAGGGCGGGAGAATTGACGAGAAGGCGGGTGACGTGGGAGTCTGATCGCGAGCCGAAGTCGGACTAGTCGGAGAATCTACTTGAGCAGAAGGCGTTTCGACGAGGTGAGGAGGAAGAGGACCGGTTCGTTCGAAGACATCTTGGACTTGATTCACGACGACGACGGCACAATTGTAGATGTGCGCAATTCGTTTCAGCTTGTCTCCGATCGATACGAGTTCTTTCGACCTCTCCACGAATCCAGAAGAAACGTTCTCGTGAGTTGCTCGAACTGGAGCCGCGATCGAGTCGAGGATGACGAGTCGAACCGGCAGGGGAGGTATAGGTGGAGTATTTCGATGTTCAGCCAGATATTGCGACGCTGGCGGTTCGTCGCCTCCGAAGCCAGTGAGCGAAACGAGCTCGGGATCGATCTGATTCTTTTTGGCGAGTTCGTTGATTCGTTCGATCGCTGCGGGAACGTGGTACGAGACGACAGTTTCGAGAGTGTCGACGTCGGGAGCTTTCTCCGTATGGATGTTGTCGAGGTAATCCCACGCGTTTCGTTCGCTGTTCCGATCGCTCGAAGTTTCAGAAGCGGGCATGTGCGCCGCCATCTGGAGAAGACGGGTCGAGGATACTGTGCCTTCAGAGGAGATGAAGAGCGCGCCTCCATCGAGTCCACCTTGCGCGACCGAAAGTTGAACGTTGAGCGCAAGTTGCAGGCAGAGGTGTGTTTTGCCCGACGCTCTGTCGCCAACGCTCGTCACAGCCGTCAGCGAAAACTCCGCTTGCCTCGGATAAAGGGAATGCAGCTCACGATTGCCCTGCGATCTCTGTCAGACTCCCTATTCGCACTCCGCCGTCGAAAAGGAGATCGATTTGCGGATCTCCGAACGATACTTTGCCTCCCTTGATGCTCCGGTTCCGGTCCGTTCCAGCTAATGCGGCTACAGAGCTGCACTGTGCCTCCTCCCGTGACAGTACCGCTTGCGAAACGTCAAAGACGAGTTGTTCAACATCGATTTGAGAAAGGTTCGTTTTCTGCGCTAGCTGGTGTACAGGGGTGAGGAGCACTTCGGCTGCTGTTGTGTATTGTGCTACATGCGAAACGAGGATATTTCGTCAGCTTGCAGGGTCCAGACAATAAGCGATTGTTGAAGCGACTGGGAAGAACCGGCGAACAAGCATCTTCCCCGGCTCTTGAGCTCAAGTCCTTTCGTCCATATACACATATGCATCTCACGGATCTTTCAGGGGTAAAGACAAGACGTACCTCTAAGGAGATGAGCGGTGAATCTTGAAGAGAGATCAAGCTGCCGAATCTCGACATTCTGCATCGATTGAAGCCCCGCCGCCGGGCTAGTTTCTCCGTCCTCTGATCAAAGTGTTCTGCGCCGTTCAGTGAGGTTGCGGGCGCGTCAGAGTTGAGATGTCAAGGAGGAAAGAGTTCCGAGAGTTTTGTTTCTCTCTTCCTTTCGCTACTCTCGCTTGCAAAGCATTCGACTCGATTACAACAAAGCCAAGTGTATCGCGCAGCCTGCACTCGCCAGCCGTTTCTAGTCTCTCTCTGTGCCCCCGATCCGACTTTCTTTCCCCCGCTTCATCTCCTTTCTCCCCCTCCGCAATCTCCTTCGATCAGCTCCGTTTGATGCCTCCTCGCAAACGCGTCAGAGGCGTCAGCTCTTCCCTCTCGCCGGTATCCGACGTCAAACCGAATATCTCCTCTCCTTCCCCGCCAACGTCATCCTCGTCCTCTCCCTTCTCTCGACCCTCAGATCCGGTCTACTACTCGTACAAGATTGGAAGAGGAGAACAGCTCGTACTCACTTTTGAGCCATATAAGTCATGGCTCCTGCCTTTGTGGAGATTCAAGACTGTCCCGATCGCGAAAGAAAGCTCGGAGAAATTGTGGGCGAAGTTTAGAGCGTCCGGCGATGAGGAAGACTTTGTCGGAATGGATATGACAAGGAAATTCATTCAGATGGTACGTAATGTCATCGGTCTTAAGCAGGCGATCGAAGGCACTGAAACTTACGGCCCTTGTTTTCTCGTTTCTCCAGGGAATGACTCGAGCCGGGCGGTACGCAAATCGAGCAGGTGGCAAGAAGTACGGGAAAGACGGTGAACTATTGCCAAAGACGACGAACCATAAAGGAGCCGAAGAGAAAGCAGAAGCGAGCGCCATCTTTCGAGAGATGTGGGAGAAATGCAAAATCGACGAGAAATACCTCGAGCTCCGAAAGGTGTGGGAAGCCGACAAGAAGAAATGGACGAAAGAACATCCAGACGAGGTCATCGATCTAGAGATGACAAAGAAGGATTCGAAGAAAGTGAAGAAGGAGGAACAAGAGGAGGAAGACGTGAAACCGAAACGAAGGAAACGGAGCTAGTGCTTCAGTAGGACTCGTTGCGCGGCACGAGAGAAGGCTCTCGAATACTCGAAGCAGACTGGGCTGGATCTCGAGAGTCGACGAGACAGCGTTGTTTTGTAAGTACAATCGACAAGAGACTGATTCTATTATGACACAACATGTAATCCTTCGACGAGGGGAGAACCCGCTTCTATGAAACGCTATGATATCCGTAAAGAGAGACAGGGAAGGTGAAAGAAAGATACAAGGACCTCCTATCAAGCTGCGTAACCGGGTCCAGGGAAGAGATCTCGACCGTGATCTAGGCGGTCGTGATTGAGGATACCTTCGATCCTAGCCTTGACTGCTGACAAGAGAGTGGCCGATTCTCGGTCGTAACAGAAGTCGTTGTCGGGGATCGCCGTCATTCTGTAACGGAATTCAGGTCAGCATGAAAAGACTCAATCAAGAGGTTCATATGAGATGAAAGAGTGCTTACCGAGCGTGCCAGGCGAAAGGACCATGTAAGCCAGAAGGAAGAGCCGAGCCCGAGGGGTATCTTCCACGTTCGCAAGGCATGAAGACTTGACCCGTCCAAGCCATGCCATCGACCAGTTGCATTCCGATGCGTCCAACTCCGCAGCCGCGTGTGCTACAGAGTTTATGTACACCTCTGGTAAGAAGCACGGATGAACGAAGGTGGAGTGTCAGCTACGAAATCGCGGGAAACCGGAATTCAAAAAACTTGAGGTTGCGAAGATATCTCGTCACTCACTCGTTATACAGCCAATAGAATCGAGCTATGCAATGGAACCAATCTTAATTAGTCGTTGTGAAGAAAGGCAGGAACGAGAGAAAGAAGAGAGCGACTCACAGCCCATATCAAGTTCAGGATAAAGTTCTTTCATTTTCGACTCGTTGTATGGCATTTGACACGCTAGCGAGAGTACACGTTCCCCGATGCCAGACCACGAAGGACCGTAGAGAAGGAAGTTGTTGCTGGCAGAGAGGAAAACAAAAGAAAGTCAGTGAACTCTTCTTCGATAGGATGAGCTCAACATTCACGCACTTGAGTGTTTCGTCGTGGGCACCAATAACAGGTCCAGCCCGGATGATGGGAGTGAAATCTCGAAGAGGAACACTGTCGGCATCGAGCCAAATTCCTCCGAATTTCGAGAGCAGGAGAAGTCGAATGAGATCGCTACGTGTTTGAATCGGCAGACCGATCTCGTTTCGATAATCGGCGTCCATCCACTCCTTCATTCCTTCCAAACACGTCCCTTGGGCAAGTGAGTCGTCCCATCGTCGGAACGAAATCACATTCCGGTAAGGCGAGGTGGGTCCCGTGTATTTGTCGGCGAACTCGGGCGAAGGCCCATCGCCTTCGAACCACCAGATGAGGGAACTCGTTTCAAAGGGTTGAGTAGCGAGCCAGGCGTCAATCGTGAGACCGTGCGAACCAGGTCTCCAATTTCCAGCCCAGAAAAGATGAGTCTATCGAGACGATTCAATCAGTAAGACCAGTCCTGCAGAGAGTAGAGAGCTTCATGACTTACAATGAGACCTGAATCGGGAACAGGGAAGACCGGACATCCAGATTCGATAATTCGCTCTTCGAGGTCCGCGAGGAAAGACGAGTTGTGGTTCACCTCTCCTCCTCCCGAGAATCTTCTCACGCAGTCGAGATCTTTGATCGGAATGTCCCACGCTGCAGGTTTGATGCCTTGAGGTGCGAAGAACCGTTTGACGTCGTTTTTGATGCTTCGCTCGGAGGGAGGGATGAAAGAAACGAGAGAGCTGAGGAGAAGGATAACACCGAGAGCTGCAGCGAACTTTGTAGTCGTAGGTTGGTAGGGGGAAGGAGGTGAATTACGAGCTTCGTGCGAGTTGAGCTCTGTTTTCGGGGTCGAAGGGGTATCGGCATCGTCGGATGTCGAAAGCTCGACGTACGTGCCCGAGGGGCGATGTACGTCGTCGTCGTCGTTATCTTTGTACCAGTTGTAAGCCCACGTCGCGATCTAAGACGAGCAATCGATTTAGTCATGAAGTCCCAAAGGATTGAAGATGGAGAAGAGCCCTCACAGTCAAAACTCCGATTCCAAATGTCGTCCTGAAATCGAGACCATCGGTGAGAGGGAATAGAAGGTGTTGCAAGACGAAGACGGTTGTGATGCAGAGGGAAGCTCCGACGAGTTTGACGAGGTTATCCCTTTGACGAAGAATGAGAGCGACGACGAGTCCGGTTGCGGCAGTGACAGATGCGACGAGGAAGAAGGCGGGGAGAGAAGCGAGAGTCGACTGGGAATCGAGGACGACTCGAGAATTGGCGGCAATCGCAGCGAGTCCCGTGAAGACTGCTCCCCATAAGTAGAGGTAAAATTGAGCCTGCCAGAACTCGACCTTCTCCTTCAACATCAACTCTGTCCATACACTCGAACAAGCCGATACTGCTCCAACTGTTAACCCGATCAGAGGTCCACTGAGGAGATCTCCAACTCGAATATTCGCCCTTTGCTCTCCGTCCCAAAGTTGCTCAGGACATCCCGCCAACACCATTCCACCTGTCAAGACTGCGAGTGACATCCACATGGCTTGACTATTGCGAGGCCGAACGACGAAATGGTGAAGAATCGCAGTGAAGGGAAGCTGAGAAGCGAAAGTTCTAATTAGTTTGCACTCGACAACAACTCTTTTCGCCGCTCTCGATATTGGTTGAGACTCACCTTTGAGAGTACAGAGACCTGTAGTAGAGCCGGAGTGGTGAAATGAAGGGCTTCGAGGAAGAGAACGTTGTTGAATCCATAAAGAAGAGCGGGAACGGCGAAACGAAGGTAGGGCTTGAATGAGGAGAAGAAGGATCGTCTGGTGTCATGCTGAGGTGGTGGTAACAAGAACCGATCTGCCAGCGAGCCTCTCGACGAAGAGAGTACACCTCCGATTGCAACCATCAACTTGAGTGCCTCGGCTCTGTTTCGCGCGAGCGTGAGTTGGTATTCTGCGCGGTGTAAAGGTGTAGAAACTCACGTAAAGGTGATCGCTGATGGGGACAGCACAGCGCCGGAACGCATCACCGCAAAGACGATCAATGAACGACTCGTGTCGACTACCGTATACAGGGTCAAGAGGGACGCGGTAGCCATGTTGACTGTGCCACCTGGTGTCGGTCGTACTGAAGAGTGCTGCTGAGGGAGGAAAAGTGGATTTGACTTTGCGCTTTTCGGAAAAGCGCAAGTCTTCACGTCGCTTCGCGGGGGTTCCGGAATCCACAGGTTACTGTAGCTTGATCGAACGCACTTTGGCGCACGTACGAATAAGATCTTCACAACGACGGCGGTTTCGCAAAGGGACGTGAGCAGAACCTGTCGAGAGCAAAAAGTTTCGAAGTGCTTCTTGTGGTCAAATTTTTGCAATTGTCGAGACTCTCTACGCCAATCAACCCTGCTCGCTCCTGAGCTCGCCTCCGTAGAACTTCCGAGACTTCAGCCCGTCCAGATCCCTCGACCGCCCTTTGACCCTTCGCTCGAACTTTCCACCTTCCTTCGCTTGGACTGTCCCGGTCGGCTTTGAGCGCTTTTCGAGAGATCCGCAGCCAACACCGGTGGCTTCATTGACAGGTTGCTGTAGGCGTGACATCAGCAGTGCTGGAGATACTGATAACGAAGTAAGCGCTTCGCTTGAACAGACGATATCACCTTTCTCGACTCGTGACATTCCATCTCAGCTCCTGATCATCTCCAACCAATGCAAGCGGATGCTTACCTTCTCTCCTGTAGATGACCGCACTAGCCTTCCGAGCGCTCGAGCCGTTCGGCGCCTCTTCCAAAACTCCCTCGACTTCGATTTTCCACGAAGAACAGCGACTTTGATAGGAATAGGTGAGGTGGACGATAGCCTCTGGTGCGGATGCGGTTCGTATGTGTCGAGTGCCGCCCTAATGGTAGGAACCTGCTGTTCCGACGAGGGGGCGAGGGAAGTCCAACTAGTCGTCGCTTGAAAGTTTCGAGCCCGGTTGATCCTCTTCGCTGAATCTCCTTGTCAGCTACTTACTCCCTCCTCGGTCCTTTACTCCACGACAGACGGAAGTGGGCGAGACCAGCCGCAGGACTCGACTCGGGATTGGTCCGGGTTCTGTGCCGCTGTCCATAACTTGTTGCTTTTGAAGCGTTGCCGCTCGAAAGTGACAGTGAAATCCTCTGCGGACAGGTCCAGACAGCGGCGGCTCCACTCTTGTGGATGCTGAAAGAGGGAGGAAGAGAGTTCTAGACGATTGAGTCGGATTCGGATCAGAGATCGAGGGTTGGACCAGCTGGTGACTTCTGCTGATGAAGATATTGGATCGCTGTATCTGCAAGAGTCCAGGACTGATCTTTCGGCGGTCGAGTGAAGGGTACGAGATCAAGCGGGAGATCTCTCTTTCAGCTCTCTTCTTCCTCCCCCTCATTCGCATATCAAACCTTCTACAGCCATGTAAGCTAGTGCTCTTCGTTGCTTGCCACTCATCATAGTTGTCCAGCCGAACTATAGCTGATTGACTTTTCATCTTTCATCATTCTTTTCCCATCTCTCTCGACTCCGACATTCGATCGCTTTCCGCATACCGGTACTACAGGGTCAAAGTTCAAGAAGTTCACGACGACGATGCCTGGTCATCTGCCTCTTCCGATATCGATGATGCCGCTTCCGACATCTCTGATTCCGAATTACAACTCACTCCCTTCGACCCTGATCAAGAAACCTTCGCCGAGAGGTTCTACGCCCTCAAGGACATGGTCTCTCCCTCGACCCGTGCCGCCGTGAGTGACGCTGCCGATTCGACCCTTGCATGGACAAAATGGACGGCGAACAAAGTTGGAAACGCGGCGTGGATCGTTACGACGAGTGCTCTCCTCGTTGGTCTACCGTTATTGTTGAGTATCGAAGGTGAAGGAGCGCTCGTGCAGCAAGAGAAGGAATACCTCGCCCAGGTTTGTCTTTTTGTTTTCTGTTTCTTTATCGCAATTATCTTGCTGACCACTCTTACCACTCTTCGTTCATAGCCTGGAGCTGCGCAAGCTTTCGGAGCTCCTCCTGCGCCAGGACAACAACCCGCCGCTGCTGCTGTTCCCCAAGGTTTCTAAACAACCTTGCTCTCTTATTTTCCATACTTTGTACAAATTCCCTTGCACCTCTCCTCATCTGCCAACTCTGTTTTCTCCTCCTTGTGAAAGCAAACTATCGCTCATCTGCACTCTGACCGCGACGCTCGCGAGCGAACACCGCGGAGACCGAGTGAGAATTAGCAAATCATGGCCTCGGTCATGTTCACAGTTTCTTTCTTCGCTTTCATTCTCCCTTCCGGCATACGATAGTGGCAAAGTACGATAGTAGGAGTCGCCTCAAAGGTGTCGCTCTCAGCCAGTCGATCCAGTCCGCGTCTTCCCTCTCTCCACTTTCGGTTCAGCGAGATCAACCTTCCACAAGTCGACCGAGCGTTGTAGGGCAGTCACTGGGCATTGAGGATCTTCGTGAGTACTCTGTGCTAGCAGAGCTATTCTCTCGGCGACTAACGAGGATGTGAATGAGACAGTCCTCGACCTTTCGCGAACGAGGATCTCTCGTCGGCGTCCAGGTGATGGCGATGGTCTACTCGTTGATTGAGTGTTCGGCATCTTGGGCCAAATACGCCTTGATCGTGTACCTCTTCCTCAACCTGTTCCTTCGATTCCTCCTCCCGCTCTTCCTCCCTTTCTCCACCAGTATCGGTCACCTCTCGCCAACCGCTCTACACGACATCTCGGTCTCATGGAGAGGACTGCAGCTCAAGGTGAGAAGGATGGGGTTCTCGTTGAGAGGGGGAGGAGGAAGAGGAACCGCTTGGTGGGTGTTTTATGGCGAAGGGGTCAAACTGTCGATTCCAAGGGCGGCATTACTCGAACTACTGTCCAACTTGAATCCTACCGCATCCAGCGACTCGAAAGAGAAAGGACGACCCGGCTCCGATCCTTGCGCGACCTCTCTACCTCCCTCTCAACCTTCTCCCTCTCGCCGAATCTTCCTCCCTTTCCTCGTTCGCCGACTGCTCCACGTAATCTCGGTGCGAATCAACGTCACAGTAGACGTAGAGGAGGTCGGAGTGGTTGAAGGAACGCTCAAACTCGGAGGTCATTACAAGAAACCTCATCTCAGGGTTCCGATCGTTGGCACGCCTCGACGAGAAGACAAACTCAGAGTATGGGCCAGCGTCGAGAATCTGAGGTTGACGGAAGCGTTGAGGGGATTGGATCAGAAGGAACATAAGAAACTGTTACCGGCAGTAGAATTGAGGGAGAAAATCACGTTCAGTCTGTCGGGACCGGTTGGGTATGAAGAGTGGAAGACGTTGAAACCTCGAGAAGGGAGTATCAGGGCATCTATGGAACGAGAACAGGAGAAGGATAGGATTCTGGGTAGAATGAAGAGATCACGGCCAGAAGAGGGAGAGCAAAAAGGATTAGTCGTGCGGATTCACCAGATCAAGGGAATTCTGAGGAACGTCGAGGAACTACACTCCGAGATACAGCAAGTTCGACAGCAGTCCAAACCCCAGCCTGGATCCTCCTCTCCTTCTCCCCCTTCTTCGCAACCTCCTCCGTCTCAGAAACCTTCACCACTCATCTACTTCGATTCCTTCTCGATCACGCTTCCAGACATCATCTTCTCGTTACACTACACGACTCCGATCTCGGTCATGGCGTCTTCTTCACCCTCAGTCAATCAATCTTTACCTCAAACGATCGCTTTTGCCGCGATTCTGTCTGGAATCAAGGGAAATCTCAAGCTTAAGGCGAAGTCAGAGGGAGAATCGACAAGGGATGCTCATAAAGCGTATCTTGGCCGCGGGAGATTGTGCGAAGTCATAGGGTCGATTGGTTGGGATGAGTTGGAGGGCAGAATCGACGTCGACGGGAAAGAAGGTTCGTTCAGATTCACTCTCTCCTCGGAGGAGTTTGACTGTTAAGAGCTGACTCGTAACTGTCCATCTGGTTCCGTAGAGGACATCGCCAGCCCGACGGCGAAGACTCTTTCGATCGGTCGTTCGGAAATTTCTCTCACCTCGACTTGGCTTCCATTCCCTCCTTCCTCCTCTACGCCAACTTGCGACAAAGTCGTCTCTCAGTACACAAAGAAGCCTCGTCATACCCTTCCAACTCCGAGCAACTACAACGATTCGACAATCATCGTCGAAATGTCGCTCGGCGAAGTTCGAGGTCAAACGACCTTCGAGGATCTCGATGCCGCAGTCCGAATCTTTAACGCTCGGCCGAGAACTCCATCCCGCTCTGCGCCCTCGACGCCCCAATCTCAAACTGACTTCCCGTCTCGAAAAGACAACAAATCTTTCAACAAATTCCCCGATCTTCCTCGTTTCGTCACGTCGTGCACCGTTGCGTCTCTCGAAGTACGACTCGTAGCCCCCACCGACAACACCTCGAGTGCCGATCGACCTCACCCAGGTCCGCCCCCGTCTTCGTTCTATCCAAAAGGAAAACGTCCTCATCCTCCCTACGATGGCCATCACCCGTTCGGTCGTCGTCCTTCGAAACCGTCTGGTGATGAGAGTCACGATTCCTTCTTCGTCCCTTGGTCGGCTCCCGAAATCCTCTCGATCGAAGTCCCGAGAATAGTTTTCACGAGTGAGGGAGAATGGATCGACAGGAGTGTCAAGAGGAGCGCGGCAGACAGGTTGAAAGCGAAAAGGTTGGAACGAGAAGCGAGGAAACATCCGGAGAAGAAGGTACAGGCGGACAGATCGGGAAGAGGTGATGAGACGGAGACTGAGAGTCGAAAGAGAGAGTCTCGCGTGAGTTTTTTGCTGAGACATTTTTGTCGCCGAATATGAGCTCACCTTCCCTCCCCGATGTCACAGAGTCATGAATCACCATCGCATCGGAAAGAGAAAGATTCGGGCGCACGAAACCAGAGCAGAGTATGTTATCTCACGCTTCATCGAACTTCTCGCAGCTTGACGGCTAAACTCCGATTGATACTCACAGAGCCACGAGACGAGTCATGAGCGAACATCATTTCGAAAGATGGGACCGCCGAACCTCGCCGTTGATCTCGTATGTTCAGTTTTCTTGAGGCTGAACGACGCTTGACGCGACGCTAAGCTGATTCGACCTGTTCGCTCAATTAGGAGACCTACTCGTTGGAGTACAAGATCAACTCGCTAATACTCGTCGACACGGTCTCGATTCAGATTCTCGCTCTCGAAAACCTCTCAAACGAAGACTCGAGTTCTGATATCGGCACATCTTCCGAATTGATCCGCCTCGAAGTCGCCAAACTAGGACCTGTAGAATTGTCGTCGAAAGTGACTATCCTCGGCTACGATTCGATCGACGAATCGAAGAATCGCTACGTTCCCTACCTCGATCTCTCGACAAATCGAGGCGACCACAGCTTGCTACTTCAAAGACTTCAAGTCGAATTGTGGCGACCAGTCGTTCTCAGCTGCATTCACGATATCCTCAGCTCGTTCGCGAGTGCAGCAGAAACCTCGTCACGTCGTCGCTATCGAGCCGATTCTGTCGCTTCCGCCTCCTCCATCGACTCTTCAGCCGACTCCTCGCCTCCCCTGCGACCACTCGTAGACCTCCTCCCGTCAAACCAGTCAATTCACTTCGCGATCGCTTCGACACGACTCAAACTCGGAGGCGTCGATCCGAAGCCGAAACTTCGCGCCTGTCGAGGACTTCTGGTTCAATCGGGACCTTTACACGTCGAGTACCTTCTACAAAGAGCTCACGAACCGGGAACGGCGATGAACGATGTCAATCGCAGCAAGCTCGAACTCCGGCCAGACTTCCGAAGCGACACTAACGCGATGGCGACGGCGGGAAATCAGGCCGGCAAGGACGACGGTCGACAAGCTTTCCTTAACCTCTGCGCCTCCGAGTTCGTCATCGACCCCCTCGTCGAAGCTCGTCCTGCAGGATCCTCGAAGGAAGGTTCGAAGAACACGGCAGAAAGTAGCGAGGATCGACACGAGGGCAGAAGGAGGAGGAGTAGCAGAACGGTTGATCCCGAACTAGTAGGTCGAGCCGAGGTTGATGGTCGACGGATTCCGAAGAAGCGCAGGCACGGTCGACACGAGCAGATTGGGAACGACGACAGCATCGTAGTCGTGCCTCGCCTCGATCTCCACGTACGAATTCACAAGGCAGCTTTCAACGATCAGGCTACCGATGCTGGAGACTCGCTCGACGAGATTATCATCCGTCTCAACGCTCCCGAAATCTCGCTTCGAATCGAACTCTTCAGCATCTACCTCGCTCTCCTGACCTTCTCCTCCCTGCGTTGGATTCGCCCGACTATCCGCCTTTCGACCTCAGATCCTGCGCCACCTTCCGTCCACAAGAAACGCCCGAAACCGCTGATCAATTTCACCGCCGACATTCGCTCCCTCCACGTCCGACCGACTCTCCCTCACGAAACTCATCTCTTCATCACCTTTCGAAACCTCGTCTGCCGATTTACGAAAACGAATGGATTCATCGCTCAATGGGACTTGGGTCTTCTCGCCGGAAAAAGTCGAGTCTATCGAGGGAAGTGGGAAGACATCATTCGGCTTCAGTCAACGACGATCTCAGTACGAGAACAAGCAAACAATTCGGGACATCAACCCATCGTCGTCGGTATCGAAACGAAATCTGCTCGACTTCGCATCCCTTATCGCTACGCCTTCAATCAAATCATCGACAACGCCGCGAGTCTCTTCAAAGCGACGAAACAACTCGTTCATGAACACGTCAAAGGTCGGTGGGACATCATCATCGAACCGACGAACGAGGAGGCGAAACGTTTACCAGAGATCAACCTCAACATTGGCGTCTTCGCGATCGAATTCGACGACGATCCACTCGAAAGGAAACTCAACATGATTTGGAGGGTTGGATACGAGGAACAGAAAGCTCGACTAGGCAGGGAGAAGGCTTTCGAGGTCAAGGCTGAAGCGGTCAAGAAAACGGAGAACGAGCGTCGCGATGGTTACGAATCGAGCGATGGTGAAGGAGGAGGAGGAGGAGCTCGGAATGGAACTCTGGACGAAAAGGGAGACGATCAACGCCGACCCAAAATCACTGGTCAACACACGATCAAGATCGAAGACGCGCGACAAGTTCTCCATGGATTCAACGCGACTCAGTGGATCCAGAGGATGAACAACGCTTCGGCGGAACAAGCTCGTCGCGAAGAGAAACTCTCGAAACGGCTGTTCGGCGTCGAATCCGACTTCTGGGTTCCGATCGATCTCCTCCCTCGCAGTAAAGCTGCTCCTCTCGGACGCGCAACTTTCCATTCGATGCGACTCGCAATCACGCGGGCATCTTTCGGAGACGAAGGAGTACGAGATTACCTCCACGACGTCGGAAAGGGACTACCTCGAAATACGAACTTCAGTCTCCTCGTTCCGATTCACCTCTCTTGGCAGTTCGACGAAGCTCGATTCACTCTTCGCGACTATCCACTCCCGCTTCTCCACATCCCTCGCAACCACCGAGACAACAGCGCCGCCTGGGACTTCCAAACCGATTTCGTCGTCGCTGAAGAACTCGGAGGTCCCGAATCCGTTCGAAGGGTCAAATGTGCCGTGATTCCGCCTCGATTCTACTCTCAAAGTCACAAAGGGTTCATGATGACGGTTCCTCGTTCCGCGATGCCGGTCAAGACCTACTCAGCTCCGATGATCAAGATTCGAAGCGGAGAACCAACGAGAATCGGATGGGGAAACTCGGTTCAACCTGCGATTCAAGACGTAGCTCGAGTGCTCGAATCGATGACGAAGAACTCTCCCGACCCTTCAGACCGTATCGGCTTCTGGGACAAGATTCGACTCGCGATCCATTGGAGGGTCGCCATCGATTTCCTCGGCGACAAGGCAGCCGTCATCTTTCACCTCAAAGGTTCTCGAGATCCTCACGGTCTCAGCGGATTCGGAGCCGGTTTCGCAAAGGCGTGGGCTGGACACGTCAAGTTCCGAATTGGGTACGACAATCCCGATCACGAGTTCTTTCAAATCACGAGTCGAACCTACATTCTAGGAATTCCCAATCTCCGCGAATACCTGGATTCCGCCGCGACTGGTACAGCTCGAGAGACGTTCGAAGGAGCCGACGGATCAATCTACGGACTCGACAGCGATGACGGTACCGCTGAAGACGATCAAGACGCCGCTTCGGACGACATGAGCGCTTTCGCCGAACCCGAACTCGAACAAGCGTATTGGATCAAGACTTGTGCGAAGTGTTCAGGAGGAGTGAGGTGGGGAATGGGACTCCGGTTCGAACGAGCGTGTCGAGAAGGGTCGTGTGAAAACGACGCCTGCAAAGATCGTCCGATTTTCGAACGCAAGTGTCGAATCTTCGACTTCATTCCTCATTGGGAGGTTCACACGAAGACGCCGAAGACGGCTCCTCGAGACCCTAACGACGAAGTAAGCTGTTCTCGTTCTCTTCCCTCGGGAGCCTCCAACGCTGATTCTCTCTTTACGATTACTCCAGCTCATCGACTCGTTCGCCGGTTTCCGATCCGACCATCTCCACTTCTCGATCTCGATGACTTCACCTGCGACACTTCCAATGCCTAGTCGTGACGATCCTCGCGAGGTCGACCCCGAAGAAGTCGAACCGTCGATCGAGGCAGTTGGCGATCAAGGTCACAACAGCTTCCACTTCACTCCTCAAGCTATCGCTCACTTCCGACGTTGGTGGTCCCTCTTCGACGGCACAATGTCTCTCCCGATCCGTCATGGGCCCGTCTTTCCTTCGACCGGGGCGCCTTCGAAGAAATTCGGCAAACACTGCGCGACGATCAAGTATCGCTTCAGTATCGCTCCTCTCTACATCTCTCACACCTACGCTCAAGAGTCATGGTCAGAATGGCGTCGCGGAGAGACTTCAGCCGTCGGACTCAAAGCCAAGATTGGAAGATTCAACGTCGACCTTCACCAGCGAGAACAAGAGACCGTCACTCGTCGAGATTCTGAGACCGAGCCGAAGATTGTTCGACACAAAGCTTTCTACATGGCTGAAGTTGACCTCGATTCGGTCGACCTCCGAGTCATCACGGCGCTCTTCCAAGAAGACGAGAAAGCTTCGATTCCGATCCCTGACGAAGAGCAAGACGAATCAAACGTCGAACCACCTCCAGTCGAAACCTTCGAGGGAACTCCTCAAGATGCAGAATGGTACGACAACAACGACTTTCACGATTCTGGTCACGTTTTCCAAGACGTCGATCCGAAGATTCGGGTCTTCCCTTTCCTCGTCTCCCCTCGCTTCACCTACTTCCGACATGTCGAAGCCGCTCCAGCTCAAGATTCTGGAGATCAGCCGACGACAGCGACATCACCGCGATCCCATCAGCACGAGCATCAGAATGGACCCGTCAAACCGACGACCAAATTCGGAACCGAAGCATCTCACGTTTGCCTCATGGGTCGAGCTACAGGTCAGTAACTCACCTTGTCCGCATCCGACAGCAGTCTGACCACAATCTTGAACCTGTTCCGTGCAGATACCGTTCAAGTTCAAATCCGAGAAGCAGGCATCCGACTCGTCGAACTTCGCTCTGAGGTGAGTCGAGATTATGATCCTGCCTCAACTTACCTCTGATCTGATCGGTGACTCTCTGTGCGACCAGCTCTCCGCCGTCACCGACTCGTCTCGCAAGAAGGAACTTGAAAATCGCATCGAAGTTGTCGAACGAATTATCGAACGCCTCGAGAAGTTCTACCGAGACGGCCACGACGAAAAGATTGACAACTTCCCTGATCCGTCCACCTGCAGCGGGAGCGCCTCGACACAACCGCCCAGGAGGAGACAACGCAGCACTTCGCCGTCGAGGGAGGAGGAGGACGAAGAGGACAACGCTCGTCTACCGCATCTCAAAGACTCTCTGTACCGAGAATGGAGAGATTGGACGAATCGCTACGTCGTACACAATCCAAAGATTCAAATCTCGAACGACGTCCGCGATCTTCTCCTCAAGTACTACTATTCCTCTCGAGATCGCAAAGCTTTCGTCTACCACATCTCGGCTGCTGCGATCAAGTTCATTCGAGACCTCGACAGTCAGGACGAGAAGGGACGTCCTCAGCATGGACGAACGAAATCATCGCAGATCAAGAGAGATTATGAACAAGCCGAGGCGGCGAAGAACCGACTGCTGGACGATCTCGCGAGTGGAGGCAAAGATACGAACGTCAAGGTCGATCTCGACAAGGACTCGACCGCAGGCGACTCGCTCAATCTTGATCCCGACAGCTCAGCGGACGACCTGCCCGAAGACTTCGAGTCGAACGCTAGTCATCTCTGCATGTTCATCAACCCTCAAATCTCCCTACACTCCGACGCTGATCCGAACTCGACTCTCATCTTGACCGCCCTGCGAGTCAACTTCAAGACGTTCCAAATCGTCGACACTCGAGTTCCAGACGACCCAATCAACTACGAAGTCCTCCATCAGAACTTTGCGACGCTCGACGGCCTCCAGGCATTCTACCCTCATCGACATCGAGAGCCTCCCCACGGTCGAGCAGAAGCGATTTTCGTCCCGATAGAGACCCAACTCGAACCGGACGTCGATTCCGCATCTCTCGAACGAGTTGTCGCACCGACTTCTTTACGACTCCGCTACGACAAGTTCAACCACCTCCTCATTCACGGTGATCACAAACTCGGATCGAAAGGATTCACGTCGTTCGTGGATCGTATCAACGCCGAAGGAGACAAGTTTGTGATCACGGCAAAGGCAGAAGTTTACGTCGCCATCTTCAACATTCTCTTCCGTCTTCTCCTTCAGTCCGACCAACAGCGACAAGTCCGAAACGCCAAGGTCAAAGCTCTCGCCTTCACTCACGACTTCTCGGATCGAACGACGGTACTTCGCTGCGTCGGTGAGCGACAAGATCAAATCCGGCAACTCATCCCCGAAATCCTCGAATATCAGCTCCATCTCGACGAGATCGACGACCATGAGAGGAGGAACTTGTTCGCTCTTCGCGCTCAACTCGCTCAACTTAGCGAGGAGATTTCGCTATTCGTCGAGGGTCTCTCGCTCGCGCAAGAAACGAACGGACCCAAGACATCGAGCAAACGACCCGGACTTCAACTTCGAGGACGAGCGACCGAACTCACTTGGACGATGCTTCGACCGAACAGCTCACCTTTCGTCAAAGCTTCTGTTGTCGGAGTCGATTTCACGTGGACCTCGAAGGACGACGGATCGACCACGAATCGTCTCATCATCGGTGATCTCGAAGCGCTCAACCCAGCTCCCGACGCCCTCTTCTCCGAGATCATCAAGAAAGCGAATCTTCCTGCGTCGGAACCCCAAGCAGAGCTCGCGCAAGCCAACATCTTCGCCGTCGCGGTATGGGATTCGCTCGCGCCCGTCGGAGGAATCGCCGTCGTCGAACGTTTCTTGCTCAAACTTCACCCAGTCGCACTCCAGCTCGAACACCGTGTTGGAAGGGAGATCCTGGATTACCTCTTCTCGGAACGAATCAAGCATCGCAAGGAAGAATCTTCTACCGAAGTCGATCAATCTCGTCACCGTTCGCCGAAACCAAAGGAATCGATCAAGTCTGCCTACCTCGTTTCGAATCAATCAGTCGATTCACTCGGTTCGAGTTCTCGACGCAGCAACGAACACCTCAACTCGCCGACGGGTAGCGTCTATCAGAGTAATTCTGCGTCGAACATGTCGATCAGGAGTGTCGAGAATCGCCTACGAAAATCAGTCTCGACCGAAGTCATGTCTGCGAGCGGTCAAGAAGAAGGGCTCGACGCTGACGAGATGAAGTATCGGGCCGCGACTTTCCGAGCTTTCCTCAACATCGAGATATCCGAAACCGTACTTCGTCTGACCTATCGAGTAAGTCTCATCGATCCCTTCAATCTGACCTTCGAGCGATTCGCTGACATGAGTTCCTCCCTCAGAGCGAAGAGGAAGATCACAGCATGATTCCGAACGTCTACAACGTTACCTGTCGAACGCCCATGATCGAATTCAGTTCGAAAACAACGTCTTTCGCTGGTCTTGTCGAAGATGTCAAGCGTCGTGCGGCTTTCTCCGATACTGCCGTCTCTTCGAGACCCTGGCACTGACGCTATTTTACTCCCCTTTAGAAATGATCAAGAGTCTGTGGTCGCAGAAAGGGTTTGTCGACCGACCCGCTTTCACCGATCATGCTGCGAAATGAACTGACTTTCCCTTCCGTTTCGATAGGAAATTGATCGGTCAGATCTTATCTCGAGCTCACCGAACGCTACCCCTACAAGAACAAAGGTCCGCCGTATCGACCAAAGTCAAGTCGAAGTTACGCTACCCTCTTCGTCTGAGACGAAAACACAAACAAATCGAAAATTCGCCCCTTCCTTCGTCTTCCTCCCAGTACCCTCAGACTTCGTCCTCGATGCTTCACCTCACCACCTCTTCCGATTCATCGGCTTCGTCGTCGGCGTCTTCGAGTGTTCGAGACGACTTAGCCGAAGCGGTAAACTTGCTCGATCCCTCCGCCGAATTCACCACCGAACCCGAGGAGAGCTCCTCGAACGGTCACAACGTCGGTTCCGACGAACGTGCCGCGAATCGTGGAGAGGATGAGTCTCCGAGAAGTCCTCGCTCACAGAAATCCGTTCCTTTGAAAGCAGTGAGTCTTTTATCTCCCGTTCATTCGATGCCAAGGACTCGCTCACTCTGCCTCTTCCTTTCTCAGACGTCTTCGAACTCGTCGACTCATCGATCACCGAGCTCACCTGCTCGCTCAGCTCAAGCTCGTTCATCTTCAGCGAACGAAGCTCCTCCTCGACGCGAACTCTCTTTCCCGTTCCATCACCGTCCTTTCAGGGATCCTCCCGCTATGTCTGAAGACAAAAAACGTGAACTACTTCTCGGTTCCTTCTCTGCCAAATAGAGAAAGTAGATAATACTTTTAAGTCTGAATTCCTTTTTGTTCTATGCCTATTGTTGTTTCCCTTGTAGCTTGTTGCACTACGATTTACATGTGAATAGATTGATCCTAGACGGTCTTCCTGTGGACAAGATGAGGAGATATGATCGAGAGAGAGGATCGTCTGTCATCGCTATGGGAGAATGCTTCTTCGCAAGTCTTCGCAATAGGGTACCCTTGATGAGGCGGCAAGACAGACTGACGGCGACGAGGTCTCGCTATGGTAGGGCAAGCGCTCGATGCAGCGACGGCATAAAGAAGGAACAACGCTCGGGCTGTTTTCCCTCTCTGACGTTTCCTCATTCTCCCTCGCTGCATCAGTCTTCGGGCCTCTATTCACGTCCGCATGCAAGACATCAGGAAAGCTGCTGTTCCCACCCTGCAAGACCACCGTGCGAGCCCTGGAAGCTGGGAGCAAGTTGTCCGAGCTGAAAACTCGAAATAGGAACGAGCAGTTTGAGACTCTTTCCTCGCCCGCAGCCCAGTCACTGTTTGACATTCGACCGACCATCTCGCAATCTCGCAATACTCTCTGTCAAAGAATGACAAGCTAATGTTATCCAGGGTCTCATTTACGACCAAAAAAATAAAGGTAAGTAGAATATTTGCGAGCGGAGTTATTACGACATAAACAGGGAGCGTAGTAGGGACACCAGTACAGGAGAGACAGACAACAACTAACACCACTGAACTTGACTCTCGTAATCACTCTTCTTCCTCGTCCTCTTCCTCCTCAATCACGACCGTTTTGATCGCCGACAAAGTTCTCACCCCTCTTCCATTCCCACCCATGCCTACCGATCCATTTCCATTCGACCCCGACCCATTCACTCCAGCGTATCGACCCTCGAACAGAGACATTCCTCCTCCTCCACCGAAAATTTTCTCCGCGATGGGACTATCTCCATTCCCTGCTCCTCCTACGACACGAGCTTCATCGAGAGTACCGAGTGACGTCGTAGAACCGTTGAACCCGCTCCCGGATCCTACAGTAGATTTCGCTTGACCGAGTCCACCTCCATATCCGTCGAGTTCGTCTTCGTCGACCCATTCTGATTCGCCGAGCGTACTCTTCGAAGCGAAGACGTCTCGCAACGGAGGCCGAGCAGGGAGAGGAGCACTCTTCCGAGTTGACGACGAGGGTTGAAGAGGGGATCCGAAGAGATGAGTCGATTTGTGAGCTGAGAACGTTGCATGGGATTGATGAGAACGAGTAATAGAGGAAGTATCGGATCGGGAAGACGCTCGCGAGGAGGGTTGATGCGGAAGCGGAGGTCGAACGAAAAGATGAGGGGAGGAAGAGGTGATTCTTGCGGACGAAGAGCCAGAGGAAGAACTCGAAGTCGAAGGGATCTGGAAAGTCGAAAAGTCCCCACTGAGGGTTCTCAACGCTCTGAGACGAGCTTGCGTCTTCTCTTCGTCGTTGACAGTGGAAGTAGGGTCGCCATCGGAAGAAGCCCCAAGTGATTTATCGTGATCTCCTCCTCCTCCTCGCGGTTCACGATCTTCCGTTTCGTCCTCCTCCAAGATCGGTGCTTCACCTCCATCTCCAAACGCGTCCTCATCGTCACTCCCGACCTCTCCAATCGAACTCGTACTCGATCGATGAGTCCGAATCGAGCTCGTACCCGACGCTGATCTCCTATGGTTGTGTCTACCATGCGAAGGATGTCTTCTCCTGACCACCGTCGTCGTCGTCGGAGGTCTACGATAAACCGTTTCTCCTTTCCCGAACGAACCGACTGAAGAAGTCGAAGGAGCTTTCGAATGACGAGTTCTCTGATGACGCTGAGAATGATGATGAGCACCACCACCACTCCCTCCTCCTCCTCCGTCCGAAGGGGAACCTTGTCGTTGACCTTGACTCGCTTTGAACGAACGAATCGATTGAGGTCGTGAATGATCGCCACCACTGATCGAAGTTCGAGAACTATCACTCCTTCGACGATGATGAGCGAGTTGAGGTCGAGCAGCGAGTTGTTCGTGAAGTGCTGCGCGATGAGCTGAAGACACCGAAGACCGACGAGAGAGGGGAGCGATACTAGCGTTCGAGGAACGACGACTACCAGGGAGAGGTCGACGGAGAGGAGATGCGACGTATCCTGATGATGGTCCTGCGACTCTGTATCCTCCTCCTCCTCCTGTTCCGGCGTTCAGGGAGTAGCTACGTCCGACTCCACCATTCGAAGCGAACGAGGTTGAACCGTCATTAGGTCGAGCTGCGGGGGAAGAACGAGATTTGTTTCGTTTCCGTTGTCCTTCACCGAACCAAAACTTGAGGTTCGCGAGTAATTGACTCCCCTTCGTTCCCTTCTTGTTGTTGTTGCTGCTGTGAGTACTACCTCCCGGTGTAGTCTTCGCGAGATTGGATGACTTCGAAGACGAGGCGATCGTATCGAATGTGTCGACTGAGTTCGCTAGGGAACGAGCGGGAGACGGTTCTGGTGAAACGACGACGGGCTTGGACGGAGCTGCTGGTCGAGGAGGAGTCGAAGGATCAGTTCGCAGTGGAGAGTTGCTGCTATTTCGTCGAGGAGAGGCTGGGACTTCAGTCGGTAGAGGTAGGGGAGGAGTCGTTCGATTCGGGGATGCAGACGTGAGCTCGTCGAGAGGGAGAGAACTCTTTCTTCTGAACATCCCATTCGAAGGTTCTTCGGTGTTCGTTCCTCCTCCAGGCGATTCATCCCTCGTTCCTTTCAAATTGAGACTGTTATTGAGCGCCGAAGTCGCCCTCGCGAGAAGCGTAACACTCCCCGAACGACTCCTTCGATTCTTTACTTCTTCTTCCGTTTTCGCTCCTCCTCCTCTCGACGTCGGCGAGAGTTCGAGTGGACTATCGAGAGGGATCAAAGTCGTTGAATGAGTCGATCGCGCAGGGGAAAGTAACAAGTCGTCTCTCGATCGAGTACGCCGACGAGTTGGGGAACCAGGATCGATCGTTGGGAAGTATTCTGGAGTTGGAGGCGCGTTCGAAGTGTGTTCACCGAGGAAATACTCGAGTCGTTCTTCCTCTGCCGCTGACGGCGGGAGGTTGGGAGGAGCTGGACTCAAGACGGGAGGTGCGGATGAAGGAGTGGTCGGACGAGGATGAGGAGATGTAGCAGGGGAAGGTATTCGTTTGCGTTGAGTCGAGAAGATGTCTTGAGTTGCTGGTGAGGTCGGTTCTTCTCTTTTCGTATCCGACAAGTCCACTTCCTTCGCTTTCACTTTCGTCTCCCTCTCTTCCTCTTCATCCCGCTGAACCGTCTCATCATTTTCCTCCCTCGCATTTGTCGTCGCAGTCGCCTCCTGTTCGTGTTCGATTCCCTCCAATTCCTTCTCCTCTACTCTCTTCTTCAACAACATCCAAAACGTTGCCGAACTACTATCGCACGCCGAACAATTAACCGAATGTTTCATTTGTCCCGTATCGAACCCCAAACCTCCCAATCTCTCCAACAGTTCCTTCTCCGCTTCAGAGGAGAATATATCTTCTCGATGAGGAGGGATCGAAAGCATGATTGATAAGTAATCGACTGGAGGGAGAAGTTGCTGGGCGGCAGGTGAGGTCGTAGTCGTAAAGGAAGAAGGGGACGAGATGACAGGTGGTACGAGGGAAGAATCTCCTTCTTCGACGAGGGAGACGAGTCGTTCGGAAATGATTGAACCGATCGAACGTCTTTTAGTTCGAGCGGGAGTACGAGCGTGAGGTGTACAGGTACCGTGAGTTGCACTTCCACCTCCACCACCGTGGAAGGGGAGAGATCGAACGGAGGAAGAGGTCGAACGGTTTCGACGGAGAGAAGGAGTTTCGAAAGAGGATCGAGAGGGTGGAACTGGGGAAGGAGGGGCAGAGAGCCGACCAGGTGAAGGTATATGACTCGTCGTCGTGGATGCTGATACATCCTGTGATGTTGTTGTTGTCGACACCTCGTCAGACCTTTTCCCATTCTGGACCTCGTTCAAAACTTCAATTTGATCCTCCTGATCCTGACCTCCCTCGATCGAAGTCAAAGGACTACTCGTCGTCGTTCTCGGTTGACTCGTCGTCCCTGTCCCTCCTAGATGACTCGATTGACTAGCACTCTCATCCTTTTTTGACGACTGATCAATCTCGGCTCCGAGGAAACCCATTTGAGGAGAAGAAACGAAATTCGTCTCTTCTTGTTCGAGAATCGCTGGTGGATGATCGAATTCTTCTTCTTGGATTGGCTGAGTCGATCCAATCGGATGATGATGTAGAGATGAACTCGAAGAAGCGTAAGAGTGAGCTCGAGAGAAAGTTGGTCGACGAGTCACGGAAGGGGAAGGACGAGTGAAGAATGGATGCGAGAGGATTTGTTTGAGTGAGAAACGTCGTAGAGGGTCGAGAACGAGGATGTTTCGTATCAGGTCGGCGGCATCTGCGAGCGAAATTCAAAGAGTTTTACTCAGCCAACTGAGGAGCAGAGTAAAATCGATCTCGCTCACCTTCATCTAACCAAGATGGAATCTCGTATTCACACTTTAGGATCATCTCCTTCATGATTCCTTCATCGTCATCGTCGAACGGTAAACTCCCCGTCACTAACGCATAAAAGATAACCCCCAACGACCAAATATCCACCTCTGTGAACAACGTCCTGCGAGTCAGTTCCTTCCCTTCAGAAAGAGCTCGAGTGGACTGTATGGCTCACCTTCCCCAAGATATTTCTTACCCGATATAACTTCCGGAGCACAATACCCTAGAGTTCCAACCCAAGTTTCCAACCATTTCCCTCTCTCAAACTCTCTCCCAAACCCAAAATCCGCCACTTTAACCCTACACCTCTCATCGAGTAACACATTCTCCAACTTGAGATCCCTATGTACGACTCCTTCTCCATGCAAGTAAGCGATCCCTAAGACGAGTTGACCAAAGATTGAACGAGTTTCGACGAGCGATAAACGACCTTTCTCGACGAGGTAATCGAACAGTTCTCCACCGGCACAGAGCTCGGTCACTAGGTAGATCGAGGATTCCGTCGCGATCAACTCGTACAGGGAGAGGACGTGGGGATGTCGAAGTCGTCGATGGTGGTGAATTTCGCGAGTGAGGAGGGAAAGTGGAGAGGATGGATCGGACGAGTTCTAACCGAGAGAAGGAGTTTGTCAGTGACGAGTCAGAAAGTGCTGGAGGAGAGGGTCCTTTCTCACAGAAGGTAAAGATTTCGAAACTTGTTTAATCGCAACTCTCGTTCCCGTCAACTTGTGTACCCCCAGTCTAACCTTTCCAAACGTGCCTGTACAGCCACATCTCTCTCCATCAGCTCTCTTATCCATGAGAGCTCGCTTAAAGAGGAGCTGGAGCTAACCTTGACCGATAATTCTCCCCAAAGTGTACCCTCCAACCGATTTAATTTCCGTCCTCGTCAATTCCTTCGCCAATGCCGAATACGCCGATGACAACTACTCCACACCCAATTCACTCACATTAGCCCAGAGCTCAGAAAGGGGGGAGAGGGATGGGAGCGGGATGAGACGAACTTCTTGTTGTTTCGCGATCCCGGCTAATCGATTCCCAGTTTGACTATACCCTCGACTATGGGATGATTGATTACTACTACTACCTCTACTACTACCTCCTACGCCGGGTCTCACTTGCATCTAAAGGGAGAACGACTCTGAGCGAATTTGGTATGATCGTTGAATTTGATGTAGGTTTTGAGGGGGTCGAGGTGGGGTCGGAAGAGGGTAGCACGGGGGCGAAGAAGGTGGTACAGCTGATATAGATATGGAAGGAGACAGTCGAAGAAGTGAAGAGATAGAGAGAAAATGATCGCTTCCGCAACTGTCGAACAGTTCGTGTCTCAGATAATTCCCTTCAATAGCTAGTAATTCCTTACGTATAATCCCATACTCTACTCTCCAGTCTAGACAGCTCAGTAAAATCGAGAACCGATTCAATTCTCGAACTCCTCATCAGTCTCGCGACTTCTCACTCTCTCGCTCCACTTCACTCGATTCTCAGCACAGAAACCATGGCAGCACAAGTAGCGTTAGGAGCCCAAGTATCAGGACCTCAACAACGACAATTCAGTCCTTATGCTGTGAGTATTACTCCATCTCCTCTCCTCTCTCTGAGCATTCGTCATCCTTCTTCGGATCAACACTCGTCCAGCGGGCTCGATAACCTGGAATTGGATGCTGTCAGCGGGGTAGGGCCTGGAGATTATGAGTGACCCAGCTGGGATGACAGAAGCTTTAGGATGATGAGGTGGACTCTCCTCCGCTCTCCTCTCCCTCGCTCAACCCACGGCCGTTATCTACGTTCTTCCCCACTGACAATCACTCTCTACTTTCCAGGATTCCGGTGGATCGATCCTCGCGATTTCCTCGCCCGGATTCGCCGTGATCGCATCCGACACTCGACAATCTTCCGGTTACTCGATCGAGACTCGTACAGCACGTCGAATCTTCGAATTGACCGATGAAGCGACTATTGCGATTCAGGGTTTCAAAGGTGATGCGGATGCGTTCGTAAAGAGATTGAAACAAAACCTCGAAGTCAGTCCTTTCCTTCCCTCTCTCTCTCTTCCGAGCGAGTACATTGGACTGATGATGAGGGATGTGAGAGCAGTGGTATCACCATACTCATAATGAAGTACCTAAATTGAAATCGATTGCGAGATTAGTACAAACCATGTTGTATGGGAAACGTTTCTTCCCTTATTATTGTTACGTGATTCGTTCGTCTCTCCTCTCTCCTCTCCTCTCTCTCCTTGCTTCTACTCTCCACTGACACGTTGAAGTTGAGACGATAGTGGGAGGTATTGATTCGGATGGAACTGGAGCTGTATACTCTTTCGATCCAGTAGGTTCTTACGAACGAGAATCGTGTCGAGCTTATGGTTCGGCTCAATCCCTCGTTCAACCTTTCCTCGATAACATGGTACGTGTCCTCTTCCCTTATTCCGTTCTCCTCCTCTCCCTCCCTAGGGCTCACTCACAAGAGAGATGGTGGAGTAGGTTTACAAAAAGAATCAAACTCCTTTACCCGGTTCGAAAGTTCTCGAACCTGGACAAAGACCCGAATTCGATTTGAAAGAAGTGTTAGAACTAGTAACGGATGCGTTTACGGGAGCAACCGAGAGACATATCGAAGTTGGAGATGGGTTGGAAATGCTCGTAGTCGAGAAAGGGAAAAAAATGAGATGGATCACTCTGCGTACGTTTTGACTCTACTCTCTCTCTTCTTTCAGGTTGTGCTTGAGCTTGAGGAAGAGTTTCGCTGACTTGCACTGTCGCTGGTTCGTTGATATAGCTCTCAAACGCGATTAAGGCGCAATGTTTTCGTTTTTCGCAAGAGACCCCTCAGCTCTCTCCCGCGCCCTCGTCCCTACCCTTCTAGTACACATCGCTTTGCACACCCCCTTTTTGATTCCCCTCGCTGTCTCTGTAACGAATAGTAATCTGAACAAACCATCTCTTCAGAGCGAAGAGCGTTCGAAAGAAGGAAAACGAGGATTTTGCTCTGAGTTTCTCCCTGCGGTTCAAAAACTGAGTTCGCGACTAAAGTGTCTTGTGCTACTACGACATGTCACCTATGGAGACAGAAAAAGGCAGAGACCATGATATATATATCGATTGACACCTCATCGAGTGTCGGAACAAGTTGCGAAATTCGAAAGTTAGGCGAGCGTTTCCTCTCCCTCTCACTTCACCAAACCTCGACTCGACCTTGACCTATCTGCAGAACCTCAAGATCTCGATCCTTCGAACACGTACAGCAGAAGCTCCTGAGTAAGAAAGAGAAACACGTCGGCTTTCCCCTCTCCTCATCCTCCTCCTCATCATCATCTCTCTCTCTCCCAGCTCGTCCGCATGAACTCGCTCTACACTCTCGCGCTGCGTCAATCCTCCTCTCTCGAATCGGACCTCTCCTCTCTCTCTCACCTCTACTCTTCCCCCTCGACTTCTCACCCCGCTTCAACTTCCGCATTACACGGTCAAATCAATGCGAGTTTAGCCGCGTTCGATAGGACGATCGAGGATTATGATTCGATGGCAAAGAGGGAGATCGTAGAGGTTAAAAAGGAGAAAGCTTTACAGTCAGTCAACACACCACCACTCAACTCTTTCCCCTCCCTGTCTCTTTTTGTGAGAGTGAGCAAGTGATTGACTGAATAGTGAGGATTGTGGGGTCATGTAGACGGGTAGCGAGGTTCAAAGAGGATTACATCTCGTTGAGGAAACAATACGAACGGATCAAAACTGAAGGAACTTCAACCGTACGTCCCTCCATCTCCCTCCTTCTCCTTCGTACTGACTTGATTCACTCGAGACTGTAGAGAGTAACCTCAGAACGTAATGAACTCTTCACACCCACGGCATCGACTTCTACAGCTTCTTCACATTCTTATTCCGCTTCTTCTTCCTCGACTCCTTTGAATCGTTCTTCTCGACCTCCCATATCCGATACGACAACAATCAACTTCGGCGGTAGCAGTTCAAATACACCATCTCATTCAGCTTACGGTAACGGAGGAGGAGACTACTCGTCTTCGATCTACAACAACCCTCGCACGAACCACGCTCTCAAAGAACACGATTTCTTCTCTTCCACCTCTTCCACGCTCGACGCTTATCTCGCTCAGGGTCAAGCCGTGTTGGGCAACTTAGCAACTCAAAGGGAAGTCATGAAGGGAACGAAGAAGCGACTGTTGAACGCGGCGAATACGTTGGGACTTTCGAGGGAGACTATACAGTTCATAGAGAGGAGAACGAAGGGGGATTGGTGGATCCTCGTGGGAGGCGGAACGATGACGATCGTTTGTTTTGTACTGATATTAAAGTACTTTGGGTGAAGAGGAGACTTGCCAGGTTCTTTTGTGAGTCTTTCGAGTTTCAATGATCACTTCGCCTTGAAGGGGAAACTGATGATTGCTCCGAAGGCTTCTTCAGGTTGTAGCACAGTGTCGTACAAGAGTGTCATTCAAGCGCTACGGCGTGTTTTTGCACGGAAAGTCGAGCCTCGCCAGAAAATCGCAGAGCAAGGAAGAGAGTGTAGAGGGATCTTATCGACTTTCTTTCGCTCGCAGAATTGACAGAGAGGGCAAGCGAGTGACGAGACGAGACAATGGAGAGATATGAATTGAGACAACAGTCACAACAAGAAGATGAATAACGTACTAAGCTGGAGAGGAGAAAAAAAAACATCGATGAGGCTAATGATGATAAATGAAAAGCACGGATAGAATGAACGAGTATATGATAGTACTAAGTGGATGATGCTAAGGCTACAAGGAATGAGAACGAGAATAAGGATGAGTACTTTTTAGCTCCTCCAATTGAAAACGTCTTTCGACCTCCCTCCTCCTTCTGTTGTCGTCGACCCAGATTTCGTTGATGCCGCATTCGATCTCGGTTCAATCATTAATGATTGACGATCTATCCATTACGTACTCCACGAATCGTCAGTCTCCTCGTCACGAATCAGGAAGAAGAAGAAGAAGAGAAAGAGAGGGAAGAGGGAAGGAGGAACGTACAGAGAGATTGAGCATCTTGACCATGTTTCAAAGGACCTTCCAACATGGTTGAAAGGAGGGATTGCAATTCCGGAACTTCGACGAGAGTGTAAGGGACTTGGAAACGCTGGAGGTCGCCGATGATGCGGGACATTTTCTGAGTTGAGTGAGAAGGAAGTTCTGAATCAGCAAAGAGGAATCAGGAGAGCGAGCAACGAAAGAGAGAGGACTCACTTGATAACGGTCAAAGTTGATGAGACGCAGAGAAGGATCGATTGGAGAACTACGCTCTGCTCGATTTCCTTCGAAAATGAAGATCAAATCGGTCAAGAAGAGCTATCCAAAACAGAGAGAGAGAGAGGGCGTCAGCTACAGTTTCCATCGACAGCAAGAGGGCAGGACACTCACACCAACGAAAGGAAGACAAGGAGGAACAGTCTGTCGAATCTTGCCACGATATTCAGCGTAATTTCGAGAATGATCGGTCGCTCGACGGAGGACTTCGAGCGATTGACGGTACTTCGGCGCGAGTCCGTCCCAGGTCTTGCGGAGTCGAGAGATAGTCGACGAATTGAGAGCAGTGAAAACGGCGAAGAGGGCGTTGTAGTTGTTCAACATTAAGAGACGCTGCAAATCACGGACCAAGCACTGTTCAGACTCGTATTAGAGGAAACGTGATGTAAGAGGAAGAGCTCACCTCTCCAAGTTTAACGAAATACTTGACCAAAGCCGTTCTCTTTTTTTGATCCGTTTCCCCTAAAATCGTCTCTGCGATCCAACCTGTCAACCTCGTACTCAACGCACTCATCTTCCTGACACTCCCCTCTCTCTTCGCGGAGCCATTTGAACTGGAAGAAGGAGAACCGAGGAGTTCTTCAGGACGAATCGAACAATAAACTCGAGATTCCATGATTGTCAATTGTCGAGCGAGTTCGAGAGTGTCGACGTCGGTGACAGAGGGATAGCGACCAGAGGGAGAACGAAGCATTGCGAGAAGTGATTTTGAAACGATTGGAGTGGGAGCTTGAGCGGCAGTCGGGGAGGAAGGGGAGTAAGAATCGACGGTTGGAGAAGATGGGTTCGAGGGCGACGCGGGGAAATTCGTGAGAACTGGAGAGAGGGAAGAGAAAGGAATGATCGGTTTCCCCGCTTTGAGTCGATCGGTCGAAGCCATTCGTAAGAGACTCTTTTGAATTCCTTGAGGAACGGGTAATTGAAGCGAAGTCGAACTATCGTTGAATCCGTTCGAAGAGAATCCTCCATTGCTACTGACGAAACTCGATTGACTCGCGTTCGAAGGTCGAGGTTCCAATTCAATCGAACTTTGTCGTTCTTGTTCGGCTGCCGTGACTCGTTTTTCGATGAGATCCAACATTCGAGAACTCGCAGCGGGCATCGCGGCCTTTAATCTCCCATTCGACCATTCCCTCAATCCATCGACGATCCCTTGATCGGCGTCGTGCTGCCAGTGAGATTCGAGCCAAGTTTTGATCAAGTTGTAAATCCTCAATCGAATCGGCGTGAGTTTGATCGAGGTCCATTGCTTCATCTCCTCGGGTGAAAGCTCTTCGTTCGTGTCGGGATGACGAGGAGGTGCGAGATCGAATCGACGGTACAGCTGAGAGATGAGTTCCGAGGGAGAAGTGAAGAGTCGGAAAGTGAGAAGGAAAGTCGTTGCGAATGCGGGATCGATCGTCGTATCGTGGAGAGTCATACGCTCGATGAGGACGTGAAGAGTACCTCCCGTGACGTGTCCATCTGCATTGAACGAGATCTCTTGAGGTTGATAATCTCGTTCGAGGAACCAGGCAGAAGGAGACGAGGTCGTTTTGCGATCTACCGAGGTTTGAGGAGAGGTCGCTGCCGAAGTCATCGGAGAGAGAGGAGCCGAGAGGAAAGCAGACGAGATTTGCGAAAGAGGAGAAGAGTTGGTCGTAGGGGAAGTAGCCGAATTGAGTTGAATCGTTGGAGATTCGCTGCGAATTCGATCAAGGGAGGGTCTTCCGTTACTCGAGAGAGATTTGCTGCCACTCGTAGGTCGAGTCGAGCTCCTCGGTCTTTGATTCGAAGACGAAGGGAGGGGAGGAATCCCGTTGCTGCTCGAACTTGCTCCACTCGCGAACTTGATCCCTGAAGAAGTACCGTACGAGCTACGAGGACTCGTTTCTCCCGTCAAGTAGGTCCCAGCGATACTGCTCGCGGTCGTGCGAGAGATGACGGATCCAGCGTTCGAACCTGAACCGGACGAAGCGTTGCGAGACATTGGAATCGATGTTCGAGTCGGTGACATTTCGGTGCTGCGACTGTCGTTCGATAAATTCGGAGTAATCGTAGATGGTGCTGACGAAGATGACGAAGAGAAAGTGTGGGAAGGGGAGAATTTACGTCGTCCAGTCGGTGAAGTCCTCGATTCTCGTTCGTCTTCTTCGTTTTGCTGTTCTCTCTCCTCCTCCTCCTCTTCTTCTTCTTCTTCGCCGAGTGTGTCTTCCTTCTCGAACCTCTGCCTCAGTGAGTTCAAACTCGTCGCTTTTCGTCCCAACATGCTCAAAGTGTGAGCGTTTCGAATCCTCCCGAGTGCCGGAGGAGGTGCATCTGCGAATCTCGAATTCGTCGTCGTCCCCTTCGATTCCGAATCATCTTCCGAGTCGGCTTCGTACTCTGACGGTCTCCTAGCTTTCGCAAGGACGATCTCGAACCCTTCTCCCCCTTCGAGTAACCGGATTCCGACCGCTTTCACCGATCCGACGCAATCCCCTCCGGATCGCAAGACTCCCGTAGCGGCTCCCAACAACCCTTTCCTCTCTTCTTCTTCCTCCGCTCTTGACGGGGTAGGACCCGACGACGCGAGAGGGGAAGTCGCGATCCTTGCTGCCGTGACGAGCGTCGTCGTCGCGAGATAAAGTCGTTCCCTCGTCAACGATAATGCTTTCATGAGTTCGTCTTGTTCATCTCCTCCCTTCAGGTCGAGTCCATTATCGTCATCAGATGATTTACCTCCGACCGCTTCGACGACTTCGAGGATATCTCGAACTCGTTCGATTCCTTCCCTCGTGAGATCGATCAGTTGGGCGAAACTGCTTGCGGGCGAAGTCGTTCGAGAGTGAGAGTGGATGTGACCGATGAGAGCTGCGATAGTCGAGAGGAGAGCGTCGTGGAGAGTCGAAAGGTGTCTCGTTAGAGCAGAAGGGTTCCGAAGAACGACGGGAGCCATTGAAGGACGAGGAGGGACGAGCATCGCGGGAGAATCAGCTCGAATGGGGAACGTCGAGACTGGTAAAGGTTGTTCGAGAGCTTCGAGAGTCGGTCGTCGAGTTTGAAGGTTCCCTAACGATTTCACTGGTCGAATCGAGGAGGACGATTCGTTCTCGTCTCCTCCTCCTCCTCCTAACTTTGGTGAACTTCCTAGACTCAGGTTGACTTCGACTTGTTTCCTTTGTGCTTCCTCGAGGAATCCTCGAACGAATCCAACTGTATCTTTCGCCATTCTCAACATTTCCTGAGATTCTTGCTGTTCAATCTCTGCCCCTCGATCTTCTGGTGCTGAAGCTTTCCGAGCTTGATTGACGAGTGAAGCGAGGGACGATAGAATGTGTTTGCGAGAAGAGGAGAGGGAGGGATGTTTTCGCAAGACGGGAGAATCTCGAGTGAGGCATTGAGTCGCGGAGAGAACAGTTCGAATCGAAGAGATGAGACTAGAATCCATCAGTCGCGTAACTTTGTCAGTGACGTGGACCAGACACGAGAAGATTGACGAGAAGAATAGAACTGGGGAACGAAAGGGTTGCGAAAAAAAGAATAACTCACCAAGCTGTACTCGGTTGATAATGACCTTTACTCGCGCGATTGACAGCGTTTTCCAATAACCCAGCGTTCTGTTCTATACTACTGAGGAGAGTGTTTGCCTCTGGAGTCAATTCGTTTCGAGATCGAGAATGTTTGTCGATTCCCTTTCGAGGAGTCTGTTGCCTCTTCCTTCTCGGTGAAGGTGAATCGTTCGCCTGTTCCGACGCGATCACCTCGACGTAATTCGATGGGAACCATCCTCTCCTCCCTTCGAGCTCTCCATCCCACCATCCACTAGCGTCCTGGTTCAGGCATTTGATGATTTGACCTTGTTCGAACGAGAGACACGTTCCTGCTTCGGCTGGATCGGGTGGTAATGATTCAGGTGAGAACGTGTGAAGGGCGCGTACGAATAGAACGGAAGGAGGGGGAGTCGAAGGGGGTGATGAAGGGGAAGAAGATCTAGTCGGAGAGGGAGAGTTCGACATCGAGTTGTCGGCTCTTGAAGTTGAACAGTCGGGGAGTTACTGATACAGGTTGACTCGTTGGCGTGAGGCGGAGAAAAGAGGAGAGATCGCAGAGGAGGAGGTAGGAAAGGAAAGGATGGAAGGGGTTTTCTGTGAAAAACAGGAGGTCGTCGTCGCGCGCTTCTGAAGGTTCTCCTTCCTCTCTTTTTCCTACCACTGTCTCGAGTCGGCGTGTGGGAGAAGAACAAACAGAGCTGATCACAAACTCCCGGCCTTGGACGGCACTCTCGACGCAATAGACGTTCATTAATCTCACCTTGAACACTTTCCTCTTTCGTTTGCGAATTACGGCTTGAGGTCTTTGATTCCGGGCCTCCTTTCGACGTTCTTCTCCCGCTTACGTTGACGACGACGACGATTGTGTACAGGTTCTTCCGCCAAAACGACCGACTTTCCTGCAGCTTCACTACTGTAACGAATTTCCGGGTTTTCTCTTTTTCGTTTTCCTTTTTCGCTCTGTTTCGTCGATACCGTGCAGGACTGGCGGATCATGGTCGACCCAGACCTCTCTATCTGTGCTTCGTGGCTCATCGGCGGGGGGAACGCCGGAGGAATCGCCACTCTACTGTCAATGCTCGCAAACGACGAAACACTTTCAGTCGAATTGCTCATTCCCTGTACGTCGCTTCGTCACTCTGTACGGGCGTGGGTACTGATGCCACTGGTGTTGTTCTTCGCAGATTCGTCTGGCTACAGCCTCGAGAGAAGGCGATCAATGAGGAGCATTCCGCAACTCGAACGAAATTGATCCCTAAACAGGACGAACTGCTCCGTCCCTTGCTGCCTTCTCCTCAAT
Source organism: Sporobolomyces salmoneus (assembly GCF_050403485.1). Lineage (NCBI taxonomy): Eukaryota > Fungi > Basidiomycota > Microbotryomycetes > Sporidiobolales > Sporidiobolaceae > Sporobolomyces > Sporobolomyces salmoneus. The sequence goes on along the minus strand of NW_027481150.1, from coordinate 4,957 downwards.
CTCGTCCCCCCGGCTAAGTTCTATCGAAAAATTTCGACATTTGATCTTGCGGGCGGGACTTGACACCGGTTGCGTTGAATCAATGATTCGTGAGTCGTCCTCGTTTTCGCCTTTTTCTCACTTCGCTCGTCCCGCAGGAATGCAGCTACCGAGACGTCGCAAGCCAGCTTATCTATAAGGGCGGAATAGAGGCTGTAAGTAGACTGTCAGGTCATCGAGTTGGAGAGTTGGAAGAGGCTCGTGCGAGGGATCCGGAATAATTGAAACGACAGACCGTCGGAGCTCAATCGAGTCGACACTGAAAGGTGATGCGCCTCGACAGTTCGGGACGCTTGTGAACGGAACAGGAGCTCCAGAGAGCAAGCGAATCGACCCAAGGGAAAGGAACGAAACAGTAAAGGGGGAGAATGGAACGATGGAAAACTTCTCTCTCTTGCGCTACTCAATCTCAGCGCCACTTGATGCGGTGTCACTAAGGTCCCTTCTGCCTCGCTTTCGACGCAGTAACGTGTCTCTAAGATCGAGCTCGACTTGCGAGACGAGTCGTCGATTGTCTGAAACAAATTTTTCTTTTTGCTCTCCGCAACTCGCAACTCGAGTACTGTACTAAGCTTTGCACTACTCGAGAGCCTATGCCGCACTGATAAGCGAAAAAGAGAGAGATAGACACGTCATCGGGATCAGAGAGAACCGAATCGAACTCAGCTGGTCGACTTCTCTCTTCCTAACTCCGCCTACTCGACTCGAGACAGCTAGACCACACACAGCTCTACAGTTACCCTACAAGAATCAATCAGTCGCGGTTGCACGTCCTCAATCGACGAAATCCAACTAGTCGCTTCTCTCCCATCCTCGCTCTCTCGCTACTCTCTCCCCTCTTGACGCAATGCTTCCTGGTAAACAAAAGGTTGATATCAGCGTGAGTACACTCTCAACCTCTCACGGAGCGCCTCTCCGTTCGAATGCGTGGAAACTGATGACGCCCTCTCTCTCGCTTGTTTCGCAGTCCTTCTCGGATCAAGAGAAGGAACTCTTCCAGAAATATGGCAAAGTACCTACTCACAAGAACCTACTCTCGAACAAACTCAAGGTTAGTCTGCCTCACTCTCAAAAAGCGAGGTCACGTTCTCTCCTCCTCCCTCTCTCCCCACTTTCCCTGATATCAGAGCTAACTTCTCTGCTCTCTCGGTAGGAACGTAAATACTTTGATTCAGGAGATTACGCGATGAGTAAAGCAGGAGTTTCACCTCAATCTTCAGTTGGAACGGCGATTCCTTCTCCCGCCGATATTCCTCACGCTTCTCCTCCTCAACACAACTCATCGGGCGGGGGTAACTCTGGTGGAGGACTCTCGACTTCTCCTTCGACTTCTCCTGGAAGTATTCCAATCGGTTCTCCCTCGTCTTCAGCTCATCAAACACCAGCAGGAACTGGAGGAGGAGGATCGAGTCCGACTAGTCAGAGAAACGTTGGTGTTGGTCAAGCGGTTTATGGAAGTCCTTCGAAAGAACCTATTACTCAACACCGTGCTCATCACTGAGTGATTCGAGTTCTGAGTAAACAAGGAAGCAGGGGAGGGAAATCAGTTGGGAAAAGAACATGATAAATTACATAAAGCAAAGGGCTCTTCTCTCTCTCTCGGTTGATGGTTTTAAAGGGGGGGCGTTATCAGTACTCGGCAAAGGGTGGTCTTCTTCTGTCTTTCGTCGTCGTCGTCTCGGAGGTTCAAATGTGAATGGAAACGGTCTCTCAGGTTTCTCAGTTTTCAAGTATTCTCTTCGTTGCCTTTCCCTTCCTTTCCCTTTTCTGCCTGGTCTTTCGTACTCTTTCTTCTTTCCATACCTCGTTATGACTGTGCATACTTTACCCCCCCTCATTCCTCCTGCTCTCTCTTCTCGTATCTCGTTGCTCTCTCTCTGCCTTTCTTTCTGATTTCGAATTTTTGTAAACTACTCGTCTCCGTGTTTTTCCTATTCACTATACACCTTGTTCGACTGCTCTCCATTGTCCGCGAGTCGTTCAAGAGAGTCTAGAGATCGCAAGCAAAAAGAACTTGTCTCTCAGATATTTTTTTGAGCGAACTTCTTCATCTCCTTCATCTCTCTCGCCAGACCCGTCAGAACCAGTCGAACGAGTCGAACTACGAAACATGTCCACTACTACGACTCAACAAGCCCCTCCTCCCCTCTGGAAGCCCGCATCCGTCAAACCTAAAGAACTTCCAACTCTCCCTTCCGTCTCTACCCTCCCCATCGATCAGAAGCAATGCGAAAAGGCTTTATCAGCGTTGTTGGCTCACGTCAGTAAGATGCAAGAACAAAGGGAGGAGAAGGACTTGTTGGGAGAACAAGAAGAGAAAGTGTTTTTGGTCGTTGGACTCAAACAGGCGCCGAAACGTGAAGTACACAAGCCTGTTCGACTGTAAGTATACCCATTCACTCACAAGAGACCTAAAGCTGACGCGGGATTGTTCGAGGTAGTCCCCTCCCTCATCCAGTTATGAACCCGAAAGAATCCCCGGTCACTCTCTTCGTCAAAGACCCTCAACGAGAATACAAAGACCTCTTGTCAGACCTCAAGATTGGATTCGTTTCGCGCGTAGTCGGATTAGACAAGTTGAACAAGAAACACAAGACGTTCGAGGCGAAACGACAATTGTTGAAAGAGGCCGATTTGTTCTTGGTTGATGATAGGGTTATGCCAGAGGTTGGAAGGGCGATCGGGAAAATGTGGAGGGATGCTAAGAAGTGAGTCTCGATCGCTCCCTCTACTCCACGAATCGCAGAAACGAAGAAATTGAAAACTGATCCTCTCTCGCGGTCTCTCTCGTTTTGCTAAGACAACCTATTCCCGTAGCGATCACTCGTAAAGACCTTAAAGCCGAACTTGAACGAGCGATTGCCTCGACCTACATGCAAGTAACGACGGGTACATCAATCTCGATCAAACTCGGTACAACTTCCCTCCACACTCCTTCCGAACTCGTTTCGAACCTCCTCGCCGTCCTTCCTTACGTCGCAACTCGGATTCCGAACGCACCTTCGACGTTCGCGAACGTTCAATCGTTGCATTTGAAGACTTCGACGTCGACGAGTTTACCGATTTATAATTCGAAACTCGAGGATCGATTCACTGGGTACGAATTGACAGAGGAGGAGAAGAAGGTTAAGGAGGAGAAATTAGCCGAGAAGAAGAGGTTGAAGGAGGAGAAGGAACAGAGGAAGAAGGAAAGGAGCGCGACGAAAGATGGACAAGGGAGGTTGGAGAAGAAACGTTCGGCCGATGAGGAAGAGACTGAGGAGGTCGAGAAAGCTCAGGAAGAGGAGAAGGAGGTTACGGAAGCTGCACCCGCAAAGAAGGCAGAGGGAGAGGCGAAACGACCGAGTAAGAAAGTAAAGAAAGACAAGAAGTCAAAGGCATGATTCTTCTCTCTCTCTTCTTTCTTTTCTCCGGTATACGCTTGCTCCGCTACTATTCTTGTTGTGAAATAATCTCCCTCCCTTTGCACTCCGCAGATCTTCTTCTCTTCCGCTTCGTCGCGAGAGAAGCTTCAAGCGAAAGTATGCATCGAAGTCTCGATGGAGCGGGGAATTTCAACGTGGTGCGTGTTGGCTGATCTCACGCCCACTGAGTACTTACGGGCAGAGACTGGATCGGATTGCGAAACGCCACAACTTGAGAAGCAAACGAAACGAGAACGAAAACGAAAACGAAAACGACCAACCTACAACGAGGAAGGGTGAAGAGCTCCCGATCGTCAACCGCCCTGTCAACGAAGAGCGCGTTGTGATCAGTCGGAAATCGAAAGAGGCCTCAATTGATCGAAGAAATCAGGACTCGCCTTTGTTTCGTTCGGACGATCCACACTCTCTTACCTGAACAAGAGAGTTCCAAGCGAAGTGATGTAGACTTCTTTTGGACGTTCATCGCCACCACTCCCTTCGACCCTTTCATCCTCGCCTTCTTCGTTCGAAGCACCTGGATTTCCTCCTCCTTCGTTACGTGAAGCCGTTTGCGCAAGAGGGACTCCCGATGGAGTGCCCAACATAATCGAGGAGCATTCGTCTTCAGTGAGGGGCACAGCGTCGGACGATTCGCCTTGGTCGGAAGAATGAGCGCTATGCGAAGCTGCAAGCACCAGGGAAACTCAGACGCGGTTGATGGCTCACAAGGCGGCTGTAGTCAAGCTTTGTGTGCTTACTGTTGCGATCTACTCCGTCGTTCTCCTGTCCAGTGATCTGAGGAGTAGCGAGATCTTCGTTCGCTCCGTCGACAACACGAGACGACTCGAGGTGTTGCCCTTGTTCAGGATTCGATCCTTGCGCGATATTGGAGGTCTCCATCGTTGATGAGTTTATGGAGGGGCTTGGGGGAGTAAGAAGGAGAGGTGGGGAAAGAGGGAGAAAGAGAGTGACACAAGGGGGAGGAGGAGGAAAGAAAGCGATCTGTGCGTCCTTAGGCCATTTTAGACTTCTCGGGACCAGGCTCAGCGTTCAGGACTCAACACAGATAGCTGTAATGGTCTCTCTGGGCTTGTCGAATAACAATGAATAGAATTGGGGCAACAGATAGTGTTAATATGGTAGAAGAGCTTGTCATTCTCCGGCAAAACCCGTTCAACTCCTACTTTAGCTTCGGTCCAACTGAGATCCCCAAATCGTGAACGAGTCCAGTATCGACATCGTAAACCCAACCGTGAATCCTGATGACAACAGAGCAGCGGTCAGCTAAAGGAGCTCGAAGGCGAACGAAACCTTCGAAAGAGGGACTAACCATAGTTCGATAGGTGCTTTCGCATCCTCACCGGTCACAGCACGTTTCCCTTTCTCCTTCTCCTTCTCCTTCTCCTTCTCCTTCTCCTTCTCCTTCTCCTTCTCCTTCTCCTTCTCCTTCTCCTTCTCCTTCTCCTTCTCCTTCTCCTTCTCCTTCTCCTTCTCCTTCTCCTTCTCCTTCTCCT